>NC_084983.1:20951201-21265044 GCF_963691925.1 Scomber scombrus
CCACACCTTGACTAGCGTCAAGACTGCAGAGAAAGAGAAACATGTGCTCATGTTGTGGTTGAATATCTACTTATGAGAATAGACACAGTGAAGACTAAACAAGCAAGCAACAAGGTAGTGACTTGATACTGAATGTTTTTATCAAATAATTCCATGTGATCTATCCACAAATAACACTGTAGTATAAAACTGGACAGGCTTAAACTTTCACAGGAAAGACTCACTTCACCTCTGCTGTGAGCACAGATACACAATCTTGTTAATAGTACATATACCATTAAAAATTAGAATAAGTTACAGCATCAATATTTGCAACTTTACTCCCACCCTGTAAGCCAAGATGACACAAATAACAATTATTCAGTTTGACTTCGATGTGTTGGTTTGTATGAAACCATTAAAATGTTATCAATATGTTCATTTGAAAAATACCTGTAAAATAAACAGGACCAAATATTGTACACAATGCCACATGATTACAAAGTAAAAACATTAAATAAAATAATAATATAAGCTTGGTTATGTTTGAGAAGCAAATGCATCAATAAAAATATCCACAATTAAAAGAGTAACTAAAAAATCAAGAGAAAATAAAATTGTACTTGTTTACTTTGGATATACTCCAGTGCAAGAGCTAAATAAATATGGTCACATCAAAATCATCAAATCATACCCATTTAGGCTATTCTATGTGGTCTCCTTTTGGTTACTAATGCAATAACTAATGCACTTTTTTTCCCATTTCCATTTACTGAGCCTGCCCTGTAACTGTTTGGAGCCCCCCTGAGGAGGCCTTCCTCCCACTTTGAAAACCACTGCTCTAGTAGTGGTAGAGTATATAATGATCCTCAGTTTATGTTTATGTTTATTTATAAATATTTGTGGTATTGCTATTTAATTGAAAATAGTAAGTTAAATCTCACAGTGACACAAGGCCAACTGTCCTCAAATAAGTGCTGGTATATCCAGATATTTTGTAAATAAAGTTAAATACAGCACAGATCATCAGCATTTAGTAGTAGACTATTGTTGACAATTGTTGTTTTTTTGTTGAGTTTACTTTTGTCACATCTGAACTAATCTACAGGCTTGGCACTTATGATTACATTGGCATTAAACATTTTATGGTGTCCTTAAAAGTAGGAAACTTCTATAGTTCCCTTACAATAAAACCTAATTTCATTTTTCATTTTTTTGTTTATTAAAAAAAAACAAAAAAAAACTATATATATACACCAACTTAAGATATTCTCTGAACTATATTCTTTGCTAAAACACGGCAGAGTGGTGACTTAAAGTTGGGGTTTTGTAACGTTGGCTGGTAAAACGGCTCATTTCACCGTTATTAATGTTGAATTTACTGGCGTTGTCGTTTGTGTTGGTACTTTCAGGTTCCTGTTTTTTTTCTGAGCAGGTTCCACTTCAGATGATGTACATTTACATTTTAGCCAGCAGTCCATGTTTGTATGCCTTCAAGTTAATATCATTGCAAGCTTGTCTGTATATGCTAGTGAGAGACGCTGCAACAGTAGAGGTGTGTTGGCCAGGGCAGAAGTCAGACTGCACCGACATGGCACTTTGGCCAGTCGTTCTGCATTCTGCACCGGGGTAAACGTTGGCTGAACATTAATGTACTTCACTGTAAATGTGTGGGGAAACGTTACATTTGTGGGAATTGATTAAACTCTGCACAATACTCGTTCAGGCCCTGGTATAAAGACCTTTTGTGTTTTCATCACTCAACTCAACTCAAGCATATCTTAAAGCTATGAGGATGAGAGATTTTGTATTACTATATGACACTAAAAAAGAGATGAACACTTCCTGCCTCTCAACTACGATAATACTATTTTCTATGCTCTGCCCTTAGAGAATTGTAAAAGGAAATAACATCTTTGACATGATAATCTAATGTGTGAAGGTCCGTTAGAAACCACAGCTGTTTTTCCTATCTCTTAGCTTCAACCGGGGCATGAGACCTGTGTTTAGACTGCAGAGAAATAGACGTGTGGTCATGTTGCGGTTGAGAATCTGCTTATGAGAATAGACACAGTGAAGCCTGAACGAGCTAGCATGACACGATGTTGAATGCTTTTCTCAAATTGAAAGTACTGTATGCCATGTGATAAAACAAAACAGGCTTAAAACTATCTCCTCCTCTGTGAGCACAGATACACAATCTTGAGTAAATATAAATAATACAAATTAGAGTAAGTTACAGCATAAATATTTACAACTTTACTCCCACCCTGTGGACCAAGAGAGCCAAAATATCTGAGTGTGAAAATGAATCACTGATGCATATAATGTTTATGCAACAAAACTGGAAAATAGTATTATTTTGACTATTTAAACTGCACAGTGGCCTTATCATACTGTATGCAGCCCAGGTGGACTGAAACAGAAGGATGTGACTCCAACTTAATGTAACATTTGGGAGGTGGAGGCAGTGTAAGTGTCAATTCATTATCAATGCGTGCAAGTATCTGAATGGCTACAATGAAATGCTCGGACCTTTGGCTTCTTCTTGTGGTAAAAATGTAGAAGATATCACCCGTGAGCAACATGATTTATTATTTATTTCTGACCATTTATTAATTACAAGCAAATGTTTGTTGCATTTTTTAGTTGTACAGAAACTGAAAATGTACAGAAAATTCAGTTTGACCTTTATTTGACGGTTTGTATGAAACCATTAAAAAAATCAGATATATACAAATCAATATGTTCATTTTAGTAAAGACATGTAAAATACAATGACACACAATTACAAAGTTAAGTCAGTAAATAAAATAATGAAAACATGGTTATGTCTGAGAAGCAAATGCATGAATACAACTCCACAATTAAAAGGGTTACTCAGATATCAAGAGAAAATAAAACTCATGTGTAGGCCTGGACTGGTGACAGCATAATTGCTTTAGGAGACAATTATTTTGTATTCTGGTGTGAAGTGGGTCGATTTTTCCTTGTATTCTTCATCACCCTAACATCTGAGTAGATAATTTCATTGTCAGAATTACCTGGAAATAAGTAAAAGCAGATATAGAATGTATTAGAGAGAGATAGTCTTCTTTTTTTTGGTCAAAGACATTATTGCTATTTGGAAATGCATTTGATTATTTACAAATCAGTTCATACTCTCAATAACAATGCTGGTGGTAGACTGTAACATTAACCAAATGAGATTTAATGACCTTTGTAAAGGATTACTTTTTGCAAGTGATGTTGAAGTCTTTGTAAGTTTTCACTGTACATTTAAATGAACATACAGCAACGGCTATGTCAAATGCAGAAAGAGAGCTATAAAACTATGGTAACCTACCTGTAAAATAGTACAGTAGCAAAATAATGGTCATGAAGGTGAGGTATGATTTGTAAGATATATACATTAATAAAGATTAAGGCATATGTTTCACTTACCTTCATTAACAGTCATGGGTAATGTTTTTTTCTTATGTATATGTTTTAGTCCAACACAAAGAGCCATAAGAAGAAGCAGGATAGCAACACTAGCTATCACAGCCACAGTCACAGCAAGGACGCAAGAAACAGAATCTAGAAAATAAAACATCAAACCAAATTATCATGATGGGTCAATTTTCAAACCTATATGTTTCTCAAATATTTCCTGTCCACTTTTATTCTGTGGTGTTCAATGGAAGTGGAAATATTATTAAATCAAAAATGTTTCCATGGTCAGAAAAGAGTTTGAGATGGTTACATCCATCAGGCAAGACTAGTGATTTGCAGATCAGATAATGAAAAATCATGAGAAGAAAACAAGTATACTACTAGTGAAGAAAAATGTATTTAATTAAATATTTTCAATAAGGGAAATAGTAGTGAAGAGCTGATACATAGAAAAGTAAGCATGCGTCCTTCAAACACTGTACCTTTGCAGCTTTTCAGGTGAATCATCTTTTCGTCTCTGCTAACACTGTTCCAAACACGACACGTCATGTTTCCTGTCAGCTGACCATATAAGCTGATGCTCACATTCGAAATGTGGGCTTTGTATTGTTTGTCTGTAGTCAAGAACTGTGTGTCCCCTTTCCAGTTTCTCTGGGACTGGATGTGGGTTCTGGTCTGCATCAGTAAGTGATCGTCCAAACTCAAAATGAACTGGACTTCATCTCCCTCAGAGGAGCAGCTGACCTCCATTTGTTCTGGTGACAAACACGTCTGAGACACAGCTGGCTCTGACACAGGAGCTGGAAGACAGCATAGTGTCCCACAGTCACACATACAGTATAAATAGTACTAAATGCAAAGTAAAATCAAGGGCCAGCTCTGAAAACTGTCATGTGTTGTGTATATTCAGATTAGTTTCTGGCACAACTTCAACCACTTCCAAGGTGCACGGAGAAGTAAAAATAGTCTAAAAAGGTCAAAGCTCCAGCAACGTGTAGTTTTTACTAACAATAAAGGTTTCTATCTAATATGTATATTGTCATCTATATATTTATGTATAAATATTGTGACAGTGTATTAGATATTAAGTATAACATGAGTATAGAATATCCACATATAGTACATATACGTAATTCCAGTGATATACTAAAATTTAATTGCACTTAAAAGCAAATTTGATCACAATATAGTTTAAAGTTGGTCAATAAAGTAACAAAATTCACTAGCGTCTTCAGTAAATTCAGTTTCTTTTATTAAATGCAACATTTATATTATAACAAAGAACAAGCTGCATTATATATACACTGTAGATACTAAATGTCTGTTTTAAAATGCCTCAAACTACTTTTACTTTATTCATTAATCCTAATTTTGATATAAAATATACAGTTTATAAACCTTAACACACAATTCCATAAGCAACGTTTGATACAGACACATTAATGAAATCTAATAATTAATTAAGTCATATAGTTTGTAAGTATTAAAATTTCTCTCTCCTGAGATTTTTTTAGCTTTACAATACATTTTCAAGTACTGTACATTGGTACTGACCATGGTTTATATTTTATAAAAGTATTTGAATAGATTTAAAATAATAATAAATATTTTGTTTTAAATAATCTTGCCTTGTATTTGTAGAGGCATGTGGATTGTATATAATTTTTTACCATTAGAATCAAAAACTTCCCACATGTAATCTCCAGAGTGTTTCTTCATTGCATTATTCAGCTTGAGTGTTCCATTGGTGAAGAATGCAAAGAGACCTTGGTGTTCCTTATCTACAACATTTACCTTATTAGTTGCTATGTTTAAAATGGTAGTCTGATCTTTTTTCAACGTTACTGATGTTGCAGTAGTAGGCAGGTAAAAAATCAGCGGCTCCCCAAGTGCTCCAACACACTGCTGAGCTTTAGTAGTTTCAGATACATTACATTCCATAAAACCTAATAGAGACAAACAAACATACAGTTAATATATTTACACTTTAACTATTGAATCTAAACATGTTTTCTACATCTCTATACACACATTTTACTCATGCATGTATTTCAGTCCACTATGAACTTTCAGGAAAGGAGTGACACTACAACTGACAATATGATATAATACTTATAATATTGCATCAGTACATCTTTAATGATTCTGTTGAGTTAAATACAAAATAACTGTAAAGTGTACCTTTTGCTGTTGGCATCAGGGCTGTGAGGATCATGTAGGTGAAAATCATTTTTCTGTTGTAACACAAACATTTTCTTTAAACCATGGGATATTTATGATGTTTTAGGTTGCCTGAACCTGACACAAACATTTTCTTTAAACCATGGTGAACTTCTCATGTTGGTGAATTCAACACATTAAAAATTGCTCCGTTTCATATGTTACATTTTTAAGTGTACTAACAAGTGTTTTTGTAGTCGATATTAAAAAGATGCTTATAGAAACATTATGCTTGAACAATATAGATGCCATGTTTGAAATATTTGACCGTTTTTAGTAAAAAGAATTTGAAATTGTAAAACTCATAGTTAGTTAGTTATATAGATAGATAGACTTTATTCATCTCCATTGGGGAAATTCATGTCTCCAGTAGTTCATACATATACAGTACACAAATAAACACATATACATAAATAAATAAGAACAAATAATATATACAAAAACCTAGAAGTTAAAAAAACAAAAAAAACAATGAATTACAATATGTAATAAAATTATGTTAATAGGAGGAACAAGTAATACCATTTTGTACTTCTGCAACTTTAAATCAAGTAACTGACACAAAAAATTAAAAATCACTCACCACTTTTACAATGGGTTGTCTTCCTTGAAGCCCGTTTACTGATCTGTGAACTTTCCGCTGTCAGCAGGCGGGTTTGTTTCTGGTTGTGTTGTGAGGAGAGAATCAAGGAAGTAGTTTCTTGCTCTACATAAAGTACTTCTGAATCACACTGCTTCTTATCCATTTTGAGTTTTAAAGTTACTGAGCTTGTTTCAGTATTAAGACCAAGACTGCTGACATTTGCAGTAACTGAAATATGGTTTCTCAAGGAAAAACAATTGGACAATGGCAGTTTTTGGTACGGGACGTGGATATTTACTGCTGTGCTTAGTTCATATTTCTGAATTATCATGCACTGCCTGAGCTGTTCCTGCCATTATTTGAATGGCTACACTTAATTAGATGACTTTCTGAATGTACTAACAACATATTATTTCAGAGATTATGGGTTGTATGTTTTTGTGTTTGTTTGTTTGTTTTTAGCTAATGGGAATTCTACAGGTAATTACAGCATATAACCAAAGATCCACTAACCACTTTAAAACACCTGATGGAAATGTTTGCCTTATTAACCACTGTACAAATGCAGTGTAATGAACGACACCTCATTGTATTTCTCATTGTAAGACATTTACTTGCAAATTATTTGCTTACAAAGACACAGGTGCAGCAACTTAAATGGAGGACAGGCATTTTCATTACATTTTGCAATTAAAATTCTAAATTGTGTTTATTACTCAGCTAAACTGCAAGCATATATTCAAATTGAGTGATTGAGAGATTTAGCATTTCTATACATGACACTACAAAGAGATGAACACTTCCTGCCTCTCAACACATGCACTTGGTGTTTATCTTTAAATTGTATTTCATATACAGTTGACCGTGCTCTGCTTTTAGAAAACTGCAAAGGGAAATAACATATTTGGTGTGCTAATTTAATGTGTGAGGGGTCTGTTAGAAACCGCAGCTGTTTTTTCCGATGCTTTTGCTTCAGCCACAGCATCAGACCTGTTTCAAGATTGCAGAGAAAGAGAAACATGTGGTCATGTTGTGGAAGCATATTTGCTTATAAGAATAGACACAGTGAAGACTAAACAAGGTAGCAATGACTCGATGCTGAATGTTTTTCTCAAATGATCAAAGTATGCCATGTGATCTATTCAGCAATAACAACATGTAATGTAAAACTGGACAGTATCATGGATGACACATCAGTGTGCCAGGAGGCAAATAGACTGAAAAAACTGAGACAGAGACAAATGGGCAGCAAAGAATAATATACTGTAAAATACCCCCCAAAAAAAGCTGTGGATATGTTTTGCATGGAGTCCATCTCAACCTCCTCCTCTAATACTGGTGGGACATGAGGTACCCGTCGTGTCCTTGACAAAATACCTGAATTATCATTTGTACTCAAAGCTCAAAAGGGTGTTGTTAAAGAGGCAGTAAAGAAAGCCTCAAAACAGTTTAACTTCCTCGCTGCCCTGGCAGGAAATGGACTCTCTGCTGATGATTTAGTCACAGTCCACACAACTGTCATAAGGCCATGTCTTGAATACAGTACAATAAGAAACAACATTCTGAATTGGAGCGAGTTTAAAAAGATGCTTTAAAATCATCAGAACAAGAGCTGCCATCACATCAAAGGTCCTGCCTTCACTTCAGAACAAGAGGGAGGAGGCTGCTGTGAACTTGATAGGGGACGTGTGGAAACCACAGAATCCTCTGCATGACTTGTTGCAACCATCATGAGGCAGCCGTACTGCCAGGACGTGTATTTTGCTTCTTTGACTTCTGTATTATTTTGTATCTAGATAACATCATCTATTGAAATTTCATAACACAGCTTATAAATTTGACTAAAGTAGGTCTGAAACATGTTAGATTAATATCTGAGTCTCATAAAGGTGTCATTCAGATGTCACTGAATGTATCAGAGATTTCACAGAAACATCAGTTCTGTCTCCAAGCTGAGAAAGAGGCTGTGTGTATTTACACATGCGACACAGCAGCAGTAACTTCATTAACATTGGATCAGTCAGGATCTGACAGTAACCAATGTTGTGTGTTCTGTGACACATCTACATAGGTCAGCTGTTACACTCAGATTCAGGTTTATACCTGGGAGTATTAGTAATAAAGCAGCCCTTACGTATGAACCCTTAGCTCCATCAGAGCTGTCAGTACATTTACATGAGTGGTTTTAAGTTGCTTAAAGTCTGACAGAAGACTTTGCAATCATTCAGTATCAATCAATCCATTATTATTCAAGCCTCACAAGCTTGAAGATTTGAAGAGAGAAAGAGAGAAAAAGAGACAGAGAAATAATGAAAGCTGAATCTATTCTATAGATGTCACAGCACTAACTGACTCACAGACTTTGGGGGCTCGTTCCCGGGAAGTGAGCAGGTGCTGAGGATATCAAAATCTACAATTCATCAAGTCCACAAGGGAACTCAAGCAGACTTCACTGATCTAATTACCCACAATTAATTGCAATATGGACGTGATGTTATAGTATAATAATATAGTAATAATTGCCAATTTAAAAAATAAGTGATTGTGAATGTGTAAAATATCAGGGGAGAACGGGGTTGGTAGTTACACTTTTTTACTTTCCTTTACATCCCACGTAATATATATAATATACTGAATAGATTTCCTTTTCATTTGTAATTGAAGCCTAAAGTGTCAGGTAGGAATAGAGTGGTCTTAATCTCCTTCAGCTGATTCTGTTCAAAAGATATGGGCCGTCAAATATGTCTTGTGCACTTGTGACAACCATCCCCATCATAGGGTTGGTAGTCACACACTATGGGGTTGGTTGTCCCTGTGTTATTGTAATGGGGAAAAATAAAAAATGCAGACAATCTTAAAAAAAATGTTAAAAATGTTTAGTTCCATTGAAATAAAACAACCTAACACATCTCCTGTAGCAAGAGAACATAAACAGGAAAAATAATTTCTATAAGTGCATTTTTTGTCCTTATATTACAATATTGTGGATTTTCCTCTCTCTGACTGTCCTGAGCTTTACATCTGGAGGAGTCTGGCTCATGTCATTCTTCCTGACAGAGTTCCTGGTCATTTTGCTATCTTAAAAGACAGAAAGAACTAGATATATCACACTGTATATGTATATACCAACATGTGACCAACCAACCCCGAAGAGAATTTGACAAGCATCCCCAACTGGGATTTTTTGCTACCAGCTAATCTAACAACCACATGTTTTGGCATAGCTAAGAAAAAAAACCTACCTAACTATTGCTCTCTACATACTTTTTAATGGTTATGATTGTTTTATTATAAACTCATTGTGTAAAAGCCTAGAAGAGAAACACTGAAGAGTTTGATATTTACATTTTCACATGAAAAACACTAAACTCCCTCTCACCTCAATGTCAAAGTGGTTTACTCCAGAAATGATCATAACTCACCTAAATTTGGAAACTTTCAGTATACCAACACTTTTTAACAGCGCCATCTAGGGACTGAGATCTGATACATGTGACAACCAACCCGTGTGACAACCAACCCCGTTCTCCCCTACTTGAAACATGTAGACCAGAAATAATATTATTCAACCACAGCATATATTCTATGGGTAATTAAAATGCATTTTATTATTATAGTCCTCAAGTGGGGGTAGCTAGGCCTCTATTGTGTAAGGATTAAAATGATGATAGATGCAATTTCTGCAACGGTCACTCTGTATGTGACCGTAGAAGTTAAAATGTTTCCATAGCAACAAGTGACACAGACAAAGGCCTTTCTATCAGGTGGACATTTGGATTCAGCCCAACTCTTTTTATACATTGTTCCTTTTCAATTATTTGTGGTGAGCATTGGCTCCCCCTTGTGATCAAATGGTAATCACCATGTTGGCTTCTTGTCACATTTAAACTAATTATTGTGCATGAATCCAACCAAACGGACAAGAGATTTCAAACAATTCAATGTATTTACATGATTGTGTTCCATTACCATTATCTAGTCACATGCTAGGACCTTTGGCTCTATCTGGTAAAAATAATCTGTACATTGTTTGGAGCCTGGATTTGTCTTTGTTTCTACTTGTGTACACGTTTTTGTATTGATTGTCAATGGATTGCTATATTCCTCCTCTGTTATATTTATCTCTTATTGACTGAAACATTGGGACATTATACATTACTCGATTCTACTGTGTTGTTAGTGACCACAAAAACAATATATCCTCCAGATGTCACCCATGAGCAACACATTTTGTTAGTAAATTAATGACCATTTGTTAATTACAAGCAAAACTTCAATTGATTTGATTAGTTTTGCATAAACTGAATTTATTCTGTTTTACCTTGATTTGATGGTTTCTGTTAAACCATTACAAACATTACATTGAAGATATCCAGTGCTATCAATTAATAAAGCAATATAAAAGCATGGTTATGTTTAAGAATGAATACTCCACAAACTGTACAAACTCCACAAATCACAATAATCACTAAAAACAAGAGGAAATAAAACTCTTCTTGTATTCTTTGTAAAAAATCTATAGTGCTAATCTAAACATGGTAGCAAGAAAACAATTCACTACAGGTTCTACTACAGGTGCTAAAGGTGTTCTTCTTCTTCTCCTTCCTGATCATTATTTCATGGTCAAGGTTAGACATGAGGTTTCCAATATGATACTATAGATTACTTATTGAAAGTATTGTTGTCCTATTTTTAGTCACTGTGAGTGTGTGTGTGTTAATGTCTCATCCCGCTGTAGTTTGTAGTATCACATAAATTCCACAAGATGGCAGTAGTTACATTTGAAGTAGCACAGGAGACCTGTATAAGAGACTGCATTTTTTACAACATGGTACAGAGTTAACATGATTGTCATGGCACTTAGACAGAAAGTTCCTTTGATACTGGTGGGACAAGAGGTACCTGTCAGTTATCATTTGGACTCAAAGCTCAGCAGGGACACTCATATTGAAGAGGCAGTAAAGAAAGCCTCAAAACAGTTACACTTCCTCAGTGTCCTGGCCAGAAATGCACTGACTGCTGATGATTTCGTCATATTTCAAACGACTCTCATTAGGCCATGTGTTGGATATAGCTCTGCAGCTAGGCTGTTCAATTCCCGCTTAAATGCTTCACGGGGGGGGGGGGGGGGGGGGGGGGTATTTTATTTATTTATTTATTTTTTGCATTTTCTCACTCTTCTCTGACTTAAGGCATTCTCTGAACTATATTATATAATAATAATACCTTAAGTCATAGTCTACCAAGAATACCAAGTGTGTCGTTCAGGGTGGAAGTTGGACTGTCTGACACTGTTGCTTATATTATTTGCACAAAAACTGAAGTTATATTTTTATTCTGTTTGAACTTAATTTGATGGATTGTATAATTGAAAATATACAAATGTTAACAATATGTTTATTTGAAAGTGCATGTAAAATACACAGGACAAAACAATGTACACAATGCCACACAATTACAAAGTAAATACCATAAATAAAATCATAAAAGCATGGATATGATTGAGAAGCAAATGCAGGAATGCTTAAAAAACACCTCCAAACTTAAAACAGTAAATCAAATATCAAGAACAATTAAAAATCTAGTTGTCTTCTTTGGAAAAAGTCTATAGTGCAATATAGATATGGTAACAAGAATACTAATCACAACAGGTTAAAATATATTTTGCTTTGTTTCCCCTAAAAATAAAATGGTTCTTGATCATTATTTCATGTTAAAGATTAGACATGAGTCGGTTAAGGTGTAGGCCTGGACTGGTGACAGAATAGTTGCTTTAGGAGACAATTATTTTGTATGCTGATGTGAAGTGGGTCGATTTTTCCTTATATTCTTCATCACACTAACATCTGAGTAGATAATTTCAGTGTCAGAATTACCTGGAAAAAAAGTATTTAGTTTTAAAATGTATTAGAGAGACATTATTGCTATTTGGAAATGCATTTGATTCTTTACAAATCAGTCCATACTCTTAATTACAATGCTGGTGGTAGACTGTAACATTAATCAAAGGAGATTTAATGATCATCATGATGTATTACTTTTTGCAAGTGATGTTCATGTCTTTGCGAGTCAGTTTTCATGGTGCATTTAAATGAACATACAGCAACGGTTATGTCAAATGCAGAAAGAGAGCTATAAAACTATGGTAACCTAGCTGTAAAATAGTACAGTAGCCAAATAATGGTCAGGAAAGTGAGGTATGATTTGTTAGATATACATTAATAAAGATTTAGGCATGTCTTTTCCTTACCATCATTATTAGTCATGGATGTTGTTTTCTTATGTAGATGTTTTAGTCCAACATACAGAGCCACATGGAGAAGAAGAGTCGCAACACTAGCTATCACAGCCACAGTCACATCAGGGAAGCCAGTAACACAATCTAGAAAACAAATATCAAACCAAATTAGATATTATGATGACACGGATGTATCAATTTTCTAAGCTACCAATATGTTTCTCAATTATTTTCTGTCCACTTTCATCTTATGTTCAATGGATGTGTAAATATTATTAAATGGAAAATAATTCCATGGTCAGAAGAGAGTTTGAGATGGTTACTTCCATTCCACAAGATTAGTGATTTGCAGTATCAGATAGTAGAACAATCA
Source organism: Scomber scombrus (assembly GCF_963691925.1). Taxonomy (NCBI): domain Eukaryota; kingdom Metazoa; phylum Chordata; class Actinopteri; order Scombriformes; family Scombridae; genus Scomber; species Scomber scombrus. The sequence goes on from NC_084983.1 coordinate 20,964,030, forward strand.
TAAAAAGAAAACTAGTATAGTAATACTAGTGAAGAAAAGAACAATATTATTTTAATTAATTTAATTGAATAATGCAATTATATTTTTTCATGAAAAAGTGAAATAGTAGTGAAGCGCCGATATTTAGAAAACACTGTACCTTTGCAGCCATTCAGCTGAATGCAGATTTTCAGGTGAATGATCTTTTCATCTCTGCTAACATTGTTCCAAACATAACACGTCAAGTTTCCTATCAGCTGACCATATAAGCTGATGCTCACATTCGAAATGTTGGCTTTGTCTTGTTTGTCTGTAGTCGAGGATTGTCTGTCCACTGTCCAGTTTTGCTGGGACTGGTTGTGCGTTTTGGTCTGCATCAGCAAGTGATCGTCCAAACTCAAAATGAACTGGACTTCATCTCCCTCAGAGGAGCAGCTGACCTCCATTTGTTCTGGTGACAAACACGTCTGAGACACAACTGGCTCTGACACAGGAGCTGGAAGACATCAAAGGGACACACAGTCACACATACAGAATACAAGTACCAAATGCAATAACATTTTGTTATACTACACTTCTTAAGTTTTTGCACAGTTTACCAATAAACTAACAATTCACCAAGTATAATGCCTAAATATTTGAAACAGAAACAAAATAATAACTATAAAGGTATTGCATAATTACAAGACTTAAAGTTGAGTGCATTAAAAAGCAAATTGTATTAATAATACTGTTAGATGATAGTATAGGTTACAGTATGTGAATTAATTGACAAAATCCACTAATGTCTTGTTTGGTTTGTTATTTTAAATGCAACATTTATATTATAGCAATAGCACAAGCTATGATTATATATTATACTACTTACTTATAAGAAATTGCTGTTTTTAAATAATTTCAATATTTTATTATTTAATCTTAGTTTTGATAGAAAATATACAGTTTGTAAACTTTAACACATAATTCCATAAGCAATGTTTGACACAGACACATAAATGAAATCTGATCATAAATAAGTCCCACCTTTTAACAGTCATATAGTTTGTATAAAAATGTATCTCTTTGTAATCATTTGATTAACTTTAGAATTCATTTTCAAGTATTGTGCATTGGTACTGACCATGGTTCATATTTTATAAAAGTTTTTATTAAAAACAATCGTACCTTGTATTTCTAGATGCATCTGGATTTTCTCTGATAATTCACCATGAGCATTAAACAGTTCCCACTGGTAATCTCCAGAGTGTTTCTTCATTATATTATCCAGCCTGAGTTTTCCATCACTGATAAATGCACTGAGACCTTGGTTTCCCTTATCTAAAGTTACCTTATTACCGACTATGTTTAAAATGTTATTCTTATCTTTTTTCAATGTTATCGTTGTTGCAGTAGTGGGCAGATGAAAAATCAACGGCTCCCCAAGTGTTGCAATACACTGCTGAGCTTGAGTAGTTTCAGATACGTCACATTCCATCAAACCTAACAGAGACAAACAAATATACAGTTAATACATTTACACTGTAACTACTCAGTTGCAACATATTTCTCTCTCTCTCTCTCTCTGTTTCTGTCTCTGTTTCTGTCTCTGTCTCTGTCTCTGTCTCTTTCTCTATATGTATATATATATATGTATGCACCTGTAGTTTGCAAATAAGGAAGCAATGCGGCAGTAACAATTTGGGATAACAAGCAGAAATGGTTAAAGAAAAGAGTCTTATGAACGGCAAATTCAGCTTCAAGCAGCTGATACAGAGAGACCTCCTACTCAACAAAGGTGTGTGTGTGTGTGAACATGAGTGTTTGAGCGAGGAAGAGAGAGAGACAGACTGTGTGTGAATGAGAGAGCTACTGTACGGAGAGAGAGAGCGAGAGACATACACACACACACATTAACAAATACTTGACAGTGGTTTCAGTCATTTATGAACTGTCAGGAGTGAGTTGTCACTAGGAGTGACATGTTTTAGTGACACAAAACATGACAATTAAAATGACTTACAATATCACATCAGTAAATCTTCAATGATTTTGTTCAATTAAATACAAAATAACTGTAAAGTGTACCTTTTGCTGTTGGTATGAGGGCTGTGAGGATCATGTAGGTGAAAATCATTTTTCTGTTGTAACACAAACATTTTCATTAAACCATGGTGAACTTCTCATGTTGGTGTATCCAACACATTGAAAATTGCTCCGTTTTGTATGTCACATTTTGTCTTCATTTTCTTTTGAGTGTTTTTGTAGTTTATACTAAAAAGACGCCTATAGAAATATTATGTTTGAACAATATAGATACTATGTTGTTTATGCAATATTTCACCATTTTAGACCTTTTTTCTGCAACTTTAATTCAAGTAACTGATTCAAAAGATAAAAATCACTCACCACTTTTACAATGGGTTGTCTTCTTTGTAGCCGTTTACTGATCTGTGAGCTTTCCACTGTCAGCAGGCGGGTTTGTTTCTGGTTTTGTTGTGAGGAGAATATTGAGGAAGTAGTTTCTTGCTCTATGTGAAGTACTTCTGAATCACACTGCTTCTTATCTGTTTTGAGTTTTAAAGTTACTGAGCTTGTTTCAGTATTAAGACCAAGACTGCTGACATTTGCTGTAACTGAAATATGGTTTCTGAAGGAAAAACAATTGGACCATGGCAGTTTTTGGTACAGGAAGTGGATATTTTCTGCTGTCCTTAGTTCTCATGTCTGAATTATTATGCACTGCCTGCCATGATGTGAATGGCTACACTAACCTAGGTGAATTTCTGAATGCAGTTACAACTTATTATTAAGGAGATTATGGGTTGTATGTTTTTTTGTTTATTTGTTTTTACCTAATAGGAATTCTACAGATAATTACAGCATATAACCAAAGAGCGTAACCACTTTAAAACACGTGATGGAAAAGATTAGTGCATTGTGATGTAAATATAAAGTCCACCACTATTATCTATTTTGGTTGTCAGGATGTTCTAATATATCTCTACAATAGATGTAAGTCCATTAGTCTAGACACATGTCACACAGACTAATAAATGTCAGGTGCCTGAAAGGTGACATACAGACTTTACATTTGCATCTTTGTGAAATGTTCTAAATGTATTATTTACACAAAACTAAAATCAAAACTTAGTTTTTGTACTGACTGAGTTTTACAATGTTTAAATGTTGTCGTAATTAATTAATGATCATTCAACTCAGCTGCAAGCATATTTTGAAGCTGTGCAAGGTTGAGACATTTTGCATTTCTATAAAGGACATTACAAAGTGATGAACACTTCCTGCCTCTCAACATAGTGTTTATTGGTGTTTATTTTTAGAATGTGTCTTGGCCATGCTCTGCCTTTAGAAAACCATAAAAGGAAATAACATAATTGACGTGGTAATCAAATGTGTGAAGGGTTCGTTAGAAACCACAGCTGTTTTTTCCCCATGCTTTAGCTTCAGCCACAGCATCAGACAAGTGTCAAGATTGCAGAGAAAGAGAAACATGTGGTCATGTTGTGGAAGCGTATTTGCTTATAAGAATAGACACAGTGAAGACTGAACAAGCTAGCAATAACTCGATGCTGAATGTTTTTCTCAAATTAGTATCATGGGGGACATATGAGTGTGCCAGGAGGCACGTAGACTGAGACAACTGAGACAGAGACTAATGCATAGCAAATATCAATATGCTGTAAACAAATCCACCTCAGCCCCACAATTGTTTTAGTAAACTTGTAGGCTAAGCAAACATATTCTTAATGACAATCTGAGTCACACTTATTTTTAGTAGTGATGTTTGTAAACTAGGGCAGTCAATGTCGTAATTTATTTATTTAAACACACGATTAACGCGGGCGCATTGTGTTTGACCCTTGTCATGGCCTGTAGTTTGTAGTTTGTAGTTTGAATAAGAAGCGATGCAGCAGTAACGTTTTGGATAACAAGCAGAAATAGATGAAGAAAAGTCATATGAACGGCAAACTTAGCTTCAAAGCCCTGCTAGATGACCCCATCACTAGGGGGTGTAACAGCTGGGAGTTGGAGACAGTATGTGCATCAGTCCAGTATCTGAATAGACAGTTAAAAAGTGCAGTGCAGACATTTCAGTTCATGTTGGACTTTTCTGCAATGAGGAACTTGATTATTATCCAAAATACTACTATACAAATAAAGATTAATTATACCAGAGGATGAAGCTAAACTCTTGTAAAATTATTATTTTTTTCTTTCCATTGTCATTATCTAGTCACGTTTGGACCTTTAGCTCCATGTTGTGGTAAAGAATAATATGTGCAGTGCTTTGAGTCTGTACTTCTGTCTCCTTATATGTGTGTACATTCTTTGTATTGATCATTGTTTTAATTGATTGTTATTATCCTCTTTTGTATTATTAATGACTGCAACACTGGGACATTATACAGTACTCCTCTCAACTCTATTCTACTCTACTGTTAGTGCCTGAAAGAACAGTATACGTCCTCCAGATGTCACCTATGAGCAACACTCCACTTGCTTTTGTTAGTTGCATAGAAACTGAAGTTTAATTCTGTTTGACACATGTTTGATGGTTGGCATGAAACCATCAGAAACGAAAAATATTAAAATATTATATGTTTATTTGACATGTAAAATACAAAGGACAAAGCAATGTACACAATGCCACACAATTACAAAGTAAAGTCGGTAAAAAAAATAATATAAAAGCATGGTTTTGTTTGAGAAGCAGATTCATGTAGATAAAACATCTCCACAATTAAACAGTAAATCAAATATTAAAAAAATAGAAATAGAAATAGAAAAAAAAAAAGAATTGTATTTGGATGTGAGACGGGTCATGTTTTCCTTGTATTCTTCATCACCCTAACCTCTGAATAGACAATTTCATTGTCAGGATTATCTGGAAAAAGTAAAAACAGATCAAATATAATTGAGAGAGATCATCTTTTGTTTTTGTGAATGGCATTATTGTGGAAATGCATTTGATTCTTTTCAAATCAGTCCATACTCTATCACAATGCTAGTGGTAGACTGTAACACTGACAAACACAATTTAATGATCATTGTGATGGATTACCCTTTGCAAGCAAAGTCTTTGTAGGTGAATTTTCATAGTGCATTTAAATAATTATACAACAACAGCTACCTCAAATGCAGAAAAATATTTTAAAAATATATAAAACTATGGTAACCTACCTGTAAAATAGTACAGCAGCATAATGATGGTCAGTAATGTCAGGTATAGTTTGTAAGATATGCATCGATAAAGATAAAAGCATGTATTTCACTCACCTTCATTAACAGTTATGGTTGTTGTTTTCTTCTGTAGATGTTTTAGTCCAACACATAGAGCCACATGGAGAAGCAGGGTGACCACACTACTTATCACAGCCACAGTCACAACAGGGAAGCAAGAAACAAAATCTAGAAAACAAAAATCAAACCAAAATTGATATCATGATGGAACTGGCTTGTCAATTTCAAAGCTACAAATATCTTTCCCCAAATATCTTTTTTCTTATCTTACATCAGGTGTTCAGTGGATGTGTATTCATTATTAAATCAAAGATAATTACATAATCATAAGAGAGTTTGAGATGGTTACTTCCTGCCCACATTATATATGATTTGCAGTATCAAATAAAAATCTGAATAAAAGTAGTATAGATATATTAGTAAACCAAAACAAAATTAGTAATTTATTTAAATTGTTACAATAAAAAGAAAGGCAAACACTGTACCTTTGCAGCTTTTCAGGTGAATGACCTTTTCATCTCTGCTAACATTGTTCGAAACACGACACGTCAAGTTTCCTGTCAGCTGACCATATAAGCTGATGCTCACATTCGAAATGTTGGCTTTGTCTTGTTTGCCTGTAGTCAATGATTGCGTGTCCACTGTCCAGTTTCTCTGGGATTGGCTGAAGGTTCATAACAATTCCTGACTAAATTACAACATTGTGTCCTAACAGCAAGTGGGCATCCATCTATCATGTTGCATTGCATAACACTGGATGCTCTCTGTCCACACCGAATCCATTAAATATCCACTTCTGTTAAGTTATGTAAACAAACCACATGTCTATCAGCTGTGCACTCAAGATCAGACTGGAGATGTAACCACACAAAGATGGGTGATTACTTGCCAATTTTATTTTGTACTTTTTAAATGGAAAATTACATGTTTTATATTGTGATATTTAGATGTTTTTTTAATGGTAATAACATACAGTATTGCCAACAGCAACTTAACCAGAAACATCCAGCTCTGTGGCAATCTCCAATCGAACCAGCTGCAGCCTTATATTCCTTATTAGTGTAGTGAAATGAGGAGTTATTGTAGAGATAACTCCTCATTAGCAGCTAAGAGGCTATTCATGTCACATTGGCTCAGCAAGTAGTTACCACCATTCCTCAATGTGCATGTTCTGAGTGGAGACTGCAGAAGCAAGCAGTGCCACTTATATAAAATTAAAGGTAAATAACTCTGTCCCAGCCTTTAATGGTAATCTGTATTTTTACAGAAGTGTAGCGCCCACTCTCTAATCCCATCCCCCGCCCCCCTTGCATTATTATGCTATTATATTATCATTATATCAGTGGTATAACATAGTCTTCAAATGACAATAATATGTTGTTTATCATCGCTGTTAGTTCTGAGACAATATATCATCCAACAAAAGTAGTTAGGACAGGCCTATCTCTGATCTAATCTCTTTGCTTGCATTCAGTGAGGACACTGTGTAATGGAAAACTGAAAACATGGAATGAAAGCTTGAGAATATGGAATCAAACATATTGACGCAAACCTGAAGTTGACATCTCATTTGATGGCATCAATATGTCGAATTAGTTTGTCATGTTGGACATAAAGCAAATTCATAAAAAAGCATATTTTGTCCGTTTCTTCTTATGACGAACAGTTTTATTTTAAAAAGATCCTTTTCACATTATATTAGATGAGATAATTTAATCTTATTTCATTTTACAAGAAATATTTCTTGTTATAACAACAAACCACTTTATCTTGTCATCTCAAAACGTTGTGGCTACAACTCAGCACCAGTCTGTGCAGTGTTCTCTACCAGATCACAGATGTTATCTAACAGGAACAGACATCTCCTTCCCTTCTGACAACACACAAGCCCAGCTGACTTCAGCTGAGCAGCCTCTCTCTCAGCAGCATCAAAGCCCAGTATCCCCTCTGTTTATCAGGAATCATGAAGAATATCTTTTTATGACATAGTTGGATGGTTTCTAACAGCTGTACAGTAAAATATGTTTTTCTTGATTAACACAAATATTTAATAAGCAGCATTTATTATGTATTAACCTAGTTTAAAATGTCTGCTCTGTTTTAGATATACAATAGATTTTTGCTCATGTACAGTTGGTAATGAACACACTTTTGTAGTTTCAGATTACCTTTTTTTTCCTTCGTACTTTGTATTTCTAAATGCACTTTGACTTTTTTCAGTAAAGTACCGTTCAATCCATGTTCTTCCATCTGGTAGTTCCCAGAGTGCCTTTTTGTTGCATTATTGAGTTTGAATGTTTGATTGGTAAAGTCTCCAGACTCATTGTAAGTCACTCTCTTATTTTTATCTCTTTTGAAAATTAGATATTTGTCATCCTTTGTGACCATAATCTCTGTATTTGCTGTGTTTGGAAGATTAAAAATCAATGGCTGACCGACTGCTCCAAAACACTGGTGAGCTCCAGTCGGTTCAGACAAATTGCATTCCATAAACCCTAAAATAAAAGAAAGACAATATCATTTTCAATGTACAATACTCATTACAAATAACATCATTTGTAGTAATTTGTGTATTGCAATTCATTTCAGCTGTAAAGGAAATAATAGACAACAGTGTCAAATTCTTTATATCTCAATACATTTCCATGAGCTATTGAGGAATCAGGAACTATTCAAAGCCCTAAATTTACTCTAGACAGAACATTAAATCCTGTTTTTATTGAATTGACATACAGTATTTTCACACTGAAGTGTACCTTTTGCCAGAGCTGTTGATGTAGCAGATGTGATGATCATGTAGATGGAAATCATTGTTTTTAATGCTGTCACACAAAAATCAGATGTCATTTTAAATGTTAAATGTGATTTATATTTAAAACACATTTAAGGTAAAAACCCAGATCAGACAGTTTCAATAAAATAATAAGAATGTATAACCTCCCAGATAATATACTTCTACAAACTATAAAATTATGAAAATAGTAATGCTTCACATAATTTCAGCATGTGCAAATTCAAAGTCAAATCTTTCACTCACCGCATTTGCAATAGTGCAATGTCTTCTTCATGGCTCTTAAAGACTGAACTGAATTTGTCACTGACGGTGGTTTATGCACTTCTTGTCTTTTTGCTACCTTATGTAAGGTTCAAGGAAGCGGTTTTTGTTTAGTCAACCACAACCTGCCAGTGTATATGATACCAAGATTTACTGTTTTGATTGCGGACATACATATGGTTTCTCAATCTTGACACAATGCCCAATGCAAGATTTTTTATTTTATTTCAATATATTTATTTTAAGATTACCATGTTTTGCATGTGGATGGCTCGATTCATCTGACACAGTTTCTAAATGTAGTATCAACATGCTAGTATTTTGAAGAAAATGTAAGTTAGTATTATCAGCTGCAATAAAACTTATTCTGCAGGCCAAATAATTATGCATAATAACCTGCATGTCTAGTGTATGTATATCTACAGAGGGGTATAATAAAGAATTCATGAACAGACACTTCTTTAAAATTAATCATATAATAACTATTTTACTTTTTGTCCCAGTTCATAATGGATGTTTGAGACTCTGCTTGTTATTCAGAATGTTACTGCTGCATCGCTTTCTTATTTCCAAACTACACACTGGGACAAGGGTCAAGGGTCAAAACGCTGTTAAAATGAATTTGCATTAACAAGTTATAACTTTGACAGCCCTAGTAGAATCATCCTGTTGATTTCAAATTAATTTCTTCCCAATTCCAGTAATTATAAGAATAACAGTACAGTACAGTAATTGTTTAGTTGTATGGTAAACAATTACTGTACAGTGTGTAAACTTCTTGTATCCACTTCTACATTCAGGAATTAGCTAGATTTACTTTTTTTAATTAAAGTAGTGCAGAACGCATTAAATTATACACAAGATTATTAAAAATAAGTGTTCTTTCTTCTGTCATACAGGGGGCCAAGTGAAGCTTTAAAATATACCCAGTCAGTTTTCAAAGCATTTAGAAATACAGCTGTTAACAGTGTATCCTCTTATGACACTGCAGAAGACTGAGGTCTTTACACTGAGGTGTGAGTTCTGATTTTAGTTGCCGACACAGCTGTACAAAAAGCCTCCTTTTGCGACATCCTGTATCTTTGTCAAACAGGCACTGTTAAGCTTATTTTCCTCATCAAAGGACACAGCATACTGTATCAACATATTTCTAATGTCTTTACAGTTATTTCAATGCAGAATATTTATTCATAAAGGATGGACACGTGAGCTGCCTGATGATGAGAGGTGTTAACACAACAGCAAAATCAAGAAATAAATACTTTCTGTCTCTGAATGTTCTGTTGCCAAACTTAGAAACCCATACACTACACATTACTAACAGATATCCGCATCCCTAAACTTTCTCACATGCAGCACAGAAAACGCAGAATCAAACCATGTGTGAGACTGACAGTAAAAAAGTTTTTTTCTTTCTCATTGTCTCAGCCACAGTGCTTCGTCTCAAAGACTAAAGAGAAACTCACCTCTTCTCTGCTGTAACTTCTGGTTTCAAATAGTTAATGACAATAATTTGTGATTGACTGTTTTTGTGTGGACTGAACTTACAATAAAGCAGACTCATTGATTGTCAAGTTTAAAGAAAGGGTATAGGTTTATAGGTATATACTTATACTCATTTTTAGTGACCAAAAATGTGGCTATGACATACGTAACAAAATAAATAATTATGTTACTGACTTAAAAACCAAAGTCATTCATGTTACAGGAAAAATGCTACCCAATTTTAATGAAAATAATTATTGTGCAATAATTGTTTAGTTAAAACTGAAGAACACTGAGTTTTTTAGTCTGAGGTGTGAATTTCACTTTCAACTGCATGCACAACTGCAAAAAAAGCTTCCAGGTGTGACATCCTGTACCTTTTTTCAAACAGGCACTGTAAAACTTATTTACTAAATATATTGCATACATTACTAACTTTTAGTTACTCTTGAGCACATAGTATCAGTTTCTTTAAAAAAAACGTTAAAGGAAACAACGTATCATCACATTTCTGATGTCTTTACTATTTTTTTAAATGCAGAATATTTACTCATAGAGGCATGGGCACAGAAACTGCCTGAAGATAAGAGGTGCCAACACATCAGCAAAATCAAGAAATAAACACTTCCTGCCTCTCAATGTTCTGTAGCCCAACATAGAAACCCAGTTTCTAAGTTTACACTTAAGGTTACTTACAGATATCTGCATCACTAAAAAGTCACAGGGTTTTTTCCTGTCTTTGTCATTATCTCAGCCATGGTGCTTCACTTCACAGACTAAAGAGAAACTCACCTCTTCTCTGCTGTAAGTTCTGGTTTCAAATAGTTTGTGTTTAGTCTTCCTAAAAATTAGTGATAGATAGTTCTACTGAACTTACACTGAAGCAGACTCATTTATTGTCAAGTTTAGAATCTTACTGGCTCATCTAAATTGGTAAAGATCATCATCTGCTGAAATAAATAAATATTGCACCAGATATTTCTACACATAAAATACACCAAAACGTACTGTATTTCCTCAAATTTAAGTCAGTCATCATTTAAAAGCCAGAGCACCGATAATGGCCAGGGTGGAACAAATAAAGGCCAATGAAGAAACAAAGATGGATAAAATCCTGTTGCCTGTTATATTCAATTTAATTATGTTTTACAATATAATCACACTATTTTCAACATGTTGTTGTGCTGGATTACTCATCTGAAGTATTATTGTCCTTTTTAGTCACTCTGAGTGTGTGTTGATGTTTCTGCCAGCTGTGGTTTGTAGTAACATACACGTGCCAAAAGATGGCAGCAGATAATTTGAAGCGGCATATGAGACCTGTGTAAGTGACTGAATTTTTTGACAACATAGTAGAGATTTGACTTGAGTGCCATGGCACTCAGACAGAAGCTTGATCTTTTGTACTAAATGAGAAATGAGAAAATATAGTTATCAATTAGAAATAAAGGCCTCTCTGTAATATAAGTCTGTTTCCAATAAAGGCCTTGCAAGCTCTACACATTGGAGGATATTTGACATTTTGAGGAGCTGTGACATTTGCAGATACATTTTTAAATTAAAAAAGTTAAAGAGAAGCCGCATTAACAGGGTATCAAACATTGATTAACACCTAGAATAATGAGGAAATGTTTTAACACACTTTATTCAACATTGATTTGTTACATTTTCTCATTAAGAAAAACAACAATAGGGCATGCAGGTGGTCGAGTGGTTAAGAGAGACCGGTTCGAGTACTGGCCGACGGACCTTTCTGCATGTCACACCCTCCTCTCTCTCCCGTAATTTCCTGTCTCTCTACTGTCAAATAAAGGCGTCTATGCCAGAAAAAATCTTAGAAAAACAACAATAAAAACATCACATCAATGTTAAGGACCCAGAGCAGACAAATAGCAAATATGCACATTCAGCATACACTGAGCCCTATTGTTCAATCTCACCTCTCTCCCCAGTCTGCATCAGAGCAACAATAATGGTGACTGATGTTCCAGTGATGGAGCCTATGGTGATATGATGAACTAACATCCAGCACTGTATACGAAGACACAATTATAACTGTGTATGCTTTATATTTAATTCAGTCTTTAAGTCCATTATCCAGATCATAATGACTGATTATGACAGATTAAAACAGAGGCTGAAATATCCTGACTTGAGTCTGCAGTATGAGTCAAGCTTTTACAAACCCTGCATACTACAGTTCCCATAATGCAATTCAATATCCTCTTTTGTAATACTTGTAACACTAACTACATACACTACTTAACGTTTGGACACACTTTCTCATTCAAATGAATGGGAAGGTGGATTCAAACCTTTGACTGGTACTGTACATCATGATGTTGATGTTGATGACTAATGATGAAGGTTATGATGTTGCCAGTCTCCAGCTAGTTGGAAGACAGAGCTTAGACTGTAAATGTTCAGATCTTGTAGGGTAATAATTATAGATATTTGCATTGTGATTAAATTATTATAATATAATAGTAATGTTTGCTCTATTAGCAGTAGAGTTTGTAACTGTCTTAATTATATGCAATGGTTATGTGTGCATTTGTAAATATTTGTGGTTTCTATTTACCACTCACTTTGCCACTAAAGTATTGCTATTTCCTGTTTTCACATTTAAAGTAATCATCAAAAAAGACTTAGCACTTAATATGTTCAATGCCAGTGTTATTATATGGCGTCCTTAAAAGTAGAAAGTATTGTAGTTATTTGTAATTCAGGTAAAATTTCATTCTTCCTCTCTTTGTGCTTGGTTTAGATGGTGAAACACACAGGAAATGACAGTGTGTCACTACATATTTATTTAAAAGATATATTTTACAAAAATCTGACACAATCACAAAGCAAATCACTGAAAGTAAAAACATTCGGAAATGAAATGCAGGAAAGCTTAACAAACAAACAAACTACAAATTCAAATGAAAAATAACAAGAAAAAAAGTATTCAGTTTATGGGGAGAGCTGCCGAACAAAAAACAAAAAAAAGGCATTAACACACATTACTGCACATCTTTAACATTTAAATTTAAATATAAAGTAAATAATTACATTGTAAGATATACATTATTAAAGATTAAGGCATGTCTTTCACTTACCCTCATTAACAGTCACAGGTTTCGTGTTTTACGTAGATATCTTAGACAAACACACAGAGCCATAAGGAGAAGCAGGGTGGCAACGCTACTTTTCAAAGCTATGGTCAGAACAGGGCAGCCAGGAGCAAAGTCTAGAAAACAAATATCAAACCAAATTAGATAGTGTGATGGCATTGATGTGTCAATTTCAAAGCTATCAATAATCAAATATTTCTTGTACACTTTTATCTTACATCAGGTGTTCAATTGATGTGTAATTATCATTCTTATAATCAGTTATATAATCAAAAGAGATCCACAAGACTAGTGATTTGCAGTATCAGTTAGTGAAACATATATATATTTTTAAAATGATAGCATACTAGTCAAGAAAATGTGATTTTAGAAAATGAATTAAATTGAATAATGTATTTAAATTTTTGGAATAAAAAAGTGAAATAGTGAAGAGCTGATATTTAAAAACAACACTGTACCTTTGCAGCTTTTCAGCTGAATGCAGATTCTCAGGTGAATAACCTTTTCATCTCTGCTAACATTGTTCCAAACATAACACGTCAAGTTTCCTGTTAGCTGACCATATAAGCTGATGCTCACATTCGAAACGTTGGCTTTGTCTTGTTTGTCTGTAGTCAAGAACTGTGTGTCCCCTTTCCAGTTTCTCTGGGACTGGTTGTGGGTTCTGGTCTGCATCAGTAAGTGATCGTCCAAACTCAAAATTAACTGGACTTCATCTCCCTCAGAGGAACAGCTGACCTTCATTTGTTCTGGTGACAAACACGTCTGAGACACAGCTGGCTCTGACACAGGAGCTGGAAGACATCAAAGGGACACACAGTCATACATACAGTATACAAGTACCAAATGCAAAGTAAAATCCAACTCTGAACACTGTCACGTATTGTGTCTTCGAAGGTGCACAGAGAAGGGAATATAGTCTAAATAGGTCAAGGCTCCAGCAACCCTTGTAGTATATAAAACAATTAACAGTAAAGTTTTCCTGTCTATATAGTGTTCAGTATATATATATACTGAAAACTCAGCACGGGCTCCCCTCAGGACTGTGTGCTGAGCCCCTTCCTGTATGGTTTAAACACATGACTGTGTCCCCTCCCACCACTCAAACATAATTTTCAAGTTCGCAGAAGACACTACAGTTGTGGGTCTCATCTCCGATGGCGTACAGGGAAGAGATCCAGAGGCTCGTAGCCTGGTGTTCAACGAACAACCTTTTGCTGAACACCAGCAAAACCAAGGAGTTGGTGATGGAGTGGAGGAGGAAAAAGTAGACCCCACCCCACTACAGATAGACAGTGTCTGTGTGGAGAGAGTCTCCTCATTCAGGTTTCTCGGTGTGCATGTGACTGACGACCTAACATGGTACACCAACTCTTCAGCGGTGGTTGGCAAGGCTCAGCAGTGGCTGCACTTTTTAAGACTATGGAAAAAATGCCACCTGAAGGCAAATCTGCTGCAGACTTTCTAACGTTCCACAACAGAAAGCGTGCTGACGTGCTGCATCACGGTGTGGCATGCCAGCTGCACAGCCAAAGATAGAAAAGCCCTGCAGAGGGTCATAAAGTCGGCACAAAAAATCATCGGCTGCCCCCTGCCCTCCCTGGAGGACATTGCAGACTCTCTGGGGCTCCTGATCCTGTCTGACCCATCTCACCCCGGCCAAGGCCTCTTCAACCTTCTGCCCTCGAGCAGAAGATACAGGGCCTTGAGGAGCCGAACAAACCAGCTCAGAAACACTTTTTATCCTTGGGCAATTAGGCTCCTGAACAATTAACCTCCACCCTACAGCACCTTGTAAACCATTGCACAACCAATGCAACTAACAGTATCCAACATCTACCTCAATGTACTGTAACATATGCAATATGTGCGACATGTGCAATAGACTTTGCGTGTGTTTTAATAGCTCTTAAAATATTTTATAGTTTTTACTTATATTTACTTTTTTGACCTTTTTATTGCACAACAGGAAGAGAATCCCGAACCAATTTCGTTGTGACACAATGTGTCACTGTGATACAATGACAATAAAGGATATTCTATTCTATTCTATTCTATATTGTCAGCTATAGACAATATATAGACACCTTATGTATAGACATATGCATACTGTATGTAGAGAAAATTCTAAAATTAAGTTAAACTTTTAAAACCTATTAAATACATATACAGGTATTACATATGAGATTATATAATATAAATACAACATTTAGTATACAGGACACATACACCATCATATTATGGGGGGTAGACCAAAAATTGGAAACATCTCTAACTATAATGAAATATAATTTAACTACAAAACCTGAAATATTTTCAACTAAAACCGAATATTCTTAAATAAGGTAAATCTTAATACAGGTTTGTTCTATTACACTATTACACTATTACAGTTTTTGTTCAGTTTATCTAATACACTGCCCAAGTATATCGCCTAAATATTTTTGAAGTACCTCTAGGTCGTGCTATTTTAATAAAGGTATTACATGCATAAATTCAAGTTATATGCTTAAAGTAAAATGCGCTTAAGAGCAAATTGTATTCGTTATACTGTTAGACGATAGTATAAGCCTGTAAAGCATCAATGCATAATTAATTGCAAAACCGAAAACCCGCGGTCCATAAGCGCGTATTGTTCTGTGTGCAGAGCGGACCGAACAGTTCAATATTTTACAGAGTACCGTTGCATCCCTACTACAGACAGTTGCCTTCACTTTCTCAAGGAGAGAAACATTATGTGTCTCTGCCAAGATGATAGTACTGCCTTTACTGTGACCTCAAGCCCCATGCTTGACCCTAAATACGGGAAATTCACTAACAACAAGTCCCATCTAACAGTCGTATAGTTGACAAGTATAAAAATGTCTCTCTTTGCAATCATTTGTTTAGCTTTACAATTCTTTTTTTTTTAAGTTCTGTACACTGGTACTGACCATGGTTTATATTTTATAAAAGTGTTTTTAAAAGTTCTACTTAAAAAAAATCTTACCTTGTATTTCTAGATGCATCTGGATTTTCTCTGATAATTCACCATGAGCAGTAAACAGTTCCCACTGGTAATCTCCAGAGTGTTTCTTCATTATATTATCCAGCCTGAGTTTTCCATCACTGATAAATGCACTGAGACCTTGGTTTCCCTTATCTAAAGTTACCTTATTACCTACTATGTTTAAAATGTTATTCTTATCTTTTTTCAATGTTATCGTTGTTGCAGTAGTGGGCAGATGTAAAATCAACGGCTCCCCAAGTGCTGCAATACACTGCTTAGCTTGAGTTGTTTCAGATACGTCACATTCCATCAAACCTACAGGAACAAACAAAACAAAAAAATTCAAAAACTTGACAGTGGTTTCAGTCATATACTGACTGATATAATATGATACAATAGTTATTTGTAATTGTTTAGAATATTGCATAAATAAACCTTTGGATATTTTGTTCAATTCTTAAGTATGAAATAGCCATAAAGTGTACCTTTTGCTGTTGGCACCAGAGCTGTGAGGATCATGTAGACGAAAATCATTTTTCTGTTGAAACACACATCAAACTTTTAGTTTAGATTACTTGTAAAAAAAAAAAAAGAAGGTGCTTACATAGACATTATTCTTTGAAAATACCATGTTTGGAATAATCGCATACTTAAAAGATTGTTTTGGTCATAAGAATTCAATTTCTTTTAGAAATTGTTAAAGTCATGTAAGAAGAAATGAAATTTTTCTCCACTTTGTAACTCATATAACTGGCTTTAAAAGTTAAAATATCACTCACCACTTTTACAATGGAGTGTCTTCTTTGTGGCTTGTTTACTGATCTGTGAGCTTTCCACTGTTGACAGGAGTGTTTGTTTCTGGTTTTGCTGTGAGATGACACAACAGGAAGCAGTTATTTGCTCTTAGCGGAGTATGTCTATCCTATTTGCATTCACTGAAGTTACTATGGTTTTTGTAATATTAAGACCAAGTTTCTCAAGTTAAAACCACTGGACCATAGCAGTGTTCGGTAGAGAAAGTGTGTATGTCTGAAATAGCTCATATTTCTGAATTATCATGCACTGCCTGACCTGTTCCTATAATTATGTGAATGGCTACACTGGATGACTCTCTGAATGTACTTAACAACATATTATTGAGGTTATTATGGCACATACACTGTTCAATATCTGTTCACAAAGACACAGGTGCAGCAACTTAAATGGAAGACAGGCATTTTCATTGCATTGTGCAATAAAAATTTTGAATTGCATCTTACACCCTTGTGCTGTATGAAAACCTATTGTGTTTATGTCACTCAACTTAGCTTTAAGATGTGATTGCAGTTATCTATTAAGGACACAGCAAAGAGATTAACACTTCCTGCCTCTCAACATACCGACTTGGTCTTTGTTTGAAACCATGTTATTTAACATGTTCTTCCTTTAGAGAAATGTGAAAGGAAATAACATCTTTGGTGTGATAACCTAATGTGTGAGGGTCAGCTAGAAACCACAGTTATTTTCCTATCTCTCAGCTTCAGCCGGAGCATCACACCTGTGTCAAGAACTGCAGAGAAAGACACGTAGTCATGTTGCGGTTGAGTACCTGCTTGTGAGTGCCTGCAACATCAGTATGCATCCTCTAGATGTCACCCATGAGCAACATGTTTTGGCACTAACTCCACTTGCTTTTATTAGCAGCACAGAAACTGACGACCATTAGAAACCTTAGATTACAAATCTAAAATTGTTATCAATATGTTTTTTTATTTGAAAAATACACAAGACAAACCACTTAATGAATATACACAATGCAACACAATTACAAATCAAAAACAGTAAATTATGTCATAAGCAGGTTATGTTTGAGAATCAAATACATATCTTATAAAAGCATGGTTATGTCTCCACATTTAAAACTGTAACTCAGAAAAGACTAGAAAGTAAAACGTGTCTTGTTTCCTTTGAAAATAGTCTGTAGTGCAATTATGGTGACAATTATCCTAATCACAACAGGTTAAAATGTATTTAACTTTTTTCCCAAAAGTAAATGGTTCCTGATCATTATTTCATGTTAAGATCAGGCTTGAATTTTCCAACAAGGTTATGGTTAGGGTTTAGGCCTGGGCTGTTGATTTAATTATTGTTTTAGGAGAAAATTATTTTGTGTTCTCACATGAGACGAGTCTAGTTTTCCTTGTAATACAACATAATATCAGTTTCTTTATTAAAAAAAAATTAAAAATCATTAAAGGAAACAGCGTATCATCACATTTCTGATGTCTTTACAATTTTTTAAATGCAGAATATTTACTGATAGAGGCATGGGCACAGAAACTGCCTGAAGATAAGAGGTATCAACACAACAGCAAAATGAAGAAATACACACTTCCTGCCTCTCAATGTTCTGTAGCCCAACATAGAAACCCAGTTTTAAGGTTAACACTACACGTTACTAACAGATATCTGTGTCACTAAATGTTCTAACATGCAGCACAGATAATGCATTATTAAACCACGTGTGATACTGACAGTTAAAAAAGCCACAGGTTTTTTTCAGGTCTTTGTCATTGTCTCAACCATGGTGCTTCACCTCACAGACTAATGAAAAACTATTTTCTGCTGTAAGTTCTGGTTTTTAAATAGTTTGTGTTTAGTCTTTCTAAGAATTAGTGATAGATAGTTCTACTGAATTTACAATGAAGCAGACTCATTTATTGTCAAGTTTAGAATCTTACTGGCTCATCTAAATCGGTAAAGATCATCGTCTGCTGAAATAAATAAATATTGCTCCAGATATTTCTCCACATAAACTAAATCCAAAAGTACTGCATTCCTGGTTGTCAATCCGAAGATACATTTTACAATATAATAACATCACAACACGTTGTTTTGCTGGATTACTCATCTGAAGAATTATTGTCCTTTTTCAGTCATTGTGATGTACTGTATGTGTGTTGATATCTCAGCCATCTGTCTTTTGTAAAACATACAAGTGCCACAAGAGGGCAGCAGCTAATTTGTAGTATGAGACCTGTTTACACAGACTGAATTTTTGACAACATAGTAGAGATTTAACTTTAAAGCCATTGCACTCAGACAGAAGCTTGATCTTTTGTACTAAACGAGAAATGAGAAAATATAGTTATCAATTAGAAATAAAGGCTTCTCTGTATGTTTCCAATAAAGGCCTTGTAGCCTCTGCATTGGAAGACATTCAACATTTTGGGCAGCTATGACATTTGCAGATACGTTTTTGATCTTTATTAGTTAAAGAGAAGCAGCAATAACAGGGTATCAAACATTGATTAACAACAAGAATAATGAGGAAAGGTTTTAGCTTACGTTATTCAACATTGATTTGTTTCATTTTCTCATTAAGCTGATCATTTTCACAAGACAAAAAACAAGAAAAACATCACATCAATGTTAAAGACCCAGACCAGACAAATAGCAAATATGCACATTGAGCATACACTGAGCCCTATTATTCAATCTCACCTCTCTCCCCAGTTTGCATTAGAGCATCAATATTGGTGACTGATGTTCCAGTGATGGAGCCTATGGTAATATGATGAACTAACATCCAGCGCTGTATACAAAGATACAATTGCAAATATGTAGGCTATACTCTGTATTTAATTCATTCAGCTGAGACTGTCAACAGGAGATACATTGTCTTGTGTGAACTTTTCAGTCTTTAAGTCCATTATCCAGAACATAATGAGTAAAGAGTATTTGCAGTTTAAAATTTCACTTTTTTAAGTTGAGGGGCTCAAAAGAGACAGATTAAAACAAAAGTGGTCAAAACTGATGCAGCAGAAGCTGAAATATCCTGACTTTAGTCTGCAGTATGAGTCAAGCTTTTACAAATCCTGCATACTACAATTCCCACAATGCAATTCAATATCCTCTTTTGTAATACTTGTAAATTCCTACACTACCAGTCAAAAGTTTGGACACTTTCTCATTCAAATGAATGGGAAGGTGGATTCAAACCTTTGACTGGTACTGTACATCATGATGTTGATGATGATGACTAATGATGAAGGTTATGATGGTGCCAGTCTCCAGCTAGTAGGAAGACAGAGCTTAGACTGTCAATGTTCAGATCTTGTAGGGTAGTAATTATAGATATTTGCATTGAGATTACATTATTAATTGTAATAGTGGCTGTTATTGATGCAGCAGTAGCAGCTATAATAGTGATGTTTACTCTAGTAGTGATAGAGTTTATAACAGTCAATTAGTGATGTGTGCATTTGTAAATATGTGTGGTTCTATTTACCTCTGTTTTTACATGCAAAGTAATCATCAACAAAGACTTGTCACTTAAAATGTTCAATGCCAGTGTTATTATATGGCATCCTTAAAAGTAGAAAGTATAGTAGTTCTTTGTAGTTTGGGTAAAGCTCATTTTACCGTAAAGTTTTTGTAATCAAGATGTCATGCATATGGTACATTTTTCATTGCCAAAGTACAAAGTACAGTTACTAATTAAAAATCAAACTCATGAAGCAAAGGCTGTCTACTGTCTATAAACAGTTGTGTGGAAACTTCCTCTCTTTGTACTTGACCTTGATTTGGTTTAGATGGTGAAACACACAGGAAACAACAGAGTGTGTCACTATATGTTTATTTAAAAGATATATTTTACAAATATCAGACACAATTACAAAGCAAATCACTGAAAGTAAAAACACATGGAAATTAAATGCATGAAGGCTTAACAAACAAACTCTACAAATTCAAAAGTATTCAGTTTACTAGGAGAGCTGCCTATTTTTCACAAGTTTTACAAACAGATGCTGTACAATTCAGGCTGTTACATGATGAATTTTTAATACAAAGATTATTTTACATTTTGTATGTAACAACTTAATAGAAAATGTCATCTTTGGAAATACCTGGAAAAGCAACAAAAAAACCCACACTTTACTGCACATCTGTAAATGAATTAAAATCAATACAAAGTAAATTAATTGAATTGTAAAATATGCATTAATAAAGATTAAGGCAATGTCTTTCACTTACCCTCATTAACATTCATGGGTTTCGTGTTTTACTTAGATATCTTAGACAAACACACAGAGCCATAAGGAGGAGCAGGGTGGCAACGCTAGTTTTCAAAGCTATGGTCAGAACAGGGCAGCAGGAAACACAATCTAGAAAAACAAATATCAAACCAAATTAGATACTGAGACTGGCACTGATGTGTCAGTCTCAAAGCTATCAATAATCAAATATGTCTTGTACACTTTTATCTTACATCAAGTGTTCAATGGTGTGTGTAATTATTATTATTCAAATCAAAAGAGAGCTTGAGATTGTTATTTCCAATCCACAAAACTAGTGATTTGCAGTATCAGTTAGTGATTTTTTTTTCTTTAAAAAAGGAGAATAGTATAGTTATACTAGTAAGGAATGCAATTAAAAAAATATTGAATAATGTATTTACATTTTTTGGAATAAAAAAGTGAAATAGTAGTGAAGAGCTGATATTATAGAAAACACTGTACCTTTGCAGCTTTTCAGGTGAATGACCTTTTCATCTCTGCTAACATTGTTCCAAACACGACACACCAAGTTTCCTGTCAGCAGACCAAATAAGCTGATGCTCACATTCGAAATGTGGGCTTTGTCTTGTTTGTCTGTAGTCAAGGATTGTGTGTCCACTGTCCAGCTTCTCTGGGACTGGATGGGGGTTCTGGTCTGCATCAGCAAGAGATGGTCCAATCTCAAAATGAACCCAATTTCATCTCCCTCAGAGGAGCAGCTGACTTCCATTTGTTCTGGTGACAAACACGTCTGAAACACAACTGGCTCTGTCACAGTAGCTGGAAGACAGCATAATGTCACACAGTCACATATGCAAAGTAAAATTCAACTCTGAAAACTGTCATGTATTGTGTATATTCAGATTAGTGATTTCAGACACAACTTCCAAAGTGCACAGAGAAGGGAAATTAGTCTAAAAAGGTCAAAGCTCCAGTAACACTTGTAGTATATAGAACAATTAACAGTAATGTTTTTATGTCTATACTGTATATTGTCAGCTATAGACAATATATAGACTCTTAATGTATATATATGGGTTATGGGATATGGGTATCCCTAACCCATACTATGTGCAATAACTTCTAAAATGATGTTAAACTTTTAAAGCCTATTAAATAGAGATACGGGTATTTAAAAAAAAATCTAGATTTAAGATTATATAATAGAAATACAACATTTAGTATACAGGACACATCCACCATCAAATATTGGAAACATCTCTCAGTATAATGAAAAACAATTTAATTACAAAACCTGAAATATTTTCAACTAAAACAGAATAGTATAATCTTGATAGAACTTAGCTCAGTTTATCTAATACACTGCCCAAGTATAATGCCTAAATATTTTTAAAGTACCTCTAAGTCTTGCAATTTTAATAAAAGGTATTACTTCCATAAATTCAAGTTATATGCTTAAAATAGAATGCACTTAAGAGCCGATTGTATGCATAATACCGTTAGATAATAGTATACGTCACAGTATGTGAAGTGAGTTACACATTCTAAATTCTATTTATATTTATTAAATGCAACATTTGTATTATAGCAATGCACAGCCTATGTAGGTAAGCAATTTTTGACACAGGCATAATAATAACTCATAAGTGTAATGAAGAATTTTTTTGTCTATGGTTAACCTCATCAGTGGAGAAAGTGCCGAGGAGTCCAGGATTTCTTACGCTGAAAATGTTCATTGAAGCTTGGCCAAGGAGAATCAAAGTATCATCAATACACCCGTCTGATACACGATGCCACCACAATTCTGAGGAAACTGTCCTCCGTGGATAGTCTTTAAGCCTTCATAGATAGTACCACGAATACTCTATGCCCATAAATGGCCATACACAATGCATCTTTAGTGATGGGATTTGTCTATTGGTTCGTTATTCTACAAACACAGAAACACATTTACCCATCTGTGTGTTTAGGGTCAGACAGTATCCTCTGACCTTGCCACAGCAATGCTGCGCCGCCATTATCAAAGTGACTCCTGCTTTCTCCAAAATACTACAGATAGTTGCCTTCACTGTCTGTGGAGGAAAGAAACATTAGCTCTCTCTGCCAAGATGATAGTGCTGCCTTTCCTACAGTATGACCTCAAGGCCCATGCTTGACCATAAATATACAAGTACTGTACATTGGTACGGAAAATGGTTTACATTTTATAAAAGTATTTAAATGAATTCTACTAAAATCTTACCTTGTATTTCTAGATGCATCTGGATTTTCTCTGATAATTCACCAAGAGTATTAAACAGTTCCCACTGGTAATCTCCAGAGTGTTTCTTCATTATATTATCCAGCCTGAGTTTTCCATCGATGATAAATGCACTGAGACCTTGGTTTCCCTTATCTAAAACTACCTTATTATTTACTATGTTTAAAACGTTATTCTTATCTTTTTTCAATGTTATCGTTGTTGCAGTAGTGGGCAGATGAAAAATCAATGGCTCTCCAAGTGCTGCAACACACTGCTGAGCTTTAGTTGTTTCAGATACGTCACATTCCATCAAACCTATAGGAACAAACAAAAACCTTTTTTTTTTTTTTTCAAATAGCTAACAGTGGTTTCAGTCATATACTGACTGATATAATATGATACAATAGTTAATTTTAATTACTTATAATATTGCATCAATAAATGTTTGAATATGTTGTTCAATTCTTAAGTGCAAAATAGCCATAAAGTGTACCTATTGCTGTTAGCACCAGAGCTGTGAGGATCATGTAGATGAAAATCATTTTTCTGTTGAAACACACATCAAACTTTTAGTTTTACTTTAATGTGCTTACATAAACATTGTTCTTTGACAATATATATACACACACCATGTTTGGAATAATTGCATACTTAAAAGATTGTTTTGGTCATAAGAATTCAATGTCTTTTAGAAATTGTAAAGGTCATGTAAGAAGTAATGACATTTTACACTTTTTTCTCAAGTAACTGGCTCAAAAGTTAAAAATCACTCACCACTTTTACAATGGGGTGTCTTCTTTGTGGCTTGTTTACTGATCTGTGAGCTTTCCGCTGTCAGCAGGAGGGTTTGTTTCTGGTTTTGCTGTGAGGCGAGACAACAGGAAGCAGTTATTAGCTCTTAGCGGAGTATGTCTGTACCACATTGTCTTTTATTCTATTTGCATTCTCTGAAGTTACTAAGGTTTTTGTAACATTAAGACCAAGTTTCTCAAGTTAAAAGCACTGGGCCATGGCAGTGTTTGGTACACAAAGTGTGTATGTCTGCATTAGCTCATATTTCTGAACTATCATGCACTGTCTGTCCTGTTCCTGTCATTATGTAAATGACTACTTACCTAGATGCATCTCTGAATGTACTTAACATATTATTTAGGAGATTATGGCACATGTTTTTTTTTTAGCTATCAGGAATACTACAGACAATTACAGCATATAGCCAAAGCCCTTAACCACTTTAAAAGATTATACCTGATGATGATAACACCTTTTTTAAATGCAGTATAATGAAGGAAACATCATGGTATTTCTGATGTTAACACAACAGTTCCATGCAAAATATTTGCTCACAAAGACACAGGTGCAGCAACTTAAATGGAAGACAGGCATTTTTATTACATTTTGCATGGTTCTTACACCCTTGTTCTGTATAAAAACCTGTTGTGTTAATATCACTCAACTCAGCCGAACACATCTTAATTTCGTTTGGGATTAATAAAGTATCTATCTATCTATCTATCTATCTATCTATCTATGAAGGACACAGCAAAGAGATGAACACTTCCTGCCTCTCAACACACCCTTTTGGTCTTTATATTGACACCATGTTATTTAACATGCTCTTCCTTTAGAGAAATGTGAAAGGAAATAACATCTTTGGTGTGATAATCTAATGTGTGAGGGTCCGCTACAAACCACAGTTAGTTTCCTATCTCTCAGCTTCAGCCACGGCATGAGACCTGTGTCAAGAATTGCAAAGAAAGACACGTGATCATGTTGTGGTGAAGTAGCTGCATGTGAGAATCGACACACTGAATACTAAATAATCTACAAATGACTTGAAGCTGAATGCTTTTCTCAAATTATCAAAGTATGCAATGTGATCTATTCAGAAATAACATATGTAATGTTAAAATGGACAGGCTTAAAACTCTCACAGGAGAGACTCACTTGACCTCTGCTGTGAGCATATAAATAATCAAAATTAGTGTTAAGTTACAGCATCGATATTTGAAACTTAACTACAAAAATATCTGAGTGTGGCAATTAATTACTGTTGCATGAAATGTTTATGGCAGCAAAAATTGGAAACGTCTACTTTCCAAACTGCACAGGAGCCTCTATGTAGCCCATGTGGACTGAAACTGTAGGATGAGACTGTAACATGATGTAGCAGTTGGAAGGTGGAGACAGTTTGTCCATCAGTCCTGTATCTGAATAGCCACACTGAAATTCAAAAAAACGTTACTACAAATTCAAAGTATTGTTATGATTTTGTGCCATTACTTTTATGTTGTCACATGTTTGGACAATTGGCTCCATCTTGTGGTAAAAATAATCCGTACATTGCTTGGATCTTGCGCAATACTATATGTGTGTACATTTTTTGCATTGATTGTTGTTTCAATTGATTGTTATATCCCTTTTTTTATATAAATTATTATGATTGACTGCAACACTGGGATGTTATACAGTACTCTATCTTTCTTCTACTGGTATTGTACTCTGCTTGTCCCTGCAACAGGAGTATGTCCTACAGATGTCACTGATGAGCAACATGTTTTGTCATTAAAATACTATTTATTAATTACACGCAAATCTCCACTTGCTTTTATTACTGGCACAGAAACTGAAGTTCAGTTTGTTTGATGATTAGTTTGAAACCATTACAAACAAATTAAACATTTTAAATTGTTATCAATATGTTTTTTTATTATTTGAAAAATACATGTAAAATACTCAAGACAAACCACTTTAAAAATGTACACAATACAACAAAATTATGAATCAAAAACAGTCAATTGGGTCTCATAAAAGCATGGTTATATCTGAGATTCAAATACATGGATACTAAAAAAGACTCCACATTTAAAATTGTAACTGAAAAATCAATGGAAAATAATACTCTTCTTGTTTCCTTTGAAAATAGTCTATAGTGCAATATAGATATGGTAACTATTATCTTAATCACAACAGGTTAAAATGTATTTCACTCATGGTTCAGGTTTAGGCCTGGGCTGGTGACTGAATTATTGTTTTAGAAGAAAATGATCTGTTATTCTGATATGCAGTGGGTCACGTTTTCCTTGTATTCTTCATCACCCTAACATCTGAGTAGATAATTTCATGGTCAGAATTACCTGGAAAAAGTAAAAAACATATTTAAAAAGTATCATTGAGAGGTAGTCTTCTTTTGTTCTTATGAATTATACTATTGCTGTTTGGAAATGCATTTGATTCTTTTCAAATCAGTCCATACTCTTTATCCTAATGCTAGTGGTAGACTATAACATTAATCAAATTAGAATTAATGATCATCATGATGTACTACTTTTTGCATGTCAATTTTCATGGTGCATTTATATGGACATATCACAACAGCTACCTCAAATGCAGAAAAAAACTTTCAAAAATATATAAAACTAACTAGGTAACCTACATGTAAAATACTACAGTGGCAATGTGATGTTCAGGAATGTCAAGTACGCTTTGTGAAATATCATTGGATAACATTAAAGCATGTCTTTGACTTACCCTCATTAACAGTCATGGGTGTTGTTTTCTTCTGTACATATTTTAGTCCAACACAAAGAACCACATGGAGAAGCAGAGTCACAACACTAGCTATCAAAACCACAGTCAGAACAGGGAAGCAAGAACCACAATCTAGAAAACAAATATAAACCAAATTAGATATCATGATGGCCCTGATGTGTCAATTTCAAAGCTACCAATATGCTTCACAAATATTTCTTATCCATTTTTATTTTATGTCTGTAACGTCTAATTCCTGAGTTTGTTTATTCTTATATCCTGTTTTATTTTGGATTCACCTTTTGTGTCTTGTTTCAGAACTTCCCTTCCTGTCCTTGTGTGTGATTACCTTCCCCACCCTGATTGTTGTCACCTGTGTTGAATGATCCCACCTTCTCTTGTGTATTTAATCTGTGTGCTCCCCTTTGTCTCTGGCAGTTCATCTCAACTGTTTCTGTAAGCATCCCAGCCATTTCCTTGTGTCTTGGATCCTGTTTTGTTTTTTGACCTTGTGCTTCAATTAAACTCTTTAGATTTTTGAACCATGAGTGGGTCTACCTTTTGAGTGCAATTGTATAGTCGGTCATTACAATATCAGGTATTCAGTGGATGTGTCATTATTATGAAATCAAAAATAATTCCATAATCAGAGGAGTTTGGGATGGTTACTTCCCACCCACATGACTAGTGATTTGCACTATTAGATCTTAAAGAAAAGAAGTATAGTTGTATTTTTAAAGATAATTTGATTTTAAATTTAACGTGAAAATGGAAGAGCTGATATTTAGAAAACACTGTACCTTTGCAGCTTTTCAGGTGAATAACTTTTTCATCTCTGCTAAAATTGTTCCAAACACGACACGTCAAGTTTCCTATCAGCCTACCATATAAGCTGATGCTCACATTTGAAATGTGGGCTTTGTCTTGTTTGTCTGTTATGCCAGTCAATAATTGTGTGTCCACTGTCCAGTTTCTCTGGGACTGGTTGTGGGTTCTGGTCTGCATCAGTAAGTGATCGTCCAAACTCAAAATGAACTGGACTTCATCTCCCTCAGAGGAGCAGCTGACCTCCATTTGTTCTGGTGACAAACAAGTCTGAGACACAGCTGGCTCTGACACAGGAGCTGGAAGACAAACACATTCACTGTATACACTATGTATAAAACCTAGTCCAATGTTAAATTGACACATGATCACATCTGTTAATTATGGAGCTGATATCTTTTCCCATTTCTATTTTGATTGTTGGAAAAAATGTTGAGGCGTAGAACAATTTAGCTGCTAGTTGCTTTTTTGCAGAGACAACAGGATTAGAGTTATTAGACTGTTCTCAGTGCATGTTTGAGGACTATTTGTGCACAGTATAACAATTCCTGACTAAAATATAAAGGAAAACTGAGAACACTGATGACATTTTGAGAGTACTGAATGAAACATATTGACTCAAACCCAGTGGAGCACATCAATTGGAAACTTGGATGCATGTCCTTATATCTTTGTTGTTTCCCTCTCTCACCTCTCTCCTGCACCTGAGACCAAACACTGCTTGAGCTGTTTATTTTCCCACAAATATAGTTGTGCATATAGTGATCAAAAACATGTTTATGATAGTAATCAGTCTAAAGATGTGAGTATAATAACCTGTGAGTATCTCAAACAAACATGGATAATATCTTGTTATGACATGATAAGGATTGTGTTAAAATAAGAAAAGTTTAACTGCTGTACAATCATATATATATATTTGTTTTATTGATTAAGACAAATATTTAATAAGCACCCTTTATTGTCTATTGGCCTGTTAAAATGTTTTTTTTCCTTTTAGAAATGCAATAGATATTTTGTCATGTACAATTGGTAAAGAACACACTTTTAGTTTCAGATTAACTTTTTTTTCTCCTACTGTTTATATCTAGATCCACCTTCACTACTTTCAGTAAAGTACCATTCGATCCAAATTCTTCCATCTGGTAAACCCCAGAGGGCCTTTTTGTTGCATTATTGATTTTGAATATTTGATTGGTCAAGACTCCAGACTCATTGTAAGTCACTTTCTGATTTGTATCTCTTTTGAAAATGTGATATTTGTCATCCTTTGTGACCTTAATCTCTGTATTTGCTGTGTTTGGAATATTAAAAATCAACGGCTGCCCCACTGCTCCAAAACACTGGTGAGCTCCAGTCAGTTCAGACAAATTGCATTCCATAAACCCTAAAAGAAAATGATAACAAATAACATCATTTATAGTAATTTGTCTGTAGCAATTTATTTTGGGTGTAAAGGAAATAATAGATAACTGTGTGTTTACTCTAAATAGAACATTAAATCATGTTTTTATTAAATTGACATATTTTTACACTGAAGTGTACCTTTTGCCAGAGCTGTTGATGCCACAGATGTGATGATCATGTAGATGGAGATCATTGTTTTCAATGCTGTCACACAAAAATCAGATGTCACTTTAAATGTTAAATGTGATTTATATTTAAATTGTATTTATATACTTTATTTACTAAATTCAAGGTCAGTTGTTAGTTGGAAGGTAAGAAGTCCATTCTAATAAAGATTCAGCCTGAACAATATGATTAGCATGTCTGGATTATCACTTTTCATAATCAGGCAGTTTTAATATAAGTCATACCCTCCCAGATAATATACTTCTACAAACTAAGCTAAATAAACTAAATTATGAAAATATTAATGAAATTCTGTTTGAACTCATTTCAGGATGTGTAAATTCAAAGTCAAATCTTTCACTCACCACATTCACAATGGTGCGATGTCTTCTTCATGGCTCTTAAAAACTGAACTGAATTTTCTACTGACAGCAGGCTGGTTTATGCTCTTCTTGTCTTCTTGCTGCCTCTTTGTATAAGGTTCAAGGAAGCAGTTATTGTTGTGTCACCCACAACCTGCCAGTGAACACAATATACAAAAATACATACCTTGCCTCCTTTTTAAATAAAGACTGCTGACATAAATATGTTTCTCAAGCTTGAAACATTGTTCAGTGCAAGCTTTCAGGTTGGTTTGTTTTTTTTGCATTTAGTTAAGTATATTTAGTTTAACATTACCATGTCCTACATGATGTGTTCCAGACATTACGTGGATGGCTCAGTTCACCTGAGACATTTTCTAAATATAGTTGCAACATGTTATATATTTGTAAAAAAAAATCTAATCAGCTACACTGGAGCAAATTCTGCAGCCCAGGTAATTATAAGCCATAACCTGCATATCTAGTGTATATGTGTCTACAGAGGAGAATCAAAAGGGATTCACTAACAGACAAACACACACATAACGACAAATTACATAAAGAAAATATTCAATTTCATTTTTACCTGACTGTGCTGTATTTGCATAAATGATGTGGGGAAACAAGGGTAAACAGTTTTTATTTCTATGTGGTGACAACATGTTTAAAAAAAAAAAAAAAAAAGGTCTTTAAGTCTATACTTTGTGATTTTTAGTATTCTCCACAGTGTGAAAAAAGTGGATTTTCGGTAGCACTGTGTAGTGGACACAGGAAGTGTTCTTTAACCCCTGCTTACAATGTTCGACAAGAACCGAGGTCTGAAAACATGTACGTGCTGTGCGTGGGGATGCGGGTGCCTGTTCAACATTGCTTGCAGGTTTAATTATATTATTGCAATTAAACACTGTTTGCACCTACTTCAGCCATTTTACTTGATTTACTACATAATTACATGTAACTAAGCATGTACAGCTGGTGATGTTCTTTTTCTGGGATGTGTGGTTAAAATAAACATCATACGATTGTATTATTTCTGTTGTCCCAGTTGTTGCCTTTCAATCACAGTCTTCTTACTAGTAATATTTAAAATGTGCTTTGTTCTGTAATACACAGAGGGGCAAGTGAAGCTAGAAACTAAAACAGAGTTTCAAGTCAGTTTTCTAACCATTTAGAAATACAGCTGTTAACAGTGTATCCTCTTATGACACTGTAGAAGACTGACGTATTTACACTGAGGTGTGAGTTCTGATTTTAGCTGCAGACACAGCTTTACAAAAAGCCTCCTTTTGTGACATCCTGTATCTTTGTCAAAGAGGCACCGTTAAACGTATTTTCCTCATTAAAGGACACAGCATATCACCACATTTCGAATGTCTTTACAGTTATTTAAATGCAGAATATTTACTCATAAAGGCATGGGCACAGGAGCTGCCAGGGTATGAGAGGTGTTTACATATCAGCAGCATGAAGAAATAAACACTTCCTGTCTCTCAATGTTCTGCAGCCAAACTTAGAAACCCAGTATTTAAGTTTACACTTCACATTACTAACAGATATCTGCATCACTAAACGTTCTCACGTGCAGCACAGACAGTACAAAATTAAACCATGCATGAGACTGACTTTGTGAGGAGTTATCTGCTGTATCTATTGGTCAAAAATAGTTTGTGTTCAGTCTTTATAAGAATTTGTGATAAACAGTTTTTCTGTGAACTGAACTTAAAATAAAGCAGACTCATTGATTGTCAAGGTTAAAGAAAAGGTATACATTCTTTGTGATCTTAGAGAATTTTAATGACCAAACAATATGGCTATGACATACGTAACAAAATAAAGAATTATCTTACTGACTTAAATACCAAAGTCATTCATGCTATAGGGAACTTCTTCCCAATTGTAATGAGTGGTGTAAATTTCAAGCAGGCACAGCTGCACAAAAAGCTTCCAGGTGTGACATCTTGTACCTTTTTTCAAACAGGCACTGTAAAACTTATTTAATAAATATATTGCATAAATTACTTTTACTCAGTTCTACTTAATCTTGAGCACATAATATCAGTTTGTTTATTTTTTAAAAATCATTAAAGGGTACACCGTATCATCGCATTTCTAATGTCTTTACAATTATTTAAGTGCTTTAAATTTACTGATAGAGGCATGGGCACAGAAACTGCCTGAAGATGAGGTGCCAACACATCAGCAGCATGAATAAATAAACACTTCCTGCCTGTCAATGTTCTGTAGCCAATCATAGAAACCTAGTTTTAAGGTTAACACTACACTTTACTAGCAGATATCTGCATCACTAAACGTTCTCACATTCAGCACAGATAATGCAGAATTAAACCATGTGTGAAACTGACAATAAAAAAGTCTTTGTCATTGTCTCAGCCATGGTGCTTCGTCTCACAGACTAAAGAGAAACTCACCTCTTCTCTGCTGTAACTTCTGGTTTCAAATCGTTTGCATTCACTCTGTCTAAGAATTTGTGATAGAGTGTTTTGTGTCTACTAAACGTAAAATAAAGCAGATTTTTTTACTGTCAAATTTAGAGTCTTATTGACTCATCTAAATCAATAAAGATCATCATGTGCTGAAATGAATAAATAAATAAATAATGCACCAGCTATTGCCCCACATAAACTACACCCAAAAATACTGTATTTCCTCAAATTAAAGCCAATCGTCAATTAAAAGATACATTTTACAATATAATCATGCTATTTTTTAACACTTTGTTGTGCTGGATTACTCATCTGAAGAATTATTGTCCTTTTTA
Organism: Scomber scombrus; assembly: GCF_963691925.1. NCBI lineage: Eukaryota > Metazoa > Chordata > Actinopteri > Scombriformes > Scombridae > Scomber > Scomber scombrus. The sequence continues at coordinate 20,996,206 of NC_084983.1, forward strand.
TTAACTGTGAGTGTATGTGTGTTTATGTCTCAGCCAGCAGTGTTTTGTAGTAATGTACAAGTGCCACAAGATGGCAGTAGCTACATATGAAGTAGCACAGGAGACTTGTGTAAGTGATTGAGTTTTTGACAACATATTCTACACTTAACTGTTAACTTCAGTCTGCACTCAAACATAAATTAGATCTTCGTACCAAATGAGAAATGAACAAATATACTTATCAACTAGAAATAAAGGCCTCTCGATAAAATAAACAATATGGGTCGAGCTTTTATAAACCCTGTATATTACAATTCCAATAATGCAATTCAATATCCTCTTTTGAAACACTTGTAAATTCTTACACTACCAATCAAAAGTATTCAAATGAATAGGAAGGTGGGTTTAAACCTTTGACAGGTACTGCACATCATGATGTTGATGATGACAACTAATGATGAAGGTTATGATGGTGCCAGTCTCCAGCTAGTTGGAAGACAGAGCTTAGACTGTCAGATCTGTTCAGATCCTGTAAGGTGTTATGAATATTTGCATTGTGATTACATTATTAAGTGTAATAATGGCTGTTATTGATGCAGCAATAGCAGCTATAATAGTAATGTTTGCTCTAACAGTGGTAGAGCTTGTAACGGTCCTAATTATATGCGATGGTTATGTGTGCATTTATAGACATTTGTGGGTTTCTAGTTACCACTCACTTTGCCACTAAAGTATTACTTACTGTTTTCACATGTAAAGTAATCATCCACACAGACTTAGCACTTAAAATGTTCAATGCCAACGGTATTATATGACGTCCTTAAAAGTAGAATGTATAGTGGTTCTTAGAGGTTCTGGTCAAGATGTCATGCATATGGTACATTTTTCATTGCTAAAGTACTAACCAGTGACTAATTAAAAACCAAACTCATAAAGCAAAGGCTGTCTACGGTCTATAAACAGTTGTGTGGAAACGTCCTCTCTTTGTGCTTGACTTTGATTTGGTTTAGATGGTGAAACACACAGGAAACAACAGAGTGTGTCACTATATGTTTATTTAAAAGATATATTTTACAAATATCAGACACAATTACAAAGCAAATCACTGAAAGTAAAAACACATGGAAATTAAATGCATGAAGGCTTAACAAACAAACTATACAAATTCAAATGAAAAATCAAAATCAAAAAGTACTAAGTTTACTGGGAGAGCTGCTGATTTGTCACAAGTTTTACAGACATATACTGTACAATTCAGGCTGTTAAATGATGAATGACATTATTATTTTACATTTTGTATGTAACATTTTCGTAGAGAATGTCATCTTTAGAAATACCTGGAAAAGCAACACAAAAAAAGCATTAATAGACCTTACTGCATGTCTGTAAATTCAATAAATGAATTGGTAAATTAATTGAATGTTAAGTAAGGTTTGTAAAATATGCATTAATAGAGATTAAGGCATGTCTTTCACTTACTCTCATTAACAGTCATGAGTTTCGTGTTTTACATAGATATCTTAGACAAACACACAGAGCCATAAGGAGAAGCAGTGTGGCAACGCTAGTTTTCAAAGCTATGGTCAGAACAGGGCAGCCAGGAGCAAAGTCTAGAAAACAAATATCAAACCAAATTAGATAGTGTGATGGCATTGATGTGTCAATTTCAAAGCTATCAATAATCAAATATTTCTTGTACACTTTTATCTTACATCAGGTGTTCAATTGATGTGTAATTATCATTCTTATAATCAAAATAATTATATAATCCAAAGAGAGTGTGAGATTGTGACTTCCAACCTACAAGACTAGTGATCTGCAGTATCAGTTAGTGAAAGGTCATTAGCATAGTTATACTAGTCAAGAAAATGTGATTTTTAAAAAAATGAATTGAATTGAATAATGTATTTACATTTTTTTGGAATAAAAAATGTGAAATAGTGAAGAGCTGATATTTAGAAAACACTGTACCATTGCAGCTTTTCAGCTGAATGCAGCTTTTCAGGTGAATGACCTTTTCATCTCTGCTAACATTGTTCCAAACACGACACGTCACGTTTCCTGTTAGCTGACCATATAAGCTGATGCTCACAATCGAAACATGGGCTTTGTCTTGTTTGTCTGTAGTCAAGGATTGTGTGTCCACTGTCCAGTTTTGCTGGGACTGGTTGTGGGATCTGGTCTTCATCAGTAAGTGACCGTCCAAACTCAAAATGAACTCAACTTCATCTCCCTCAGAGGAGCAGCTGACCTCCATTTGTTCTGGTGACAAACACGTCTGAGACACAGCTGGCTCTGACACAGGAGCTGGAAGACAGCACAATGTCACACAGTCATACATACAGTAAACACAGTACTAAATGCAAAGTAAAATCCAACTCTAAAAACTGTCATGTATTGTTTATATTCAGATTAGGGGTTTCAGGCACAACTTCACCCACTTCCAAGGTGCACAGATAAGGAAAAATAGTTTAAAAAGCATAAAGTTCCAGGACCATTTGTTGTATATAGAACTAACAGCAAAGTTATTCTATCTATACTGTATATTGTCAGCTATAGACAATAGACACCTTATGTAGACATATTCATACAGTATATACAATACATTTCAAAATGATGTGAAACTTTTAAAACATTATATTTAACAGATATACAGGAATAACATGGGGAAAAATATTGATATGAGATTATACAATAGAGATACATTATTTAGTATACAGGACACATACACTATCATAAATAATGGAGGGTAGATCAAATATTATCTCTATAAATATATCTCTCAGTATAATGAAATAAAATCTAACTACAACCTCCAAAAACCTTTAAAAAAACATCAAATACTTTCAACTAAAACTGAATTGTATGATCTTAAGTAGGGCAGGACGTATTGGAGGTTTAGTTTCACTTCTTTAGTTTTTGCTCAGTTTATCTAATACACTGCCCAATGCCAAAGTATAACACCTAAATATTTTTAAAGTACCTCTATGTCTTACAACTTTAATAAAGGTATTACATGCATAAATTCAAGTTATATGCTCAAAGTAGAATGTGCTTAAGAGCAAATTGTATTCATAATACTGTTAGATAATAGTATATGTCACAGTATGTGAAGTCAGTTACACATTTTTGTAAATTCTACCTCTAGCTACGAAATGCAACATTTGTATTATAGCAACACACAAGCTAGGTACTTATAGGAAATTACTGTTTTAAAATAACTACAAATTACAAATACTGTATTAATAATCCTAATTTAGATATGAAATATACATTTTGCAATTCTTAACAAAGAAATATCATAAGCAATGTTTGACACAAGCATAATAATAATAATAACTCATAAGTACTGCAAAGAATTTGTTTGTCTATGGTTAACCTCGTCAGTGGTGTAAGTGCCCAGAAGTCCAGGATGTTTTACGCTGAAAATGTTCATTTAAGCTTGGCCAAGGAGAATCAATGTATTATCAATACACCCGTCTGATGCATGATGCCGCCACGATTCTGAGGAAACTGTCCTTGATGGATAGTCCATAAACCTTCATAGATAGTACCACGGAAATATAAATAAATAAATATGGAAATTTCCCTAACAGTAAGTCCCACCTAACAGTCATATAGTTGACAAGTATACACATTTCTCTCTTTGCAATCATTTGTTTATCTTTACAATTCATTTTTTTTCAATTACTGTACACTGGTACTGACCATGGTTTATATTTTATAAAAATATTTAAATAAATTCTACTTTAAAAAAGATCTTACCTTGTATTTCTAGATGCATCTGGATTTTCTCTGATAATTCACCAAGAGTATTAAACAGTTCCCACTGGTAATCTCCAGAGTGTTTCTTCATTATATTATCCAGCCTGAGTTTTCCATCGATGATGAATGCACTGAGACCTTGGTTTCCCTTATCTAAAGCTACCTTATTATTTACTATGTTTAAAATGTTATTCTTATCTTTTTTCAATGTTATCGTTGTTGCAGTAGTGGGCAGATGAAAAATCAACGGCTCCCCAAGTGCTGCAATACACTGCTGAGCTTTAGTTGTTTCAGATACGTCACATTCCATCAAACCTACAGGAACAAACAAAAAATGTTTTTTTTTTCAAATAGCTAACAGTGGTTTCAGTCATATACTGACTGATATGATATTATACAATAGTTATTTTTAATTACTTATAATATTGCCTCAATAAATGTTTGAATATGTTGTTCAATTCTTAAGTGCAAAATAGCCATAAAGTGTACCTATTGCTGTTGGCACCAGAGCTGTGAGCATCATGTAGATGAAAATCATTTTTCTGTTGAAACACGCATCAAACTTTCTTAGTTTCAATTAAAAAGGCGCTTACATAAACATTGTTCTTTGATAGATACCATGTTTGGAATAATTGCATACTTAAAAGATTGTTTTGGTCATAAGAATTCAATGTATTTTAGAGATTGTAAAAGTCATGTAAGAAGTAAGGACATTTTACACTTTTTTCTCCACACTGTAACTCAAGTAACTGGCTCAAAAGTTAAAAATCACTCACCACTTTTAAAATGGGGTGTCTTCTTTGTGGCTTGTTTACTGATCTATGGGCTTTCCGCTGTCAGCAGGCAGGTCTGTTTCTGGTTTTGCTGTGAGATGACACAACAGGAAGCAGTTTTTTGCTCTTAGCAGAGTATGTCTGTACCACATTGTCTTTTATCCTATTTGCATTCAATGAAGATTTTGTAGTATTAAGACAAAGGCCAATGACATTTCACAAAACTTTGGTTTCTCAAGTTAAAAGCACTGGGCCATGGCAGTGTTTGGTACACAAAGTGTGTATGTCTGAATTAGCTCATATTTCGGAATTATCATGCACTGTCTGACCTGTTCATGTCATTATGTAAGTGTGTACTTACCTAGATGACTCTCTGAATGTACTTCACAACATATTATTTATGGGATTATGGCACATATGCTTTTTTAGCTATCATAAATACTATAGACAATTACAGCATATAGCCAAAGACCTTAACTACTTCAAAAGGTCACACCTGATGATGATAACACCTCTTTTCTTACAATGAAACATATTAGTGTGTAGTGGTGTGAATATAAAGTACACCACTATTATTTATTTTAGTTGCCAGGATGTCCCAATGTATGTCTATACAATAGATGTAAGTCCAGTAATGAAGACACATATCACACTGATCAGTAAATGTCAGCTGCCTACAAGAAAGATGCCATTCAGACTTTAAATTTATTATTTACACATGATAAAACCACTTGGTTAAAGTATTTATTTTTTGTACTGACTGAGTTTTACATGCGACTATGTTTAAATATTGTCATAATTAATACATGACAGAACTCAGAAATACTGTTCTCAGATGACATTTGAGATGTTACAGTCTGCTGAGGAAAGTGATGCCTTAGTAGAATACTTGAAATCTATTACTCATTTTAATAAGATCAGTCAGAACATACATATATATATTTAAGGGCAATGTTGCACAGTTGGTGAGAGGGCTCATGTCAGTCCTGTCATCGACTATGTGAAATGGAGGTCTTAACCACAGGTTTCCTGTATGAGATACATGCAGCCCCCAAAAAGCATCCAGAAATTGATAAATCATTTTTAACTTTTGCCTTTCCAAATATTGTACAAAATGCAGTATAATGAAGGATGAATCATATTATTTATAATGTTAACACAACAATTTACATGCAAAATATTTGCTCACAAAGACACAAGTGCAGCAACTTAAATGGAAGACTGCTGTATAAAAACCTATTGTGTTTATATCACTCATCGCAAGCACATCTTAAAGCTATCTATGAAGGACACAGCAAAGAGATGAACACTTCCTGCCTCTCAACACACCCCTTTGGTCTTTGTTTGAAACCATGCTATTTAACATGCTCTTCCTCTTTAGAGAAATGTGAAAGGAAATAACATCTTTGGTGTGATAATCGTATATGTGAGTGGTCCTTTATAAACCACAGCCATTTTCCTATCTCTCAGCTTCAGCCACGGCATGAGACCTGTGTCAAGAACTGCAAAGAAAGACACGTGGTCAAGTACCTGCTTGTGAGAATCGACACAGTAAAGACTAAATAATCTACAAATGACTTGATGCTGAATGCTTTTCTCAAATAACTAAAGTATGCCATGTGATCTATTCAGCAATAACAATATATAATATTAAAATGGACAGGCTTAAAACTCTCACAGGAGAGACTCATTCACCTCTGCTGTGAGCACTTAGTGCATATAAATAATCAAAATGACTGTTAAGTTACAGCATCGATATTTGCAATGTTTATGGCAACAAAAGTTGGAAACGTCTACTTTTGATCATTTAAACTGCACAGGAGCCTGTATGCAGCCCATGTGGACTGTGATTGTAGGATGAGACTGTAATATGAGTCCATCAGTCCAGTATTTGAATAGCCACACTGAAATTGACAAAAAAGTTAATACAAATTCAATGTATTGTTATGATTTTGTGCCATTACTTTTATGTTGGCACACGTTTGGATCCTTGGCTCCATCTTGTGGTAAAAATGATCCATACATGCTTGGATTGAATTGAATTGAATTGACTTTTTTGTCTACCTTAGTGGAAATGTGTCTTCTCCAATACATTAAGAATACAAACAATGCACACCATATCATGAAGACATTACAAGCAAACATACACCAACATCGCACAGAACACACACACGCGCGCGCGCAAAGAAAACAACAACATACAACTGACAATTATGCAAAGGGGCAGGAAAACAGCAGCAGCCATTACATATATGTGTGTACATTTTTCATTGATTGTTATTTCAATTGATTGTTATATTCCTCTTTTATAAATTATTATGATTGACTGCAATACTGGGACATTATACAGTACTCTATTCTACTCTGTTCTTCTTCTACTGGTATTCTACCCTACTGTTAGTGTTGCAATAGCAGCATATGTCCTCCAGATGTCACCCATGAGCTACATGTTTTGGCATTGACTCCACTTGCTTTTATTAGTGGAACAGAAACTGACGTGATTGGTTTGATGGTTAGTTTGAAACAATTTAACATTAGATTAAAAATCTAAAATTGTTATCAATATGTTTTTTATTTGAAAAATACATGTAAAATACACAAGACAAAGCACTTAAAAATATACACAATGCAACAAAATTATGAATCAAAAATAGTAAATTAAGTAATATATAAGCAGGTTTTGTTTGAGAATCAAATGCATGAATACTAAAAAAAAACTCCACATTTAAAATTGTAACTCAAAAAACAATAGAAAATAAAACTCTTTCATGTTAAGATCATGCATGAGGTTTCCAACAAGGTTATTGTTCGGGTTTAGGTCTGGGCTGGTGACTATTCAGTCAACAGCAACAGCAACAGTCTTGTTTTAGAAGAAAATGATCTTTTATTCTGATATGCAGTGGGTCACGTTTTCCTTGTATTCTTCATCACACTAACATCTGAGTAGATAATTTCATTGTCAGAATTACCTGGAAAAAAGTTTTTTAAAAAACAGATTTAAAATGTATCAGAGAGAGGAAGTCTTCTTTTGTTTTTTGTCAAAGACATTATTGCTTTATGAAAATGCATTTGATTCTTTTCAAATCAGTCCATACTCTCAATCACAATGCTAGTGGTAGCCTGTAACATTAAACAAAGGAGATTTAATGATCATCATGATGGACTACTTTTTGCAAGTCAATGTTCATGATGCATTTATATGGACATATCACAACAGCTACCTTCAATGCAGATTTTTTTTCCCCAGAAAATATATGAAACTGTGGTAACCTACATGTTAAATAGTACAGTGGCAATGTGATGTCCAGGAAAGTCAGGTAGGCTACGCTTTGGAAAATATAATTTGATAAAGATTAAGGCATGTCTTTCACTTACCCTCATTAACAGTCATGGTTGGTGTTGTTTTCTTCTTATGTAGATGTTTTAGTCCAACACACAGAGCCACATGGAGAAGCAGAGTTGCAGCACTAGTTAGCACAGCCACAGTCACAACAGGGAAGCAGGAAGTACAACCTAGAAAACAAATATCAAACCAAATTAGATGTCATGATGGCCCTGATGTGTCAATTTTAAAGCTACCAAATATATCTTGTCCATTTTCATCTTACATCTGTGTTCGGTGGATGTGTAAAATAGGGATGCACAATCCAATATTAATATCGGATATCGGCCCCAATATAGACTTTTATAGCTAGACCAGGGATAATGGGGCTGATAAGATAAGATAAGAAGTACTTGGAGGGGGAATTTAATGTCACCTTCTCACAAAAACAGCCAACATACAGCAAGGAAACATACAGACTCGGGCAGTACAAGTTAAGTGCAAAGCACCACATCAATCAAACAATCGACAACACTTGGCAGTCAACTCACTGCACCAGGTATAAAGGACCTTCTAAATCTTTCTGTAGAGCACCTTGGCATCACTAATCTGGCACTAAAGGAGCTCTTCAGTTCACTAAAAACACCAAACAATAGGTGGTCCTTATTGTGCAGGATGCTACTGAGTTTCCTGCCTCCTCTCTTCTCCATGACCTCCTCTAGTGAGTCAGGAGGCAAACTATTGATGGATCCTGCCTTTTTTATTAACTTGTTGATCCTATTTCTGTCCTCTGACTTCAACCTCCACCCCAACAGACAACAGCATAACAAAGCACACTAGCTAAAATACTTTGATAAAACACATTTCTAAGTGACCTGCTGATATCAAATGACCGAAGCTTCCTGAGTCAGAACAGCCTGGACTGGGCCTTTGTAAAAATGACTTGGGTGTTCTCATTCCAGTCCAGCCTGTTATCCACAAGGACGCCATGCCAATCTATTCAGTTCAACTTGCGATGCATGCTATGTCATGCTTCAGCAGCACGCGCAGCATTTTCAAATATTAATAAATTGTTAAAATGGTGTTGGAAGCAAGCAGACCATTGCTGAATCTAAATGACTGAGTTAAGTTGTGACAACTCTCCACTGCTGTCATCCGTGTCTGTCTGCTGCACACAGTGAGGGCTCAGCTCCGCCTGCTGAGAGGAGAGATGAGTGGAGCAGCTAATGTTAGCCTCTGCTGCAGTTATCTGTCTGTGATATCGTCAGATATCAATTAATAGAAGTGCAACATATACTTCGTTGAGCTGACTTTATTTGCAGGACCCATCACGGCATAGTACATGACCAACGTGTTAGTACCATTTTAGCATGTCTTCTTTGCATACACACAGACTGCCTAATCATAAAATACTCCAATCCAGGTGTGCCCTCTATAGGTATTCAACTGTAACAGAACACAATAGGCACTCTACAACACTGTCATTAATGGTTAGTTGATGCTCTCCTCTGCTCTCAGAGAGCCTGTTCACGGCAGGAATACTGCTACATTATTCCGCCTCGCTAGTCTGTATAAAAGGCCCGGACACGGAATGGGGGACAGAGTTGCTCCGCTAGTAAGCGGCTACAGAGCTACAGGCTGAAGGACGCTCTTGTGTTGGCTGTGGTCGAGCAAGCTAGGGAGTGAATGAAGTGAGGGAGCACTGACCAGCTGAAAGCCAGTGAATCAGATCATTAAAACATTATTTTCTGATTGTTTCACAGCGATTACGTTCAACAGCACAAATAAACTTCCACGCACACCTCCACTCAACCCTGCAGCTTTGCCTCAAACCTCTGAATCCGAAACGCATGATGTGCTATTTAAAAGCTAACAGCAGAAACATTATGCTGCTTTGTTTGGTTCAGTGTGAAAAAGCAAAGGCACAATGAGAGACCTTTTTTTATGGCTATGATGATGAGCTCTGTATTAAAGAGCCATATGTTGTGTGCTGCTCACAGAGGTGAGCCAGGTGAAAAATAGAGGTGACTACAATCTTTATGTTACTGGAAGTGCAATAAAATCTACCAGAGGCTACAAGAAAGAAGGATTTATTATTTGATTTTTTTTAAACGTATTATTTTAATGATGAAAATAACAGTTCAGTGCATTTATAGCTATGTCTTAATATGTTACATTTTGTTTTAACAGAGTTACGAAATAATGCCTTTAGTCTATTCCACATGGCGAGGTAAGCAGTTTATTAATTCAACAATGGTATCAGATTGGTATTTGGTATCGGCCGATAAGGTTAGGTAACCTACCCTATTTTAAAATTAATTTAATTGATAGTAGTGAAGAGCTGATATTTAGAAATCACTGTACCTTTGCAGCTTTTCAGGTGTATAACCGTTTCATCTCTGCTAAAATTGTTCCAAACACGACACGTCAAGTTTCCTATCAGCTGACCATATAAGTTGATGCTGACATTGGACACGTGGGCTTTGTCTGTAGTTAAGGATTGTGTGTCCACTGTCCAGTTTTGCTGGGACTGGTTGTAGGTTCTGGTCTGCATCAGTAAGTGATCGTCCAAACTAAAAATGAACTGGACTTCATCTCCCTCAGAGGAGCAGCTGACCTCCATTTGTTCTGGTGACAAACACGTCTGAGACACAGCTGGCTCTGACACAGGAGCTGGAAGACAAACACATTGTATAAAACCTAGTTCATGTAAAATTGACACATCTGTGAATTGTGGAGCAGATATCTTTTCCTATTTCTATTTTGATTGTTGGGAAAAACGTTTGAGGCCTAGAACAATTTAGTTGCTTTTTTGCAGAGACAACATGATTAGGGTTATTAAACTGTTCTTAGTGCATGTTTGAGGTCTATTTGTGCATAGTTTAACAATTCCTGACTAAAATATAAAAGAAAACTGAGAACATTGATGACATTTTTAGAGTATGGAATGAAACATATAACCCTAACCCTAACCCTGACCCTCAAACTCAATGGTGACATCTCATTTGATGGCATCCAGATGTTTTAACAAATAATTTGAGTCATTATATTTATTTCAAGTGGAGCACATCAGTGGGAAACGTTGATGCATGTCATTATATTGTTGTTGTTTCACTCTCTCACCTTATGAAGGCCAATTAAAAAACAAACATTAAAAAAACATTTGCACAGTTTCTTGTTATGAAGACAAACTTTTCTTATGTTAACAAGATCTGTTTCGTGTTAAATAACATGAGATCATTTTTGTGTTATTCTATTTTTACAAGAAACATTTCATGTTCATTTTATCATCTCAAAACCTTTTGGCTACAACTCAGCACCAGTCTGTGCAGTGTTCTCTACCAGACTACAAATATCTAACAAGAACAGACATCTCCTTCCCTTCTGACACCACACAAGCCCAGATGACCTCAGCTGAGCAGTCTCTCTCTCAGCAGCTCCAAAGCCCAGTATCCCCTCTGTTTATCAGCAGAAGACCTGACTATCCACCACCACCCCTGAATCCACCTGAACTAGAGACCGAACACTGCACGAGCTGTTTACACATATAGTGTTCAAAAACATATTTATGACAGTAATCACTATAATAAGGATCTCATTAAAATGAGAAATGTTTCTTGCTGCTCTAATAGTCAAATATGTATTTGTTTTTTAAAATTCTAACAAATATTAAATCAGCCGTATTGTCCATTAGCCTAGTTTAAAATGTATTTTTTCCTGTTTTAAATGTACAATAGATTTCTTTTTGTTATGTACAGTGGTAATGAACAAACTTTGTGTTTCACAAACATTTCTTTTCCATACCTCGTATTTCTAAATGCACCTTCACTTCTTTCACTAGTTTACCATTCGATCCAAATTCTTCCATCTTGTAATCTCCAGAGTGCCATTTTGTTGCTTTATTGAGTTTGAATGTTTGTTTAGTGAAGATTCCTGACTCATTATAAGACACTCTCTGATTATTTTTAATTTTGAACATTGTGTATTTGTCATCCTTTATCAAAAGAATCTGTCTATTTGTTGTGTTTGGAAGATTAAAAATCAACGGCTGCCCCACTTCTCCAAAACACTGGTGAGCTCCAGTTGGTTCGGACAAATTGCATTCTATGAACCCTAAAAGAAAAGAAAGACAACACAATTCTCAATGTGAGATACTGATAACAAATAACATTTGTAATAATTTGTGTGTAGCAATTAATTTTAGAAGGATAAAGGAAATAATAGATAACTGTGCCAACTTTTTACAAATCAATATGTTTCCTGTGCTACTGAGCAAGTCCAAGCTGTTCAAAGACCTAGATTTACTCTAGATAGAACATATGTTTATACTGAAGTGTACCTTTTGCCAGAATGGTTGTTGCTGCTGAGGTGATGAACATGCAGATGAAAATCATTGCTTTTAATGCTGTAACGCATAAAATCAGATTTAATTTTAAATGTTAAATGTATTTAATTTGATTTAGATTTAAACTGTAGTTATATGTTGTAAAACTGCTAAATTAAGTCAGTCATTCAGTTTGAATGTAAAAAGTTAATTCTAATAAAAATTCAACCTGAAGAATATGATTAGCATGTCTGGATTATTACTTTTCATAATCAGACAATTTCAATCAAAGCATAAGAATTTATACACTTCCAAATTTTATTCCTCTACAAACTATAATATAAGGAAAAAAAGTGATGAAATTCTGCTTGAACTAATCTCAGCATGCTTAGATTAAAAAGTCAAATATTTCACTCACCACATTCACAATGGTGCGATGTCTTCTTCATGGCTGTTAAAGACTGAACTGAATGTTCTAATCATTCATTGATCATTTACTGCTTTTGTTTTCACAAACTTCCTGAACATTGTACATACTCAGCATTTTACTCAAATGAAGACTGCTGACATACATATGTTTCTCAAACTTTAAACAATACCCAATGCAAGTGAACAAATTATGTAGCCAAAATCACATACATCATGACCAATGACATCCTTTTATGTCATTTTTGATGTTAACTTAAACAAAAAAAGCGGCCTGAAGATGAGAGGTGTTAACACATCAGTAAAAAAAAGAAATAAACACTTCCTGCCTCTCAATGTACTGTAGCCCAACATAGAAACCCAGTTTCTAAGTTTACACTTCACGTTACTAACAAATATCTGCATCACTAAATGTTCTCACGCACAGCACAGATAATACAGAATTAAACCATGTGTGAAACTGACATTTAAAATAGCCACAGGGTTTTTTTCTGTCTTTGTCATTATCTCAGCCATGGTGCTTCACCTCACAGACTGAAGAGAAACTCATCTGTTCTCTGCTGTAAGTTCTGGTTTCAAATAGTTTGCATTCGTATTTGTGAAAGACTGTTTTTGTGTCTACTAAACATAAAATAAAGAAGACTCATTTATTGTTAAATTTAGAGTCTCACTGACTCATCTAAATTAGTAAAGATCATCTCATATGCTGAAAAAATTAAATAAATAATGAAACAGATATGGCTCCACATTCTAAACTGAACCCAAAAATAAGCCTACTTTATTTCCTCGAATTAAAGCTGGTGGTCAGTTATAAGCCAGGTCACAGTCAATGGCCAGGGGCGGAAAAGGTGCATAATCTCCTGTTGCCTGTTATATTAAATGTAATATAACATTCATATTTCATATAAATATAATGTAACATAAAATTGAATACATTTTACAATATATTTACGCCATTTTAACTTTGTTGTGCTGAATTACCAAGATACCAAGATTTACTGCTTTTTTTAATACAAACTTAATGAACATCTTATATAGTCAGCATCTTACTCAAGACTGCTGACAGAAATATGTTTTCTTAAACTTAAAATAATCCCCAGTGCCAGTTTTTTTTTACATTAACATTACTATGTTCTGTATGGTATGTTCCAGTCATAATGTGGATACCTGCATTCACCATAGACATTTTCTAAATATAGTTGCTACATTTTACCATTTGGAAGAAGGTAATTGGTGTAGTGTACGAATAACTACAGAGGGGCATAATAAAGGATTCACTAACAGACTTAAAAATCATTATATACTTTTTGTCTTAAGTTCATGTTGGAAGTATGATATTAAATTGTAGTTAACTTTTTTTCCCATCATTGTTTTTGGAGAGCTATGTGGATCATGTTAATGGATTATCAGTGAGTTGTTCTGTGCTGAACGGGGCAATTTACCTGTAAATCTACTGTAAGTTTTCTTTCTTTAAGATTTACTGTGATTGATTGCTAGTCCATTAAGTCAGTTCATGTTGTTGTTGTGGTAGTGACATTGTGAAATTGCTAGCTAGATAGTTTATGTAGAACAGAGTGCAAAGTCACAATACCCATTTAGAGATGGCTATTGTTTTATTATTTACTTCATGTTGTTAACACATGTTAAACCTATCTGAATATGATGATGTTACTGCAAAGGACACAATGTAACATGCAACTATACCAGTTAAAGAACAAACAAACTATGGCTTATAAATGTGAACCACTAAACCTTTTCGCAGATGACACAGGTAATGTGTAAAAATTAAACAATGTGTCTAGACTGTCTGAGACTAATACTTAAAAACCACAGTCTCTTTCTTTTTTTGTTGCTGCCTCCACTGCAGTGCCTGGTTTCGAAACTCTCACATCCCCAAGAGGCACTCAGCTCAGCTCAGCTCTGCTGTAAATACAGGCAGTCATAAGTATTAAGGTTGTTTCTATTTAGGTTGCATGCACTGGTGAATATTCAAGTTTTCATTTTAGAGTTTTTTTGCTCGCATAAATCTTTAGAAAAAAAGTGCAGCTGCATGAAAAGCTTCGGAAATTGTAGCTCATTTTAAGCAACACCAGAAAGAATGTGTTAGGGCTGCTTAAATGACATTTTCAGATAATGTGGTGATCTCTTATTATCTTTCATTATTATTTTTGTTAAGCAGTAATAAAAATGCAGTACATGAGAGTGAACATAATAAGGGCTCGACACAGCAATAAACATACACACACACAAAACAAGCAAACAAATAAAACTGAATCAAAAAAGACAAGCAGTTTGACGCACAATGGTTTATGGCTTCTCCATTTATTTTTTAAAATGCTGTTAGATGAATATAAGGTCAAATCTCATTCACAGCAGTAACCAGGAGGACAACCTTTGCATGCTACTTCACATCTCACTAGGGGAAAAAATATATGCTGTGTCACTGAAAAAACATGTTACAACAGAGACAGAGGGTGTCACCTGTTCCCTTATTGAGACACAGTTGTAAAAGAAGGAAGTCTCATCTAAGAATCACATGAGAGATATCCCTAGTTACAACACCGACCTTTCACCTTTCACACTATAACATGTTATTTATTACTCCAACTATTCATAACATATTCATGTAACCATCTTCCTAAATTACATACTAGACAAGACTTTTATGCTGTTTTGGTATGTAGTCTTTTGGGTTTTTCAATGCTTCATAACGATACACTTAGAACCAACCTGTTACAAATCTCCTTCCTCACCAAATGAGTTTTACAATTCATACAAGACTTTTTTTTCCACTTTGTTTTTAGATGTGAGAGTGACAAGGAAATAGCACTACAAGTAAGTGCTCTTCTGTTGAGTGTTGTGACTGTTTGCATTTATTTCAATGGACCACACTGCAGACATGTTATTCTCTAAAGCCCCTTTAATTGCTGTGTTGTCTCTGTTGTTTTGCTTATTATATTGTAGATCACAACATCCAGGTTTATCCAGTCTTCTGTGTTCCTCCCAGCTCTTTTCAATCTCTTGTTCCTTTCCTCCTACTTTTTTCTCAGGGATGACCGCAATGCCTTCCAGTGATGCTACAGGGCCATCATTTCCCTTACAACTCCAACCTATGAGCAAAAACAGAGCAACTCAGCCTGTCAGAAACCAGTAGGAGGTTATTCAGAGTCATTAGCATTAACAGGATGTAAGGTTGTTAAATCTGCCTGCCTGGTCTGTATAATAAGAATAAAATATGGGCCATGACTCTGAGAGGTAACAGGTGGAAATTTGATTAAGTAACTAGTCAGACAATTATTTATAAAACTTTCCACTGTTGACTGATGTGCCCAGTAGTCTATTAATATATAATCTGCACTTCAGAGTATGCATTTATTTATTGCGTCATTCTATTCTGTGGGTTTAACTGAGATATGTGGTGTGCATATACTTTTAAACTGCACCGCCGGAGATGAAAAATGTTTAACTTATTTGATTCAAAAGTCTCTCTTAAAATATTTACCTCTCCCTTGTCTGCACCACAGAGTCACCTTGGTGATGAGGTTATCCAGGGGTTGCAGTGAGGTCATCCAAGCAGGCAAGAAGTCCCAATCCTGCAGTCGGATGGGCAAACAATCAGGTCTGCGCACCTGGAGAATGTTTACTGTTGCGACAAATATAATCACCATAACGGCTGGTATGCCAATCCCAGCCATCACCCTCCAGCCAGCCATGGAGAGGGCAAACACCAGGGATGGGAGTAGCAGAAAGCAGACGAGTAGGTAGAGCACAGCAAACCAGCGGTATCTGAGTATATGTAAGTTATGTTAGATTATCATTTCTGTATTTCATTAGGATCATACAGTAACTTTAACAGAATTGTGATATGATGTTAAATATGGAAGAATATTTGGATTTCCTTTGTAGATTCAGCCACTATCTTTGGTTATTCTGTTTCAGTAAAAAATAGGAACTTTTGCTATTCGTACCTGGAAGTACAGCTACCAAGAGCACAGGCCATACGTATGGGAAGGCGTGTGGCTGGTATTGGAAACCACAGCAGGATACCAAGGAGGTTAAAGAAAAAATGACATAGAGCAACCTGAAAGAAAAGAGTAGGAGAGGATGAAAGATGCCAGCATAGGAGCGAGACAGAGAGAAAACCAGAGAATCATTTTTTGTTATGATGTTTTGGGTGGCTTGCAGGGAGTGACTATATGGTTGCTATGGTGTTCTGACCTCTTTGTCTTTACTAAATGCATTGTAGGTTGATGAAGAGTTTCTATTCTATTTGGGTTCTGTGAAATGTTTGTTGTGTTGGTAGGTGATTATTGCTATGGTGTGGTTGCTAGCTGGTTATAAGGTAAATAAGGCTGTCAATATAGTAAGTTTTGGAGGTTGCTGGAGAGTAGTGAATATTTGCTTTGATGTTTTATGAATTTGCTTACGTGCATAATATGTGTGTGTGTGTGTGTGTGTGTGTGTGTGTGTGTGTGTGTGTGTGTGTGTGTGTGTGTGTGTGTGTGTGTGTGTGTGTGTGTGTGTGTGTGTGTGTGTGTGTGTGTGTGTGTGTTCATACTTGTGTGGCAGCTGCAAGCTTATCCCCCGGACTAGCCAGCGCTGCCAGTGTGGCTGTTGTTGTGGTTCCAAGGTTGGACCCAAGGGTTAAAGGGTAGGCTCTTTCAATACTGATCACACCAATCCCTGAGGATTAATAGCGTGAGAAAAATACAATACAGGTACAACAGATAAAAACACATCAGTAATCAATAGATCTGGTGAACAGTCGTATAACTTTAATATGTTAATGGGTAACTTATTATGCAATTTCAGAAACATTTAGGTAACCAAAATGATCTGTCAATGCCAAGTTAACACCAGAATGACATGTACATGGTAAATTGAAAAATACAGCACACCTGAAAGTAAACAAATATATCTCTTCTTCTGATTTATACCCTCAACTCCAAATGTGTGTTGACAAAATTAGTGTGCGTGAGTGTGTTTATTACCTATTAGCGGTGTGATGGCAGAGGTGAAGACAGAACTACTCTGAACCAGAAAGGTCATGCCTGCTCCTACTAATATAGCCAGATAACCTGCCAGCCACGTAAAGGGGAAGGGGAAATCTATAGGAAATGACAAGACACGCTGTAATCATATACAGTGCATATATACCTGGTTGACTCAAATACAGAGTGATAGAAAGACTATGCATGTCTGATCATGTGTTATTATACTTATATCTTTGTGAGGTGTATTTAGGAAAAGAGCGTTCATATTCCTGTATTACCTGTATTAACAACTGTATTAATAGCACTGGCCACCTGACCCCTCAGCAGGGAGTTGAGCACTTTTACTAGCAGTATCAGACAACTACACAGTACCAACAAGGAGCAAGCCAGGAGGATCAGACCTATGGCCAAGTCTGACAAAGAGCAGTCCACAAAGAGATGCCTACCTGGGCAGAGAGGCAAACACATGATCTCATAAGGGTTTGATACAGAATAAGACTTTTAGTAGGAAGTACAACCTGGTAGTTAAACAAAATTTCACTCCAAGGATGTAAAGGAAAGAAATAATTCTCTACTCTCTGAGAACAATTGACAAACTTTGTAATCAGTGTTTTTTATTTGTAGATTGTGTTGATTATTGATGATCGGTGCAGATGGAAATCTAGTGGTTAAAACACTCAAGTAGAGGACAAAATGTTATTCAGTCAAAGACAACTTAAAACTTAAAATTACAAGAATACTTAAAAACTGGCATACATCTCTGTGTATGTTCTGAAAGGTTGTATGTTGTCCATGTTGTTTCATTTTCCTGTCAGCAATGATAAACAGAGTGCAGACTGAGGCAAAGGGATGGTGGTTCACTTTAAAATTGAACACATTTAGTATGCATCTAATGTACATTCAACATATGAACAACTCTATAAATAATGGACCATTGGGAGCGTGATGTGCACAAATAACCTGGTCTATTTGTGTGTGTGTGTGTGTGTGTGTGTGTGTGTGTGTGTGTGTGTGTGTGTGTGTGTGTGTGTGTGTGTTTGTGTGTGTGTGTGTGTGTGTGTGTGTGTGTGTGTGTGTGTGTGTGTGTGTGTGTGTGCGTGTGTGTGTGTGTGTGTGTGTGTGTGTGTGTGTGTGAGTGTGTGTGAGTGTGTGTGTGTGTGTGTGTGTGTGTGTTAATTAAGCTCAAAGTGAGACAGTATTACTCGAGGTAATAGGACACCAAAAAGACAAAGAGTGTAACTTGACATATCCTACCAGTACCATCATGTTAGGGTTAGACAGGGTTTGACACCACTGCTTCACCAGACTCTTGTTCCTCACACTTTCGTCTCCAGTAGCGATGGCTGCAATAACTGACCGATCCAACTACAAGGAGAGAATTATCTTATCAGGTGATTATCACAGTGTGAAAATTAGTTAATAGCTCTATCCATTGTTGGCAGAGTGCCAGTTCTTTGGTAGAGTATGACATTTATCTGACTATAGCATCGTACGCCAGTAAAGTGTACACATTGCCTGTGTAAAAGGCCCACTTTGCTTGTTTTCAACTCAATTCCTTTAGCTTCTTTCTGCTGTCTAACAGGTTACTTTTTTATCTCATGCCCCTAAGAACCTTTGCATCCTTTTCCCTTGCAGCTGTCTGCTATTAAACTGACGGAAAATAAGTATGCAAAATCTGTTAAATATGTAAGCTTTTAGTAGGTGACCTCTTCTCTCTGTTTTCACTTCATGGTTGGGAAGTGCAAATTCCATTCTACACCAGTTTGTGAAACAGAAGATGTAATGTTTGATAAAGTTAACGCTTTTCATAATTGTAAGTTCTTTTAGCATATTTTTGTAGTATTTATTCTAAAGAGATTACACCTCTGTCGATTACTTCTCATGTTCTAGTCCCATCTGTTCTGTTCTGATTTCGAGGTCTTTGTCCTTTTTTAATTTACTTTTTTCATCTGTGCTTGTTTGTGTCTGAGTCCTAAAAAGACTATTTGCCATACTTATGGGGATTTAAGTACAGTACCTGGATAATCCTGTTTGTGAGTGGATCTGTGAGGACTTTAAGAAGCTCAGGTGCTTCCTCTGCAGTACTGAACTGTAGTGAGTTGACCACGGCCTGTGACAGAAACCTCAACAGACCACTCATAGCTTCCAGGGGGAGAAGCACCAAGACAGACAACCAGTTAAAACAGTCATGGACAGTAGCTCCAGAAAATGCCCTGAAAGAACACAATTTCAGTGTTTTTCTTTTTTGCTAAAATGAAAAAGATGCACAGTACAAATATTTCATACATACAGCCCTACCGTTCAAACTCTTCTCTCTCCCCAGCTTGCATCAATGCAACAATAGTATTAGTGACTGATGTCCCAATGTTGGACCCCATGATGATCGGAATAGCTGATTTAACATCTAGCACTGTACCAGAAAACATAATTAGAAAAATGTGTAATTATATATAGATTGATTAGTTGAACAGGAGACATGGATTTCTGTTAATCAGACTTTTAAGTATATTAGCTGTAATGAATTTGTTGTAGATTTTTTTAAATACATTTACTCACAGCCAGAAGAGACAAGGCTGACTATGATGGAGGTTGAGGTGGAGGAGCTTTGGACCAACACTGTTACTAGTATCCCCACAACTAGCCCTGCCACTGGATTAGACAAGATGGCATTTTCCTGAAAGATATCTCCTGCTACCCTGCCTGGAAGTGAAGGACAGACAAAGAGCAACAGGCAGGCAGAAAGCACTGATATCAAAATCAAGTACGAGTAGCTAAAACAAACAATTACGTGTCTATGTATGTTGCCACACAGTTTATACTGTATTAAAATGTTCATGTTAGTCAAAATGAAAGGCTGATGAAGATATTGATGGTGAATGCTGACTGCTTACCTCCAGCTAGTTGGAAGGCAGAGCTTAAAATGTCAAGGGAACACACAAAGATGTACAGGAACAGAAAGAGGAGCGGGATTTTGAAGAGAGCAGATACCACAGCTTTCACTCGCTGTGCTCTCAGCTGAGTTTCCATGGTCTAATTAGAATAGATAATGATTAGTGCCTTTGATAGTGGTAATGGTAGTGATACCTATAGTAATAGAAGTGATAACATAAGCAGAAATAGTTTTAATAGTAGTACTAGTTATGATAGTCGTTGTGTTATGTTATTAAATGATTTACACTACCATGATATAACACAAAAATAACCGTACAAAACATTCACTGTAACCAAAACTGTGACCAAAAACACAAATGAATTGCAGAACAATATTTTTCTTGCTTCAAGCATGCAGTTGTGCAAATAATATTATTTCAACATACCTTGAGTTTTGGAGAAATGGTGCCTCTGCTTTAGAAAGTGAACGCTAACTTAGACTACATCTGATAGCAATAAGCAATGCATAGTTTTTTGTTTTTTGTTTTCGAGTGAAGACAAGTGAAGACAAGAACCAAAATACCTAACACGCTATTTCTTCATAACGTACAGGAAAAAGGAAAAGAGAGACAGGATAAGAGAAGGAAAGATGAGAAAGAGGGGGAAGATAGAAAAGACATGCAAAGAAAGGGAGGTCCTACTGTGTAGATTAACTATTTGTACAGCATAGATTACTGAAAGTATAATATAAAGCCAAGACTCATTCCCTCGTTCTGTCTTTCTTTGTATTTCTCTGTGTCTATCTATAAAAATTACCTGTATATGATATGGTCTCATGGTTTCTAATATTTACTTTACTAAAGGCTTTTTTTTTATATTAATCAAGTGCTTATCATCCACACAGAAACCATGTGAAAGCAAAAGGTCGTGTGTGCCCTTTGTCATGGCTGGGGTGCTTCACATATTGGTTCAAATTAAAATAATCTTAAAAGCAGAAGCAACTAAAGATGAAGAATGGGGAAAAACATGGATATTAAAATCACCAAGAATAAGAATTTGTCATATTTTATTATGATGACAAAAATGTAATGATAAAAGATCTTAAAATTCCTAAATAAAACCAGAAGTTACACTAAAATACACAAAATAGGCTAGTTATTCTTTAAAATAAGACCAAGACTCTCTAGCATGGAGAATCAGCCAGGCAAGACTCAGCCTGTTTTCTTACTTACTCAAAAGGAGATGACTCATTGAAAGACATTTATCCAGGACTCTGTAATGATAAAATATGTGCAGATAAAAGGCTTATTGACAGGGAATCTTACGATAAGTAAACCGCAGGGATTGAGGAAGTGGTTTTTAACTGTGCTTAGATTGTTTCTATGTGGATTGTGAGAAGATTTTGGTTGTGCACTCTGCCTTTCTGTGATCATGAATGATTGAATTAATGAGGAAAACAAAACTAGCACTAGCAAGACCCACATTGTAAAAAAATTTAAATTTAAATTTAAATTTAAATTAAAAAATTTAAATTAAAAAATCTTCTTTCTTTCCTGTTAGGATGCAACCCATCATATTTAAAAATACACTGAACAGAAGACATTGTTTTGATGCAAAAAATCTGGATTTCCCATTTTCTTTTTTAAGGTTACATCATTTTCTTTTTACATATTTATTTCCTCTTGCTTTTATTTTCATATTTGGTGTTGAGGTAATCCAAAACAGAAAGTAATAAGTTATTTTAATATGGTGATATTTGGATTAGGCTACTGACTACATCTTTTAACAGTTAACTAGTATTTATATACAGTAGCAATCAGTAGGTAATAAAACACTCCTAACCCTGCTGACAGTGCATAGGGCATAGTCAGCTGCACATGACTGTAGATAAGATACATAACAGGAAGACCTTATCATAGACAGCGACTATACAGTAACGTAGTTCTGGAAGTATGAAGGATTATGATGAAACCACAGCCTTCCTGGGTCATTGGGGACATTTCCAGCAGGCTGTCTTCTTTCTGCTCTGTGCCAGCACTATCCCCAATGGACTCGGAGTGTTATCCATCGTCTTTGTGGCTGACATTCCCAGTCACCACTGCACGGTTCCTGAAGTCAACTTGACTCAAGCTTGGCATAATGCCACCATACCAATACAGGTATATAAGTGCTCAACTGGCAATTTGAAATTTGAAAATATATTGCTTTCTTAAATTTGGTTTATTTTGGTCGATCAGAACTAATTCAAACTCATGGGTCAGTCAAAAGTGTTGTTGTTCTAAGTGCATTCATAGTGTTGCACTTTTTGTTTACATGGAATGGAAATAAGAGAAAGAGAAGTTAAAGGGGGCTTGCAGTATAGTCAACTTATAAGTCAGCTGGTATGGTCACATATCAGAATAATCGTTAAGTAGATAAGATTTGATAGTGTCATTATGTCTGTGTGCCTGAGCAAGTCCACAGTGACTTACTTCTTACTACTTAATGTTAACAGCTTTTGACATGTTAATTATTATTTAAAGATACAATTTTAAAATGATGTGAGCTCACTTAGAACTTAAAAGCTTTGTGAGTTAAGGCTTCTACAGTATACATGTTACAATTAGTTAAATTGTCCCCAGTAGGCAGAACAATGACAGAGGATTTTAAACATGCTTATTACAAGGGTCGAAAGTGAAGCAGAGGGTATGGGAGAGCTGACTTGAATCCAACACAGGAGGCTGGTGGTGGCAGAGTTGGCCGTCTGGAGCAGTAGAGTTGGCAGTCAGGAGGAATATACTAACACAAGGAATATACTATGATGAAGAGGTTTTGGCCGTAGCACTGTAACCACAGAGACGATCTGGCAGTGAGTCAAAATCTGAGTCGGCTAGAAACTGCTGGGAGTTGATTAGTGGGATGGACTTCAGATGTGCAGGTGATCAGGAGAGTACTAAGAAATTTTGGCTGGTGGTCAGACATTTTCACTATTATTAATAGTTAATGATTTTATTGTGATTATCATGAAATATTAGCCTAGATGCAAGAGCACAGTTATAAACAGTGCAACTCAAACTTTGCAAAATAGTTTTTATTATATTGCTGTAGTTTTGCCCGAATACTTATTTTATGATCAAATTAATATATTTTTCTGCATTTGCTGTAAAAAGTCAAAGGACACAGCTTTCAGCACCATATAGTCCAAAGCCAACGGAGGTTTCACAGTTTAACAAATTCACAGAATGGCACCATACAGGGATAAGTTTACTGAAACAGAAATGTTCATTTTAATGTTTGTGTCATTGTGACTGTGAGGTGGTGAATGGGAAACAGGAGCGGAGTAAATGCAGCAGATACAGGCTGGATGTGGTCCGAAATCTCTCTGCTCAGGGATACATTCCTGGTAAGGACGTCAACCTCACTGACCTGGAGCAGGAGAGCTGTCTGGACGGATGGAGCTACAGCACTGCCATCTACCAATCCACCATAGTTTCTGAGGTGTGTGTGTGTTTGGGCTTTCAGTAGTTATATTTAAAATCATAACATTAATACATATTCTGTTTCGTCATTGTATTTCACTTTTTTTCCAAGATTTTTGAGAATTGTGACTGTTTTGTGCTTTTGTTTTGTCCTAAATATCCAGTTTGACCTAGTGTGCAATGAACAGTGGAAGCAGCCATTCACCTCCACACTTTACTTCATTGGAGTTCTTGTTGGATCCTTCTTCTCAGGACAGCTCTCAGATCGGTACTGAGAGCATGAACTCAGTGTGGTGCATACCATGAAAAGTGACTTTTACTTACACTTTTACTTATTTAGTTAGTTTTAGTCTTGGGCTGTCCTATCCTCATGAAGCACTTTGAGCTAAATCATTCTTTGATATTCCACCTTTTTTTATTTTTAAATTTTAAATGAGATATACTCACAGGACGATAGACATATGTTCTATAGACATTTTAAAAAATAGTCAGTTTTCAAAATTCCAAAAGATCTGTAGTTCCAGCTTCTCGCATATAAGGAGTGTTATTTCTCTCTGGATCCTATTTTATTGTTGGTCTTATCAATACAGATTTGGAAGGAAGCCCGTATTTTTCGCAACTATGGCAGTGCAGACCATTTTCTCCTTTGTTCAAGTCTTCTCTCCTTCATGGACGGTGTTCTCCATCTTCCTCTTCTTCAGTGGTTTGGGACAGATTGCAAACTACATTGCTGCTTTTGTCCTAGGTACATTGAAACACCCCCTGCTGTGATATTTCCTTTACATTTAATTAATTTGCTCTGAATCATACAGCATAAGAATTATGCTGCTGGTCCATTCATGTCCCTCGCTCTTTCTGCAGGTACAGAGATCTTGACTGGCAATGTGCGGGTCCTGTACTCATCACTGGGTGTGTGCCTGTGTTTTGCCATTGGCTACATGATGCTGCCACTCTTTGCTTACTTTTTAAGGGACTGGAGATCTCTCCTGATGGCTGTCGCTCTGCCTGGACTGCTCTACATCCCTCTCTGGTGGTGGGTTGTTCTCATTACATTACATCACAAATAAAGATTATTCACAACACTCATGGTAGAGTTTCAGCTACAGTTTTTTTGAACATGAAAAATGTTCTTTTAAATTTGAAACCAAAGCAATATTGTACATATAAAGGTGTACATACTTTTATCGTACTCTACATTTAGGGTCTGGCTCTGTCAAATGTTAAACTCACTTGTACAGTATATCCCATGAATAATTGACTGGGTTTAACATACAAGAAGTGTTTTCCTGAGTCTGTTCATGGCCTACAAAGGTTTCCTCATAGACTGTATAAAAGCTTAATCATGTCTGCCTTTAGTAATAACACTGGGATGCAGCAAAATCAGACAGTTTTTAATGTGACACATACGAAATGATCAGATTTTGATTATAAAAATGTCATAAATTTTGTGATCATTATTAATTTCAATATTTGATCATTTACAAACAAGTTATTTCTGGATTTGTCTTTACTTATACTATTTGTAGTCATGTTTTTTATTGTTTCTTTTTTAAGGCCACTTCTGATATTGCCTCACTGTAACCTGTCTGTCTCTGTGTTGATTACTGAGGCAGGCTCATCCCAGAGTCTCCTCGGTGGCTGCTCTCTCAGGGGAAAGTGGAAGAGGCTGAGGCTATATTGAGAAATGCTGCAAAGAAGAACAAAGTTGAGGCTCCACAGGTCATCTTTGAGGAATACCATGTAAGTTGGCTTAAATTTAAAGCAGGCGAGATCAAACAAACAACGCAAAGAGAAGACATTTTGGAATCTTTACATTAGATTACTTTATCTAAAGCCGCTGTAGGAGATTTTACAGGTTTTATTAAACCTAATTGCAATTAACTGACTTTAGTCAAGAACAACCTTAGCATAAGCCTCTGAAAAATAGGCTTCAAATCTGAATATGTTTTATTTATTTAATTTTTTCATATTCATGATTAAATAAGCATCAACTGTTCATTTTAATTTTAACACACCTTTTCAAGACTGTATGGGTGTTTCCTAACCCCCAGCCCAACATTTGTCATTGGCTTTTGATTCAAATGCTAAAATCCTGATTGGCTCAGAGAAAGAATGTGTCATATTTTCCAACTGTGCCCTGCACACTTTAAACCGGTAGAAGAGCACAGAGAAAATAAAGTTGGACAGAAATCTCTCATGTAAAGTAACACTTTTCTAAAATTGGTAGACAATAGTGTCTACAATGTACCTATCAATCATAGAAGCTAACTGAGAAAGTAAGTTGTCAAGCCATTTAAACAAAACATGGCAAGTTGAGTTAGGTTTTGTGTCTTGCAGGATGATGACAAAAACACACTGTGTAAAAAAGAGAGACACCACAGTGTCTTGGACCTAATAAGGACCAGCAACGTCAGGGCCACAACACTGATTCTCTGCCTGGTGTGGTGAGTAACCAACCTGAGAGCTTATTGCACTTTTACATAAACTATATTATATATTATACAGAATTAAGTACACCATATGCACACAAGTATGTGGCCATCCAAACTAAGCATATGCAACTCTTCACAAGAAGGTTATCCACAACATTTTCAAAGCATAATGCAGGTTTTCCTCCCGTTTAGCCCCACACCAAAAGTACACAGATGTCTTCTATATAATTTTGGTAATCTAGTGCACGTCTGCTACAGTGTCCTTTTCTGATACTATCACTAGGAGTTGTCAGTTCTTTTCAAAATCTTCCAATCTCACACACAGGGCATTAATATTATACAATATGTTTCAGTATGGGTCATCAATATAGTAATAGTTAGTAGCATACTAATGTATTCTAATATATTTGATTAATATAGTCAATATATTCCTCTATGTTTGTAATGTTTAGTGATGAAGGGTATTCTGATTTTGATTCTGTGCACTGTACATAAGAGATTTTTAATTATGCAGCCCATACGTCAGTGGAGAGAGACAGGGGTCCAGGATGTCTTGTGTTGAAAAGGTTTATTTACTGGATCAAGGAGAAGTGAATGAATAGTCAGTACATGTAATGTTCTGATGCTCCCTTCAATTCTGAAGTTTCTGTCCTCCGGGAATAGTCTTTAAACCACAAAGATAATGCCACAGGTTGAGCCATTCCTAAATATGGGCAGATCCAACACATCTACAACAGTCTACAGATAAGAACAATGCCTAGACGCAACTCAGGGCCTTTGTCCTCCATCTCACAGGGTTCACCATATCCAACCTCTGACTACAGTTACCTCTACTCTGTTCAGAGGGACAGGAAAACACATATCTGACCTTGGCTGCTATAGCAACATATCAGAATGCCTCCTGTTTTCCTCAAAAGGAGCAGATTCACTGCCTACTACTATCTCAAAGGGGAGACAGTGTCTCACAGTCAAGATTTGGTGTGGTCTCGTTATGACCGCAAAGCCTAGTTTGACCCAGTACATGCCAGTGATTGATGTAAATGATAGAAAATTCCCTAACAGTACCCACCAAGTCTCTTCTCAAGTATCTTACTAAGAAGCATGAAGTTAAATAAAACCTATAAATATGTTACATTGTTCATTTATGTATTTGTCCTCCATCAATTTGTCCATCTTTTTACTGTAGTTGTCTCCAACTATCATGTATGTATCATATATGCGTTTAACTTACATACTCATGACTCTCAATACCACATAATGATCAACTACTGTTATACTATTTCTGATTTATGTCCCATCCTCAATATCTCTGCTATCTGTATATGTGTCTTGCCTAGGTTCACTCTGAGTACTGGCTATTTTGGCCTGTCCTTGAATACATCACAACTCAGTGCTGACCCCTATATCAGCTGTTTCCTCTCCGCAGCTGTGGAGGTGCCTGCATACCTTTCCAGCTGGCTGGCACTGCAATATTTTTCACGACGACTGTCTGCTAGTTGTACAGTTTTCCTTGGAGGAGTATCTCTGTACTTCATTCAGCTGGTGCCTGAAAGTAAGTAGTGAGACTGAGACAACAACAGCAAAAGGCAGAGAATAAATATAATAAATACAATTGGAATAAATACCTGTATATAGCTTTGCATGTTTCTTGTACATCTGTTATTGCATTTTAATCATAGCAACCGAAGCAACCACCAGCATCTCTCTTGATACTTTGCTGAGTTTTCAGGACTTGAGTACATGACTTATAATCTCTTTATAAGATAAGTATTGTCCATCTCCTTCAGCTTTACCAGCGTTGTCTGTTGCACTGGAAATGGTAGGTAAATTTGGCTTTACCTGTGGGACAGCCATGATGTTTGCCTACACAGCAGAGCTTTACCCAACAGTGCTGAGAAACACTGCAACAGGGACATGCACTACATTTTCCAGAGTGGGCAGCTGCACTGCACCTTTTTTGATACAGCTGAGTGAGTAAACTGGTCTTATGTCATAACATTTTTTGTTTTAACTTGTCTGTAATATCAGTCTCCCTACATATGCACAGTTAGTTAAGATACTGTCATACAGTATGAGAAAGAGCTCAAGCTTCTATCCCATCCTAATTTTCTGTCATCCTCCTTAAGGTACATACTTTAAGTTTCTGCCTTATATTATTTTGGGGACTCTGGCTATTGCATCTTCATCTGCCACTCTCTTCCTACCAGAGAGTTATGGACGACCTCTTCCTGAAACTATTGAACAGATGCATAAGAGAGAAAGGTGAGATACTAATAAGGAATGCAGCTGCTATGTCTTTTAGACTAATAATATTTACAAAATTAAAATATGTATTTGAGATGGTTTTTTTTTAATTATTGTTACTAGACCATCCTGTTACTTAAAGTGTGACAATTTAGTTATTATATTATACTCCTACTCAAAATGATATTATATTAATATCATTTTGAGTAGGATAGTTTTTTTTCCCAATAAATGATTCCCAACTTTTAACAAAATTGCCCCAACCAAATCTTGTTTTGTTTGTCTTTTTCCCCTATACCAGGATGAAGTGTCCCTGCTTCACTCAAAAAGAAACACCAAAAGCTGTGGTGCTTTACGAAAGTCAACTGTAGCTTTAATACTAAATTAACAAGATTAAATTAAAATGTGTTCTGTTAAGACAAAATTAAAGAAAGAAAATTAAAAAGAAGAATTAGGAACAAAAGTAACAAAAGAAGACACCTGTTCCTTATATATGAGAATGTGAATGTAATGGAGGATTAAACTCCCAGTGCTGGAGTTGCTGTGGTGAAATTAAGGCAATCTGTTCATATATATATATATATTTTTTTTTTTTTTAATTCATGTAAGTCTTAAAGTAAATGTTGGTTGGAGCTGTCTATAATAGTACTTTTAAAACAAGTTACATCAAAATAAAAGTGCTTTACATAAAAATAAAATAAAATAAAACAGTTAATAACATATTACATATTATAATACAACTATAAAATACAATGAAAGATAATAAAACAAACAGTAAAAGTGTAGGAATATTAAAAAAAGGTAAATAGAAATAGAGTTTTTAAAATTACAATGAATGTGTTAAATTCTGGAGTTGTGCAAAGAACAATTATACAAAGGCCCATTCAACTTTTTTTGAGGAAGCAAAATTATGTGTACTTGTATTTGAATAAACGTGGAAATAGGGGATATAACTATAACTATACAGATTTCGTTTTTATTGAACTTTTCATTTTTGGTTATTACACTGTTAAAATGTGTTCTTCAATAAGCTATTGTTGCAAAGGCGGGTTCCTACACTGAGTCTCAAATCCTGCTCTCCCAGACCTAACACAACTGTCATAACAACACAGCTAAAGGGCTCAGCTCCTCCAGACACACAGACCTGCAGCTATTCATATATGACACAGAAGCACAGCAGAGGAGAGAGACTGATACAGCAATTTAACATCATTAGGTGATGAGTCCTGACTTACCTGCTTCTTTTTTCTTCTCAAAAACCAAACATTTTTGGAATATTTATGCAAAAAAGTATTCACAAAAACCCATTAATTGTGCTTTCCGAATACTGTATTTGGATTCGGCTCCACC
Organism: Scomber scombrus; assembly: GCF_963691925.1. Taxonomy (NCBI): domain Eukaryota; kingdom Metazoa; phylum Chordata; class Actinopteri; order Scombriformes; family Scombridae; genus Scomber; species Scomber scombrus. The sequence goes on from NC_084983.1 coordinate 21,026,144, forward strand.
CCTTTTAGCTTCACTGATCTCCTCTGGCAGGTCATGCCACAACTGAACAGAAAAGGCCCTGTCACCTTTACTTTTAAGGTTTGATGGAGGAATAACCAAGAATAACCTATCAGAGGATCTCACATTGCATTCAGGAGATTAGCTATGTATTCTGGAGCTAACCTACTGCAAGCCTTAAAAGTGATGATTAAAATTTTAAAATTTAACACACTATTTTGAATGAGCTGAAGTTCATTTAGGTTTTGTTGGATGAGGGATGAGAAGAGTGCAATAATCTAATACAAAATAAATGCATGAATTACTGTTTCTAGGTTCCTGACAGATAAAAAAAATATGTTTTGATTGATTTTAATTGATTTTTTGACATTTTTTAAGTTTGATAAAAAGCATAATTAATATGCTGGTTGAGGTTGAGGTGGTTATCAAACATAATAACAAGGTTTCTGCAATATTACCCTATGTTTGATGAGAGGGGACCAAGATGGGAGGAAAATGAATTCTGGGATTCTGAGTCTGGACCATCCAGTTATTGATACGTATGTGCCATGCAAGCATTTAGGTTGTTTAAATTATTAGTGTCCTTAGTGTCAAGTGAGAGTAGAATGAGTGTAGACTCAGAATAGAAATGGTAAGACTATTCAGTATTGATCTGGAGTCAGTGGATCACATAACATGAAAGCTAGAGTTATATATAAAAAATATTAATGTAAAATTGAAGAGGCATTTCCAATAAAAGATGGCTTATATTATTCATCCAGTGTAGTGATACAATTCGATCACATGACATGGGAGCTATTGAAAAATATTAGCAATCAAAATATGTGTGCTTCATGAGACCAATTTAGTAAAACTTTTAAATCATAACGTTCACTTCCATGGGCAAGTCAGCAGGAAGGTATTGAAAATTAAAATGGCTTTGTGTTAAACTAATTTATTAATGGCACTTTAGAGGATGAAACTGAGTAAGAAAAAAGCTGAACAAGAGATGCAGCAGCAGCAGCCAATAAGTCCGTGCCAAATGGATAAATAAAACCACAAAGGAAAGGCTTACTCCTACAATGGGCAATCGACTTTTTTAGCCTGCGCGCAATCCATCCCAAAGTGGTTCAACAGCCTTTTGGCTTGTTTAACTTGCGCACAAAAGACAATACCTGATACGCCTGCAGGGCTGTGGCAGGTAGACCGGCGAGGAGGGAGGCAAGTAGGAGCTTGTAGGAGCTTGTAGGAGTCTTTTTTAACTGCTTATGCTGTAGAACGAAACACATGTTAGAGCTTCCAAGGTAGTTTTCTTGTGTAACCGTAGACAGGACACAGACGCACAGGTGAGGAAGAGGATTCTTTGACTATGAAGGATTATGCTGACGCTGTTGCCTTTCTGGGACAGTGGGGACGTTTCCAGAAAATGGTCTTCTTCCTGCTCTGTGCTAGTATTATGCCAAATGGATTCGGTGCTTTCACCCTTGTCTTTGTGAATGATATACCAACGCATCACTGCCTGATTCCTGATGTAAACCTTTCCCGAGATTGGCACAGTGCTATAATCCCCGTACAGGTGAGTGCAGGCTGTTCCATATTTGCATTCAAACCAAATCCGGTTTTAGTCCTAATGCAAAGCCAACATCCAAATGCATCAGTTGATGTGCGCTGCGCTCCATGGCAGAGGCTGGGAGGGTCAAACCGACCACATCTTCACTCTCGGACTCAACTCTCTTATAAAATGTAAAATTTGAATTGAAAACACCAAAGAAAATGTATTCATAAAAAGTGTAATTTTAATATTCAAATCGTTTCCTTTGAATAACAAAATGTTTTAATGAACCCTTTTTAATTTGCCATGATATCTGCATACATTTCTAATCCGCAATTATAAAAGGCCGCCTAAACGATACTAGGTGGATTAATAGAAAAAGAAGCCAAATAGTTTAGAACAAATATGAACCTTATTATTTGCACATTACTTCAACTGCTTGTCTCTAAGTCAAACACATGCAGTCAAACAGAATATGATGTAAGTATGCAGTGGCGTGCACAGACATTCTGGGGGGCAGGTGCTCACTGAAAAATAAGGGCACTTTGTGCGGCAGGTGGAACTGCCGGCTGCCTTATTATAGCAGTGTGAGATTTTTTTTTTTTTAAACAAAAAAACATTACAGTTACATGTTGAATGTAATTGCATATTTATTTATGTCAATATGTTAATATTGACCTTTCAATTGGACTATAGCACTGATCAGTCAATCACTGTTGTCTTATTTCTCTGGAATATACGCACATGAGGTTTTTAGCAAGTTAGGCAGCTACAATCAGTGGTGTAGTGGTCCCTGGAGAAGTGGGTATACTCTCAATTTTTGCCCTTTTTTTAACGCAGCCCAGAAAAACGCCCTGTTTTAGAAACAGTGACATGTAAGACTCTATTTAGTTTACCCAAAAATCTGTCAGTAGTATTTGCTCATTGTCACATAATTTCTGCTGCTTGATCTCAGGGAGGAAGGATTATGAAGTGACTAAACCAATACTGGCCCACAGACTAGTGAGAGACAACTATGCATTGTGAGTGAACTATTAGTCCATCTACACTGTGGATGGCCTAAGGAATAAGGAATGACACCTATTCTCTCACTTGGCAAGTCAGTAGTTACTTTTGTAAACTGTCTCTTTGAACAGCTGATTAACAACAGATAGTGTCGGCCAGATGTGCCACTATTATAAAATTAACATGACTGGATCAGGAGCAGTTTGTAGGTATTAATGGTCACACAGGCAGCCTGTATGAATGTAAATTATAAATGAGGCAAACATGGTGTTTCAGTTATTTTTTGAATATTTATTTAAATAAAATACTTCAGATCTGAATTTGACAATGCATCCTTGTTAATATTTCACCTTAGATAAAAAAAAAAAAAACACATATCATTCTCTTCCACACATCAAAATCAATCAGATAAATTCAAAAGTGCTTTCTTCTTGAATTGATGCTTTAATAGAAACTGTCATGACAGCTTTGGGACTTAAAGAAGACGCCTCGTCAATTAGGACAGCTAATTTAAGGATGATGCACTAATGCTACTGACATGTTGCTCTGCATCTCACTGGCAACATGTTGTATTATTTGTGTTGCACTGTTCTCTGTGTCCAATGTTTCAGAAGTTACCCAAACTAGCAATCTACCTAAACTTACCGGTTCATTGCATATCCTAAAGGCAAATCATTTAAAGTAAACTTGTAAAAGTAAATTCGTAGGTTAGAAATATTTACCTCGGCATGGCCCGCCCTTCCCTGCCTCCGATTGGCTCATCAGTTTACTGATTAGATTGACAGCGTGTACTAGCCAATTAGAGACAGAGTAGCGTGGGTCATGGCTTCACCATCCTAGGGAAAAATGGGCAATTTGGCTCGCAGATACTATTGAATGGTGCGCATCAGGGGGGATTTAGAAGTGGGTATACACAATGCTGACTGAAAATTATTATTATCACACGCTTTTAATCGTCGAGCATTTATAGATTATCATGTCAACATGGGCCACATACAGTAGACTGTTAAAAAAAACAAAAAAACAACAAACTTTCAAAAGGGCACTTGCTTGGTCCAGAGGGCAACGGGCAGGTGCTATAGCACCACCTAGGGTCTATCTGTGCACGCCACTGTAAGTATGTGTCAGTAGTATAATGTAAGAAAGTATGTCATGTAAGTATGTCTCTCCTTGTGTTAGGTGTGTTAGATCTTGACTGTTTGGCATTAAGCTGAATGGCCACATTCCAGGACAATAGTTGTATGCATGGCTCCCTATCTCTAAAAAGCAGCCTTGCATTCCAGTTTTAACAGATTTTCTCACACAGTGTTGTGCCATTTAAAATACAGGGTTAAGTTCACTCACAACAACAACATAACATTTGTGATTGCCATGAAATATGAGCCTATGCCCATTGTAGATATGAAAAACAACACAGTCACAGACAGTGCATCTGAAACTTTGCAAAATAATCTTTGTAATATTACTACAGCTTTGCCTGAATATTTTTTAATACTGTTTTTCATATTTTGTATGACCTTTGTTCTAAGTTATCTCCTCATAGAGGCTGATAAAGTGATATAGCTCATTACAGGGTTACACATGAAGGTAAATGGAAAGGTGCAGGTACTGTAATTAACAGTGCTAATTACAGTACCTGCACCTTTCCATTTAGCACCATATAGTCCAAAGCCCACTGAGGCTTCACAGTTTTAACACATGCACAGAATGGCCCCATAGAGGGAAAGGTTCACTGAAAAAGAAATGTTAATTATAGTGTTTGTGCCATTGTGACTGAGAGGTGGTGAATGGGAAACAGGAGCGGAGCAAATGCAGCAGATACAGGCTGGATGTGGTCCGAAATCTTTCTGCTCAGGGATACATTCCTGGTAAGGACGTCAACCTCACTGACCTGGAGCAGGAGAGCTGTCTGGACGGATGGAGCTACAGCACTGCCATCTACCAATCCACCATAGTTTCTGAGGTGAGTGAGAGTTTGTCTGCCTTCCTCATCCCCCTGGTCTGTGTATCTGTCTTGGAGACTTTGTTTCTTCTTTATCTTCTAGGTGTCTTAATGAAAGCTTACTGACTTGACATGTGCCTCTCTTCCTGTGTGTGTGTAGCATGTTTTTGCATGTTTTTTGCATGTTCTGCAGGGTGTTTTTGTTAAGGCAGGGGTTTCCCCGGCAGCATTTTGATGTTTCTAAACTCATTTGTGTGTCCTTTATATAGTATACTGTTAAAGTAGCAGCCCATTTTCAATGAGTATGCACTTTTGCTCACTGAATGGAAGTGATGCGACATTTAGCGGTACAAACATAAATACAGTCAGCACATCTGGACAATGCTTCTTCATTATTTTACCTAAATGACACCATGACACACTCTGGGGAGAGTCTCTTTACAAGCATATGTAAGCATTGATATAGCTTTATTTTCACTTTATTTTATTTTACTTGTTTACACTGTTTTGTAGAAATTTATCATTGCTCAGTCAAAAACGCGCAAAGACACAAGAGAGCATTAAACATTGTAACGTGTTGAAGCAGTTGTATACACTGTACAATCCATTACACAATCAGTAGCAATTTCTTATACATTCTAAATACTAAAACACAAAACAAAAATACAATTATCTTGTATTTTTGGAGAGAAAGAATGTTGTTCAGCTGGCACTTTGCCTAAAGCCAGCCCTTTCTCTAAAGATTGCAAACACAAACCAGATAGCTTTATACCCTTCTAGATCAGTTAAAAACAGTCAGGTCCCTAAATGGACACTTCCACTTCCAAACTGTTACACCTTCTTAAAAATAAATATGGCCGTAGGGTGAGGTCTGTAGTTGGTAGGTTTGAATAAAAAAAAGACTGTGGCTTGTATTTTTTTAACGCCTGCAGCACTATCTTTCCAGGATAACTTTGGGTTGCGTCCAATACAGATAGATAGATAGATAGATAGATAGATAGATAGATAGATAGATAGATAGATAGATAGATAGATAGATAGATAGATAGATAGATAGATAGATAGATAGATAGATAGATAGATAGATAGATAGATAGATAGATAGATCTTTATTGTCATTGTCACCAGTACAACGACATTTAAAAGTGCTCACCAGTCAGTGCATCATTCATAAAATAAATTAAATAAATAAAACAAGAAAATAAAAGTTAAATAAATACTATATAAAAACATATACATTTGGTCATTGCACGGCTCTATTGCACAGTCAGTTGTAAACAGTATTAATTTTCAGCATTGAGTGTAGTGATAGCTGTAGGATAAAAACTGTGTTTAAATCTGTTTGTCCTTGTTTTAACTGATCTGAATCGTCTGCCTGATGGCAACAGTTCAAACAGACAGTGTCCAGGGTGAGAAGAGTCCTTTATAATGTTCTGCGCTTTGTTGATGCAGCGGGAAGTGTAGTTCTTCCAGTGTGATAAGGCCCACAGTGAGGTTAAACCTGTTCTGTGGAAACCTGAAAGAGGGTCATTTGGGTTAATCAAGAATCTGTGTCAGTTAGGAAAAGGAAAGTTCTGTGTGCCTGTGTCCTCAATGACCTAGGCACTGATTGACATAGTGTGTACAGTACACATGGCAAAATACTTTTTATTCATGAGTCTCAAATTTCCACCACAGAAGTACACATTCGATGTAATGTATTTTAATTCTCCAATCTCTTATTTTTATTCATGTTATTAGGTAGGTTTTATATTCCATCTTATGTTACCTCAATGTTTTTTTTCATGATTTTATGTTCTTTTTCATGTGAAGCATTTGATGCATGTAATTTCTGTTGTTGTATAGCATTTGATGAGTTGCATTTCTTCTATGAAAGATGCTATACAAATAAAGTTATTATGAATATTATTATATGATGACCTCACAGAGATGTTATGGTCAGTCAAATATCTTCAAAGAAGGATATCCTTCAAATTATGCTCAGTGTAGGTAGGCTACTTCATGATCTACAGAGTTTCTAAGACAATAAGCTTAGGGAATAAATACCTCTAGATAACCCGGCAGGCTAGCAAACAACCCTCAGATGGAAACAAGTTCAAGAGTTCAACCAGTTTAGGAATAAGATGTATTCTACCACAGGGTCACAGTGACATTACTATCACATTGAATTGAGAAAAAACATTGACCCATTAGTTAAAAAAACATTTAATATTAATATACAAGAAATACATCAAATGATAACCACTAAAATCTCTCACAGTTGTAGACTGCCAAACATAAGGGAGATACTCAGTGTTGTCAATGTGATATAATTATCAAACACTGCTTTCAAATTGTGAGGCTAGTCACAGATTTCCAGTTTTCATTAACTATATCAGTAACTATTATTAAATTGACAGTCTCTAAAATACAATGTGCTGTGTAGTGGTTCATTAGTTGCACAACAAAATAAACAACAAATATTTGACTGCACGTTTGAAGTGCTTGCCTTAGTTATCCAGCCTGTCTTTTTTTCCACACCGCTGACATTTCTGACACGTGATTTGCATAGCCTTGCTTATCTATCAGTTGTGGTACTTGCACTGTGGTACTTGAAACACACAAAATAAGCTCCACAGATTTCCATTTAACAAAATATGTCATTACATGGTCAGGACACTGATTGGAAAATAATGCTGAAGGTGCTATTCCCTATCGAGGCATACTTCCCTTGTAAACAAATTAACTTGCTCCATTTAGCAATTTTGTTTAAAGGATACTTGTAGCCTACCTTTTTTCCTTTGTAACATCTCCTTAAGCAGTGATGGAGAATTCAGTCAATGCCACTTTGAGACCTGTTTAAATCCAATACAGTGCTCTGTCATTGAGCAGAGAGGTTGGAAGGTCAGAAAGTATTGAGAAGTGAAGTAACACATTGTTAATTCAATATTTAGTATATTAAGAAAATAAACATGTATAATACACGGTCGCCCATAAAGTTGGAATAATTTAGTTTTCAGACACATTCCTTTTTTTATTTTGTATTTATACACATCAGTAATCACCTTTGACCAGGTATAATGAGATTGATCAATACAATTTTGAGAATATATACACTTGATCTATTAAGAATACATCACATTGTCACAATCATTTCATGGAAAGAGGTAAAACATATTTTATTCCAACTTTATTGGCGACCGTGTAACACCAGCCTCATCCTTTAAGCTAATAAGACCAGACCAGGTACACCTTAAGGGAGCCATTTAGAACCAGCAGTGGAGCACATAGCAAATGCATTGCATCAATAACATCAATATGGACATCCTCAGGTCCACGTATTTCATTGTTCAGCTGTTAATGCATGGATTTGTTCCAGTTTGACCTGGTGTGCAGTGAGCAGTGGAAGCAGCCATTTACCGCTACTGTTTTCTTCCTGGGAGTTCTTTGTGGATGCTTCTTCTCAGGACAGCTCGCTGACAGGTACTGATAAAAAGAGCTCAATGTGGTTTATATACAACATATGCAGTGCTTGGAAAAATACTTTTAAGCCTGTGGTTCTTTTTATACAATATATACTGTGTGCAACTTTTTTTTCCCCCCAGGATGGCAAAGTCATGCCCCGCCCTACTCTGCCTCTGATTGGCTTACCCCAATATTCTTACCCTAGTCTTACCATTCTCCTTCCTAAACCTGGAAAAACAAATTTGGCTTACCTTACAATAGTTACTGATTAGTTTCTGACTTACTATTGATACTGAACACTACACCACTTATTTAAGGTCTTGTTGTCTCCAACTTTAAACAATTGATTCATTTGATACTTATAATACTATATATCTTGTCTGTATATCTTTATACAGACTATGAAAGATAATCATTCTTTTGTGGAGATGTTAACATTGCATTTAACAGTTTGGGCCTGCTGTGTTGTTTTCTACTGTAGTCGAATACCATATACAATGCCATTAAATATTGTCCTATATTTAAGCCCACTATAAATAATACTTGGTAGCTATTTTCATCAAAATAATTTTAAAGTTCAATTAGTTCTTATGTGATGAGCACATCTGTGGCTCAGACCACCAACCATGGCCCTTTATTTTCAGTGTACTGTATGTATTTCAGTAGCACAGAAAGTTTTTTTTCCTACAATTTTTTTCTTGATTCATTTAATGGTTCAACTTCTCTCAACAGATTTGGGAGGAAACCTGTTCTCTTTGCAACTATCACAGTCCAGACAGTATTTACCTTTATTCAAGTCTTCTCCTCTTCATGGATTATGTACACCATCCTCCTCTACATCAATGGTTTGGGACAGATGTCCAACTTTGTAGCTGCTTTAGTGCTAGGTACATCTGATCGCTCATTCTCCAATTAATGCCAGTTTTTGAATACATGCAGATAGTGTAGATAAAGTTGGTCAAAAATAGTGTACATGTCTACCTGCCTTTCACTTTTTCACATGTCCCTCCATTTTTGTTTCTTTCTCTGTCTCTGCAGGCGCTGAGACCTTCACTGGCAATGTGCGGGTCCTATATTCATCTATGGGTACAATGTTAGGCTTTTCTGCTGGCTACATGATCCTGCCTTTCTTAGCTTACTTTTTAAGGGACTGGAAATCACTGCAGTTGGCTCTGTCTGTGCCTTGCCTGGTCTACATCCCCTTCTGGTGGTGGGTTGTACTCATTAAAAGAACACTCACATTGTTAAAATTACTCAAACTGTTTAGCTTACTCTGAATCACTATACAGTTCATGTTGTTTGTCTCTTACCAGGAGAGTTTAGTGGTTTGTCAAAATGAAAAATGATCTTCAAGTTGAAACCAAAGAGTAAAGACTTGAGTGTTCGAAAAATGGTAGACTGACTTGCAGACTTAATAAAGAATTGTCCATGACTGTTTCCTCAAAAACAGCAAGACATAGTTGAAAGTTATGGATGAGTAAGACAGGGCTTACAAATTTAAGGCTGCACCATTTTTTGTATCTTTTCATTCTCTCCTAAGAGTTTTCCAAAAAACATCATCATGCTTTTACATACAAATGTCAAACTCGTGAATTAATGAATCTATGGCCATGTAATCTGCATCCATGAATATTATGACTTGATTCTATTATTCTGGACATTAAAGCCCCTTTCATCAAATCTGAACCTCCCTCTCTCTCTCTCTCTCTCTCTCTCTCTCTCTCTCTCTCTCTCTCTCTCTCTCTCTCTCTCTCTGTTGGTTACGAGGCAGGTTCATCCCAGAGTCTCCTCGGTGGCTTCTCTCTCAGGGTAGAGTGGAGGAGGCTGAGGCCATAGTGAGAAAGGCTGCTAAATGGAATAAAGTTCAGGCTCCACCGGTCATCTTTGACAATTACAGCGTAAGTTGACTTTGAATAGTGCTGGTCTTATGAGTTGAGTGAAAAAATATGCCAACAGAAATATTAAACAATATAGTCCTGTGTGGCAGTCATGTTTGAAGGAAGTTTCCATAGAGACAGCATGCAATTAAGTCCCATCCACCCCTCTGGGGCGTGCCTCCATGTCACTTTAGTCTGCAAGCAAACAACAGAAAAACACCCTAAAAGCTGCTGTGTGTTGGGATACATTACCATCAAAGTAAAGAACTCAGAACTAAGTTTTATAAGCTGCTAAACCGGAAATCTTAACCTTTAAGAAGACAAAAGTGGATAACATTACAGGGGTGTGTGCTGTGCAGTAAAAGAGACACATCCAACCAAAGCTGCACAGACAGCCTGCAGCTCAAAAACCTCATAAAAATGACACATAGCTATACCTGGATAGGCTGCTAGTCACAGAGAACACACTGTTTAAGAATAGAGCAGCCGTTTAATTGAAAGGTGTGATGTTTAAATCACAGCTGAAATGCTAACTGTAAACAGAGCCTGAATGGGAAATGATTGCGTGTCTGTGAGTGTGATTTCCCCGCCTATGTGTACAAGCTGTACTCTCCATATCAGCTGTGAAAAATGTCATGCCAGCCTGTTACGTGGTGCAGGTTGCTAAACAGTTGTGTGCTATCTCTTCTGTAGACATGATGTCAGCCCATACTGCATTCATTCATCTTAGCAGATAGAATGTAACAGGTTTCAGCATGCTATAAACTACCTTTTCCTCTCTGGTAGACCTAGAGTGCTAAAATATTCCTTTGACTGGCTGAAAGGTTTTCTGTAAATTTTTAGCCAGCTACAGGCAATAGCTACATCCCTTGGTTTCATATTATGGCGCTGATTGTTTTTCCCTCCGGTGGACGTGGTTGTCAGAGAATGATACATTGCACTCTGCCCCTAATGTTTTAATACAGAAGCCTGTTGCTTGCATGCACTGATCTTTTATCACTATCAGGTTTCTTGTATTTGGTGTAAACAAAGCACCCAGCACAGACTGGATTATATTTTATTCTAGATAATAGACAAAAAGTTCATACCTGTTTTTTGGTGGATGTTAATTTTGACACATATAAATTAAAAGTAAGTACAGAATATTCTCAGGCAAGTTTTTGGAATATATAGTGCATGATGAGAATTGAAGGTTTAAAAGACACAGAGAAACAGAGTAACAGAATAAGAATGATGTTTTGTATTGTATTGTATTGCAGGTCAATAAAACAAAGACTAAGGAAAACTACAATGTCCTCGACCTGTTGAGGAACAGCAGTATCAGAATCACAACACTAATTCTCTGCTTTGTGTCGTGAGTAAACAGAGCACTTCAATCTTCATAAACTCACAATGAAAATGTCTGCATTATTAACAGTTACTATGGTGACCAGGCGACCACATCACACTGCAACTTACAAAAATGCGAGCACAAAAAAACAAAAAAAAGCTGCATCCAATAACAACAGAAACACACTGCAAACACAGAAAAAAGAAACTACAAATGCTGCTGTCCAAATTTTACTATAACATTCACTCAGTAAAATATGACAATCAGCCTTTTCTTGGATATTCTACCTAGTATATGGAAATAAAGACTTGTAGTACATTAAATGCATTTAAAATTAAAAAAAACCTAGCCCTAACCCTAACCCTAACTTAAAGCTAAAGTATGTTTCTTCCTCTATGTTTTTAGTTGAAATGTACTCTAAAGCATATCCTTATGTGGAGAGGTGTTATCAATACTTGCACACACATCTAGCAAGGTCACAATACCAGTATTACTTGAATCGAAGAGCACTATTACTATACTATTACTATTACTACTATTCAATATCTTGGGATCAAGAAGACGTGCAATTAGTTTATTAGATTTTATTGTTCTTTTTTGACAGGCATGAAGTAAGGAAATTGGGCTGGTAATAATAGTGTCAATAAATGGTATTCCTATGCACATTTCTATTAATCTCTGCTCTCTGTATCTTTGTCCTGCCCAGGTTCACAATGATTACTGGATACTATTGCCTGTCCTTCAACACATCCCAACTCCATACTGATCCTTATATCAGCTGTTTCATCTCAGCAGCTGTGGAGGTGCCAGCATATGTTTCCAGCTGGCTGGCACTGCGTTACGTTCCACGACGACTGTCTGTCATCGCTACCTGCCTACTTGGAGCAGTGTCATTGTTCTTCATTCAGCTGATACCTCAAAGTAAGCAGAAGAAATGTGCTCAGAATTACAAGAGATTGAGAGTACTCTGACATAAGAAGCAAAGATGAAATCATAAGTGAATTCTGCTAATTCAAACAGTTTTTTGGTGTAAAGCTTTGAAATTCTAATAAATAGATTTTTACTTTCTACGATCTATAAGTAGACTTTATAATAGTCACATTAACTTATTGTGACTTGATCATTTTTAATGGTGAGCAACATAAATTCATGATACATCCTGCATCAGTTCATTAAATTATTATGAGTCATTCATTAGTTATGGGTTACTTAAACATGTGTTTTGTAATGTTAATGCATGTGTAAAGATCTCCAAACGTTGAATTACATGCAGCTGTGATTCATCAAGTGCTCAAAACTTTATCAGGGTTTGTATGTACTTTTGTTCTGTTTTATTCAGTTCAAAAACAAACAATTTCCTTTTCCATTAGGCTTATCAAATCTTTCTCTTGCACTGGAGATGGCGGGTAAATATTTTATCACCACTGGTGCGTCAATGATGTTTACCTACACAGCAGAGCTTTACCCGACAGTGCTCAGGAACACAGCGACAGGTTTATGCACCACTGTGTCCAGAATGGGAAGCTGCATTACACCTTTTTTGTTGGACATGGGTGAGTAAACTAGGTTTAGATAATAATTCTCCTGAATCTACACATCCTCTAAATGCAAGTTTACAAAAGGCTGAGAGCTTTCCCCATTTTAATTTTTACCTCTCCTTGTACAGGTACATACTTTAAGTCTCTGCCATATATTACAATGGGGACTCTGTCTGTCGCATCTGCCTTTGCCACTCTCTTCCTTCCAGAGAGTTTTGGACGACCTTTACCTGAAACCATTGAACATATGTCTAAGAGAGGAAGGTGGGTTTCAAAAAATACATTCTTTTTGTCTTTATCCCCTGTGTCAAATTAATGATTATATATTTGAAAACACAATATAGTGTAAGTCCAACATTCAGTGTAGAAAAAACCTGAATATGGCTACTTTCATGGACACATATTTGATTTAATAATTAGTGTTTCCCACTAGGCATATATGTTTAAACTAAGGATATTAAGCCAATAAATGAAGATGGGATATTATAAGAAAAAAAAGAAGCCTGTAAACAAATAATTTTACAATTTTACTTAAAAACTTTGTTATTTACTCATATTTCTGAGGGGTTTTCCAGTTTAACATTTATGAAGTTATTATAATTGACTACTCAAAGTGGATGTGATAATACGACACCAAAAGCAGAGTTGATGACAGTGAAGACATATTTTTGCCTTTTTCCTTTTCATAGTTGTCCTACATGCTATGCAGAACACTAAAATAAATAATGTTTTGTTTATTTGTTTGTTTCTGTTTGTCTTTTCTCAACATGACAGGATAACGTGTCCATGCGTCACTAGAAAAGAAGTCCCCGTACCTGTGGCACTCTTGGACAGTTGACTATGATTATCTAGTGAATACATATAGGTGAGACGTAGGTGTAGAGATGTAGAGTACTGTTACTATTGTTTACATACATTGTTAGAAGTTCAATACATTTTTCATTAAAGGTTTAGTGGTTGTTGTTTTTTTAAAAATACATTTATGTTACTTTATTTTTCTCATTGAGGTGTAAATTGAGAAATATTATATGTGAGCATTTCCAACAACAACCAAAAAGTGTGATTAGGATACGGATTTATTCTCTTAGTCAGTTGTTCTGTGTCCAAATATACAGATATGAATCATATTAAATGACAGAAATTAATACAAAATATTAATTGCAAGGTCTAAAAAAGTGCTAAGTGTCAGACAAAAGTGCTATTAAAAAAATAAAATGCAAGCTCAGGACTGTGGAGGACTAAAACTGCCGAAATCAAAAATAAATAAATGATTCAATAAATAAATTAATATGCCATTAATTCAGCAAAAATAATATTAAAAAAAACGTAGTTGTGAATTAATTGATCAAACGTGACTGTGATACAATCCGTTTGCTTTCTCTAAACTGACCTCAGAGCTAAGAACAGATCCAACTTCTTACTGAACCTGACCAAAACACTGAATAGACTCATCACAACAAAGGACTGAGGACACTTAAACCTGGACTTTATTAAATTATAAGAAGCATTGCTTTAGAGGAACTAAGGACATCTATATGGTTATTAATAGATTGAATTTGTTACTTTGTTGAAGTTATGTCTGTTACTGATTTTAACTTTATGTTTATCTGCTGAAATTTTGTCCAAAAATATGGGTTTTGTATAGGCCAGCTGTGAAACTGTTTCATTATTCTGAAGAAGGTATTTTTTTAATTAAAATTGCAGCTTAGTCTGTATCATTTTATATTCTTACAAAGGTTTTAATACCATTTCTTGTTGAGCCAAAATGTCTTGTTGAGCCAACCCTTTGGCTTCAGCTACTAATTGAGTATTTTACTCATCTTCAACCCCTCCCTATAAACTTAAGACACTGATCCAATATTTATTTAACCTTAACCCTTCTGACTGGTGTACCCGCAGACCTTTATGTCATACATCACAGTTGCATTATTCTATCATTTCAATCTTTCATGACTTCATATCATTGTTTTCTGTCTCTGTTTTAATTATTGTTTTTAAAGGTATCAATGTATTGGGAGTATGGAACTATGTTTTCCATGGGTCCTCATTTTAAGAATAACACACTATCAGGAGGGGGTAGTAGCACTCATTTTGAAGGTTTTGTAGAAAGATTGTTGGGTTAAAAGGACCAGTTTGTGTTAAAGAAAAATATACATTTTTGTTTTGCATAATAAAAATTAAATTAACTAACTTCCCTAAAACAAAATATAATAAAATGTTGTTGTTTTTTTAGATGATTAATTAAATAACTAATAATGTTTTGTGAACAAATAAGCTAACAATTTGCTATGACAGTTGTTTCTTACATTAGTTGATTATTTAGTTTGTAATCCTTGAATGCTAAATATGCAGGATTTGGGCTAACTATCCTGTGGTCATTAGTTGTTGCAGGATTTACATAACCAAGTACCATAATCAGTGTAAATCATGAGACTGGCTAGCAGCTGTCCTATGATGACATCAGTGATGAGTTTGCATCTAAATAAAACAAGTAGGAAGGGATATTTTGAAGATTGTGATGATTAAATTTAAAAAAAGATATTTTGTTCTGTGTAAAAAGTAGCATTTGGTCTCATTTATTATGAATATGGAATATGATGCAGATTTGCTGTGTATGAATGAGTGCTTGTGGAGGGGGGAGTTCCCCTTAGATGGGTGAAAGGGGCCCTGCTAGTTATTCTTAGGTGTCATCGACCAAGCTTTTGCTGCTGTTATTGCCCCAAAATTTTAGAATTCTGTCTATTGTGATCAGACAGGCTACATGTTCAGAATCTTTTTTAATTTGCCGCTTTATATTTTTATTTAACTTTATTTCGCTGTTGCTGTTTTTTTTTTTCTTTCAAGCACTTTTTAGAAAAGTGCTTTACAAATTAATTCTAATATTTACATATATGACTAGATGATAGTGCAGCATAAAACGTTAAAGGAATCACACAAGTTACTACAGTTCTTCGTGAGGGGGACATGAGTGTCTTTAACAATTATCATGTCAACCTTTTGGTGTCACTAGAGGAAAAATCTTGGGACCACCAAAGTACTTAAGATTCAGTCTTTGATGTCAAAAGACACAGATGTAAGAAGACAGTAAATACACCAGTGCTAACAGAAGAAAAGGATTCTGGGGCAGCTTGCCGAGTACAGTGGGGACATTTCTAGGACCACTGTGGTGTCTGGACAGAGACACTTATATAACAGTTACAGGTACTGTAATCAGGACCATATAGTCCAAAGCCCAAAAATGTTGATTATAGTGTTTGTGCAATTGTGACTGTGAAGTGGTGAAAGGGAAACAGGAGCGGAGCAGATGCAGCAGATAAAGGCTGGACGTGGTCCGAAATCTCGGCTCAGGGATACTGACCTGCAGCAGAAGAGATGTGTGGACTCATCGACCTATAGCACTGACATCTACGATAGTTTCTGAGGTGTGTGTATGCATGTACCAGAGTGTTTGTTGGTCTAGTTTAAGCTGTAGTAGTAGTGGTAGTAGTATCAGGAAAGGTACAAGTAATTGTACCAGTGACATCTTGTACTGGTACTGTACAAGTATAAGATGTTACACTGACTACCCCTCGAAGACAGTGAAGACTCTGACAGTCCTTACGTGTACTGGCTCTGTGTTTTTGTCTGTCACCAACTTAATAAGCAGTGATGTGGTGCTAAAAGTGCATCTATGAGTTTGTTTTTCCTGCCCCCTAGTGGCAAATGATTATTACTACAGTTTTAAAATAATGAATGATCATTTTCCCTTGTCTGTATTTTTTGTCATGTATGGATATTCCAGTTTGATCTGGTGTGCAATGAACAATCGAAGTAGCCATTGGAAGTTCACTGGAAGTTCACTGGAAGTTCACTGGAAGTTCACTTCCAGAATTTATTTCCATAAGTTCTTTCTGCATCCTTTTTTTCAGGACAGCTGTCAGACAGGTGCTGAGAACACCAATTCAACATGATAAGATTTACAGAGCTTTTGGAAAAAATATGTGTTTACCTTTTCTTTAGCTTGATCAACTTGTCAGTCTTAAATTACAGTTCTTTAAGTGAACAGTGTAAAATAATATCCTCATCCTCTACATTGGTTGCTATATCAAGGCAGAATGGAGGAAGCAAAAGCCATAGTGAGAGATGCTAAGAAGAACAAAGTTGAAGCTCCACAGGCAATTTGTAATGATTGTAATGTACATGTAAGTTGGCTTTGACTTACACCGTGTAGAACCAGGCACAGTTCTGCTCAAATACATCATCAGTACAATTTATGCGCAAGGAACATGAATGTCTACAAAATGTCATAATAATTGATTAAATGGATAATAAAAGACTTCATTATTACCTAAATGTGAGCCTGCTAGTGGTGTTAGTATCAATAAATCATATTGAAGATATGGAAACTCTGTAGTTGTTGCGATAATTCACTCTAGACCAGATTGAATTTACCGACAAGGCAAAAAACATAAGAAACAAGTGTGACTAAGATTTTGTGTCTTGTAGACTAATAAAGATGCACTCTAAAGTGCACGACTGTAGTTCAAAAATGTTAATTGTTAAAAAGTAGTTAATAGTTAAAGTTAAATAAAACAAACCCGGGCAGAAGAAAAAGAAAAACAAGTGACAATGTCAACGGGATGGAAGCCAGTTAAGTGTTTAAGTCGTTGTCATGATACCCTTGAAGCTATCCTACTTGTTGGTTATAAACCTTTCAAATCAGTGACAGTACTGTAACTAGTGTGTTATTCAGTAACATCACTGTGTAAAACATCACACTTATTTACCACCTTTGAGTAGCTGACTTGTTAACGGTTTCAAATGTGGTGCAGCAGTTAGCTCTGGCAACTCACAAGAAGGTCCTACATATAAGGGTTTCTCCCAAAAGTTTAAAAAAAATAGTGTAGGTGTAGGCTACAGTCTGTTTGTATGTGTTAACCCTGTGATAGACTGGTGAACTGTCCAAGGCCATGCAAATATCTTCTGCTGTCTGTATCTGTGTCTTCCGAGGTTCAGGTTTTGGCTTGTCCCTGAACACATATGGTAAAAGTAAGCATAAAAATTGCTCAAAATTAGTTGAAGTTTTTTTGAAATAAGGAGTTTTACTGCCAGATTAAACAGCAATTTCGGTACATTGCTTCTCAGCTTTTTGATTCCTCTGACATCATGTGAAGTATCTTGTAACAGCTTAATATCTAATATTTCCTCTATTAAGAAATGATATGGAAACTTATACCCTCATTTTATTGTCTTAAGATTTTGTTATACTGCCTTATAGTCAGAAGTACATTGTAAGACTTTATGTTCTCTGCTTCCTCTGTGAAAATATTCCTAACAAATACTGTGGTGAACTGTGTACTCTGTACTATTTTATTCTTATTCTAACGTCAGAATGATCAAAATCATTCATTTATTTGCAGCGCCTATGTGTAACTCCTAGTGGTAGTCACAAATAACATGCAATGCATCCTGATGCCGGCACTTTCCCCTCCGCCAACATTAAAGCTGGAGTGCAGGACTTTTGTCTCCACCTTCTGGCAGTGAGAGTAAAGTTGGGTTCTCAGCTGTGATCACCCGACACAAGCATGCAGCATGCTCCCCAAATGACATGCACACAGAGATGGTCGGTAAAAATTATATGTTGACTTTCCACTGGCCCAAAAACATATATTTTGGCAGTCCACCGGCCCAGCAGGATTTGACCCAGTATGCCAGATGGCCAGCACACCACTGGCTGTAACCTCCTGTTGCAGCTTTAAAACGGTAAATTGTTTCAGAATCACACAACCAATGTAAAATTACTTGTCTTACAATCAGAATTTGATTAATTCGGTCCTAAAACAACTGGAAACTCAAAAGCTGCAAAATTAACAGCCAAATAGCCAGCATGGGAATTTAAAAACTCTGTATACTGTGAAATACTGAGATATTTATCTGGCAGTCAGCATTGTGTGAACTTGTTTGGCAAGGGCTTGAATCTCTAATCTTTATAACTTTAACTTTCCTTTACTCATTAATGAATTTATCAAATCTAAATTATATTCTGCATGTTTGTTTGTCTCACCAGTATAAAATGTCCATGTATCACTAAAAGTGAATGCTCAACCTGTATTGCTTTTCAACTCTGACTATGTGGCAAATTATTTACAATAATCAATAACAAAACAATATTGCTACTGAGTGTAATTACTATAAAAAAAATGGTATAATCTATTTTTTAATCAGTGCTGGTGTATTTGTATAACATTATGACCTCTGTTTAAAGAGTGAAATTAAATGACTTGACTTATACATACACTGTATACTTGAAATGAGTGTAAGCTAACTAAACAACACAATAAAAATGGTTTATCACCATAAACAATGTGGATTTTTAAAATGATATATTCTACTCAAGTTTCACAAAGCCATTGCTAACAAAAGGACTGCTAGGACTGGAGGATGACTTTTCTGGTCCCTATATGCATATTATCTTGAATCACAAAAAATATTAACAAGGAACTGTTCATATGGAACAGTACATGTAGTTATTTGTTCTGATTAATTTCAGAATATTATAACTTTGGTTTATGAATACTGTTAATTGTACAAAAAGTACACTTAAAACTGTGAACAACAGTATTAACACTAATAATTGGTACATTCTTCATTTTACAGTATTGTGTTGCTAATACAGAAGAACCATAACTCCAGTTTTGTGGAAAAGTTTATCTACTATTGTTATGTCCCTTGGTCCTGCTTTAGTCTATAAAAACATATTCCATAATTTCAAAATCTATCAAGAAAATAATCATCATTACGTTACTGTAGTTCAGACAAATGTCCATTTAGCAGAAATGAGCACAGAGGCTTGATGTTAGTCCATTTCTTCCCCTCAGACAGTTATAAGCACAGCTCATTGTTCAAAGGACATCCGAAGACTTCCTTTCAGCAGCATTTTCTTCTTCTGTAGGGTGGGTGAGTCTATAAGGTGTCTTCTTACGACATCTAGATGAAAACAAAATTGGCACAGTTACAGAAATGACTCAAGGGTCTTGTTGTTGAATCCTGTTCTTAAACGTACTGTAGGATGAACTAGCAACTGAGAGCATCACTGTGACCAAAATAAGATGGAGAGCATTTTGAAATATATGTGCATCTGATGTCCTGTCTATGTTTAAATATACAGTATTTAGGCGGTGCCAATGACAACCATTGGTTAACAAATGCTTGCCCATAACTAACTTTAATATGGTTGAAATTACAGCAGGTATTAGGGCTACAACATCTATTGAGTCCTATATTTTATATATGTATTGCAACATACACGGTCGCCCATAAAGTTGGAATAAAATATATTTTACCTCTTTCCATGAAATGATTGTGAATATGTGATTTATTCTTGATAGATCAAGTGTATATATTCTCAAAATTGTATTGATCAATCTCATTGTACCTGGTCAAAGGTGATTACTGATGTGTATGAATAGAAAATAAAAAAGAGGAATGTGTCTGAAAACAAAATTATTCCAGCCTTATGTGCGACTCTGTACTTTTTTTATCAGCTAGATCTTCACACTTGAGCCGTTTACTACTTTTTTTTATTGCATTGCATATTTTTAAGCACACTATAATTTTTAAGAACACTATAATTTATTCATCTGTATAATGTTCACATGGGTTTTATTATAGTGTGTTGTACATGTACTTATTATGTATGTCTGCTTTTCACAGGGCAGTAAAGTACAGCAAAATGCTGTGTGAGTAAAAGCCAAAGGGCAGGTGAGTCTTGATGAGCCAAATGTTTGGACTCTGAAGTCTGAAGTTACTTATTGAGCAGGTAAGTAACCGCTGATCTTTTTAGGGTCAATTGTAGTGGACTGTAAAATGGCCAAAGGGCGGATATATTTCTGCTTGTATGTATGCAACACAAGTTAATCATTTAAAATCTGCCACTTTTTCTTTGTTTTTGTTTTGTCCTGCAAAACTCTTGGGATTTTATCACAAGTCTAAAGCTAAGACAAAACTAAACTGAACTGAAAAACTGTCATAAACTATATCACATATTGAACAAGAATTTGAATAACTAAAAAATACATAAATCTTTACACGTAAGGCTAAATCAAGATCATAATCCCTAATGCCAATAGAAACCCAGATTGACAACTAACTCAAACCTAAATTAAAATCAGCTTAAAAATGAACAAACCACCCAAATCTATAATAACCGAGGTTTCTAGGAAATCATGACAGGGAAGTGTATTGTTACCCAGGGAAGGGCTGCATGTGAGTGATGGTGTCAGGCAGAGGCATTCCATGGCTTTCGGGCAGCAGGAGACTCAGCAACCCCGACGCAACTGTAAGACTTCCCATGAGGATGTAAGGCAGTGAAATGGAATAGCTTCCTGTGGCAACACATCAAAGGAGCAGACAGTGAATAACAGCTTTGGCAAGAACAGTACCGTAGAGCCATTAAAAAACAACAAGACAAAAGGTGGAAAGACTATTAAAGAAGTTTGATGTTGCTGCTTCACCATTTTCAGATTAGCCCACTAAATCTAAATGAACTTTTTTTTTTAACATTTTAACACAAGGGATTGGTATTTTCAGTGCTGTTCTATCTGATCTGATTACTAATCAACTTTCATGCTTTCTTATGAGTGTCTTTTTGTGTTATTTCTATAGAAGCACCAGCCTATTGTTAGCCTCTTGTTTCTAATGGTGTTTGTGTAAGTAAACTACGTAGAAGTAGAAAGAAGTATGTTAGATAAGTACAAACCACTCTGATTTTGTACAATCTTGTAGCATTGATAACTTTTTACTTTGATTATTTACAAAAATGTATCAAAAGTGAGAAAAATACATTCAATGGCACATTTGGTACCACTGCTGCCTGACAGAAAAAAACATCCTGGAGGGCCAGCTGGTGGGGGTTTCTCTGTTCTCCCTGTGTTTGCAGTCCAAAGACAAAGCAGGTTGGTTGAACTGGACAGTATAAATTGCCCTTAAGTGTGGTTGCAAGTGTGAGTGTGTGTCCAAGCATGCATTAGCCTCCTTTTTCTCTTCTCTCTTCCTGAAAAGGGTAAGTTGTTTAGATAACAGATGGAAGGACATTTTACTTACTACATGAATGAACTTAAGTTCATTCATGTAGTATGTTGAGAACGTCAAAATATGCAGGGGTGTAGTGGCATGATGCTTTGTAACTTCAAGAGAATGAGGTTTAAGTCCATAAAATCAAAGAGAAAAGTGGTGACTGTTTCAGTGCTCTCGTCGTGTACAAACAGGAAGATGAAGATAGAGAAATTGTTGTATCTGTACTGTGAAATGAAGTTCAGCAGAACTGGGACATGAACCTACTGGACTTACTTACTAAAAAGACAGAGATAAGAGCATCCTTACTTAAGTAAATGAAGTATGGGGCAATGATGCTGCCTATTCTGGAGGCCATGGAGCAGGCACCCACAGCCGTATTCCTCAGTACAGTTGGGTAGAGTTCTGCTGAGTAGGCGTACACAATAGCGAAAGCTGTCGTCACTGCACACTTCCCCAACATCTCAAGTGTTATGGCAAGAGGAATCAGGTCTAGAGGGAGCATGGCATTAAATTGTTAGATTACATGTGAGCAGTTAATTGAAGATGAATATTCCAAATTCTTGGTTGTATCTGTGTGCATGGGAGCATACAATATAATGATGATATATACTGAATTACTTGACTTACATAAACGTAAAAATTAGCAAATGGCATAAATCAAAGCTATATGAATCCAGGGTTTTAAAAATTGCCTATTTGAAGTTTCATACTTGCTGGTATGAGCTGAATGAGGAGTAGAAACAATCCTCCCATGAAGAGAGTGGCAAAGAGAGTCAGTCGCCTGGAACACCAGCGAAACAGTAGCCAGGACAAAGTGTAAGCTGGCATCTCTACCAAAGCCGACAGGAAACAGTTGAAGAATGCGTTACCATAAAGGTTTGACGTGTTCAGGGAAAGAGCAAAGTAGCCGATCGTCAAGATGTTCCTGTTGGGATAATTGTGAAGCATAAATAACAAACTACAGTGTGCTTATTTTCCTGGGTTGCCCACTGGTATGAAGCTGCAGTGTAGTCAGTGTGTGTTTATGATACTGTTAGATTATCAGTGTTTGCAGTCGAAAAGTCAGAATAGTATAGATGACAAATATGAGTGTAGGAAGTGTTGTTTTACCTTATTGATACTAATCTAAATCTGGTGATTTTGTCAGTTCTTTTATTTATCAGCATGTGCTTCCTGACCATGTGGATAGGAATGACACATTTCTACAAACAAATCCTCACAGTAGGATTTATAAGCATTTAATTGTACTAAGTGAATCAAAACTTTGCTGTAGTGACAGGCATTGCAATAGACACATTTTTTTTTGATTGCATAGTTGAGTAGTCCTTCAGCTGTAGCAAAATGACGTGCAATTTAATGTTTATCTACTTTCTATGATTGCAGATCATAAGAGTGTTTCTAAACTGTTTATAAATCATGGATGTTTTTTCCTTTTTTTGGGAGAAACCAAAACAAAAATCAAGCTGCATCTGTTTTCAGACTCGGGCATACTGTGCAGTTACATAAAACCGGATTTTGATCTTGGTTGCAGGCTTCACAGCACCCGACAGGTCATTATTTGTTGTTAGTGAAATGGACTGACATGTGGTCGAGGTGATGCATGAAGAGGCTAAAACAGTGTGTGCATGTCGTGTGTGTGTGTGTGTGTGTGTGTGTGTGTGTGTGTGTGTGTGTGTGTGTGTGTGTGTGTGTGTGTGTGTGTGTGCGTGTGTTCATTAAAGCATTGCAACAAGTGTGTATGTCTGCATGTGTGTGCTTTAGTGTGTGTACTTGTGCGTGCAGGGTCATTGTACTGAATGTGGAGGTCAGATGGGACAGCGGGAACTCACCAGACCAGCCACAGCGTGACAGAGATCCAGCGAATGTTACTTGAACGCAGCAGGTCACAGATGTTGTGGGCCTTCTTCCTGTCAAATTGAAGTTCTTTCTGCGGAGCAGCAGAGCACGTGGAACAACAAACACTTAACAAGCAGAGCCATCAGACTAGAATTAATTTCATTAGAGAGAAGCTTTTGAATGCATGTGCACGTGTCCACATGTAAGTATGGTACCCACCAGGACAACCTGGATCAGGATGAATAGAGGCAAAAGTTCATTGTGAAATCTCATAAGTTTGTAACAATTACGAAGCTATTTTCACTATACTATTAATACATTTATCAGTGTTGCACTATAAGCAGTGCTACCATAATATATTTGTGGGACATTCATGAATGTGATTATTCGCTGTAGGATATTCATCAATGTTATTTTTAGCTGTATACAGACTGATTTTTTGCTATTTTTCCTTGGACTGTCCAGTTCAAAGTTTTCATTTCTCAATAGCTACACGCACTATGATGAAGATTTTTTTTTTTTTTTAATTGCGTAACAATATAATATACAGAAATGTCAACACATAAGAGTTAGGTGTTAAAGTTGCTCCTGTCATTAGATACAGCTGCTTCTGCACAAATCAAAAAAGTAAGTGAATCCACAAGTTACCATAGAAAACTGCTGCATTTGTCAGCTGAAAAGAAATTGTTCAAACTACATGTTCACTTAGACATTTTTAAAGATCAAGTTATAATCTACAGTAATTCAGTCAGGAAAGAGAGACAAGCCCATTTCTCAAAGATAATTTTAGAAAATCAAAATAATCCCAAAGTGCTATTTTCCACAACTGACAGTCTACTAAATCTATCACCTGCTCTCAGTCTTCATAATAACTCATCAAATGCAAAAAAATTGCTTAATTTTTTTATCAACTACTTGTTCATAAATCTAATCTTGTTATCGAGCAAACCACAGTACATTGGCAACCCTACTGAAAGTTGTAAATGACCTGAGAATTATTGTGGATGAAAACAATGTGACTGTCCTTTTCTCAGACCTCAGTGCAGTATTCAATACAGTCAACCACAAAATGTTTAATTGACAGACTTGAGAAGTGGGTGGTTCTATCTGGCCGTGCCTTCGCTTGGTTTCAATCAGTTGAGACAGTTTTTATCAGTCTGGGTGCTTACGTATCAGAGACTATAGAGAGACTGTGTATTGAATATGGTTTTTCCTCAAGGAAGCATTGTTGAGAGGAATACAATTCTTCCCCATAATGTGTAAAACACAAATACTGCCATTAGCTAAAATGTAAGCTATAGTGACTGTAAGATATCTAAAAAGAAATCTCAACCACCCCCCTTCAAGTTTGACATCCTATACATTACTATACTATAACTATATTGTACACTTACATTCTGTTACCACAGCAGTCAGACAAGTGTCCCTAAGCCAGGATATCAGTGAGAAAGACATAGAAGGAGCTCACCTGCAAAGGACCAAAGATGACCTGTGGAGGCTCAATTTTGTTCTTCTTCGCAGCATCTTTCAGTATGGCCTCAGCCTCTTCTACTCTTCCACGAGAGAGCAGCCACCGAGGAGACTCTGGTACATACCTGCCTCATTACACGTCAGAGTGGGCAGAGAGCGAGAGAGAGAGATAGAGAGAGAGAGAGTCAGAGGTTCAATCCTCTGCAACAAAGGCATAGCAAAAGTAATACTGCCGTTTTTGACCATTTTGATTATCAGCATGGGTTAATGCTAAGTTGAGAGCTTCCATGAAGGTAAAACCTACTCAATACTAGCTGCAAAGCTTTGATGACGTCTTCATAGAGTGATTCTGCTGTGGTTATTAAACTGGCAACACATAGTGACCCCAATGGATGGATGTGTATTTGAAATATGAATTATATTGCAAGAATGATGCTGATTGATCAACAGAGAAAAACAGTGTAAAATGAGATTAACATACTGAAGCACTCAGGTTCCCCCTGTCAGCATTATAGAAAAATAATTATCAGTTGACAACAAATATGGCAAAATATGTGACACCATCTATCAAACAATAAATGCAAACACAGACACACACATGCAAAGAATCACACACCTACCTACCACCAGAGAGGCGCATAGAGGAAACCAGGCAGGGAAAGGCCTAGGAGAAGCATCCGCCAGTCTCTGATGAAGAAAGCAAGCAGCGGCAACAACATGTAGCCCAAAGCAAAGAACAGACTCACACCTGCAGTGGAGTAAATTATCCGCACACGTGGGCCTAATAGCTCAGTTCCTAAGAACAAGAGATAAAGAGCGATTCAAATTATACAGTCATACAGTCTCAGTCATTTGCATTATCATGAACAAGTTAGCCACTAAATACATTTTAGAGGCTGTAAAGGAGATTAAAAATACCTAACACAAATGCAGCCACATAGTTGGAGATATGTCCCATCCCCACGACGAAGAACACAGCGCAGAACATGGGCCAGGAAGGAGAGAAGACCAGGATCAGTGTTGCCACTGTTTGGACTGCCATGGTAACAAACAACACTATTTTCCTCCCATACCTAAAAAAAAAGAAGATAAAAAGCACAGATAAGTGACTTTGTAAGCTTGCTTTATATATATAGAAAAGTCATTCAAATGCCACCATGAACCTTAAATTATGACTCCATGTAAGAGCAAAATACATTATTTTGCATTGCGTGAGACGTGCACATTTGGCACTTTTCATTCACTGTTTTGATTTTAGGGAATGTTTACTTGTATGGTTCACACTCATCATTCTCATTTACTCTGTCCACCACCAAATGGCAGACATATTTAGCAAATAACTGTGGGGGGAAGTTACACACTGAGAAGCTAAAAGCCAGAGATTTTTTCACAGGAACTGGTTTGGCTGGCCAGAAACTGACACCCTCTGGATGACAATGTAGCTCTGTGTCTGCTTGCTGTGTAAGTAGGTGATTGCTAGCACATTACCTGCATGATATGATACTGTGTATGATGCTTCTCTGCCAGTATATTTCATTCTTATTATTTATTTCTTCACTACAAAGTATTAATTAATGCAGATGTTTTAAACCATTTTGCTACATTTTGGCAGAGTTGAGCATGACTTGAGATGTGAGCAGGACCCACAACGAGTGTAAACCAGGAAATCTTTTAACATTTTACACAGCTGCTTGAATTTTAACCGGCACATCACATATTATATCTCTCCTTCATAGTCAGACTAAGTGTTTTAAAATGTTCTCCTGCTTTCACCTTGACTTTAAATTTCTACTAAAACCATGCAAAGAGCAAAGGAAAACAAAAAGTTGTTACAAAGTCTTTTTTAGCCATCCGTACTTTACAGCTGACGTGTTTTCTTGTTTACTGACCTGAGTTTCTTAATTTAAATAATTATTATAGTAATCTGGTGATTGGCAATATGAAAGACCTGCTGAGATCTAAAAGTGGACAGGGTGAAAGAGGACATTCTGAACTTGTCTTGGCACTTATTAGCACACCACATGCATGAACTCGGTTGGCTTTTCATTGGCTTTGGTTTAAAGGATAACACAGTGTGTAGCATAAAACTAAAAGGAAAGTGCTACTTCTATTTTGAAAAAGTTAAAGTTCATTTTTTGTTCATAACCTGTCAGACAGCTGTCCAGAGGTAAAGGAGCCAGTGAGAACACCAAAGAAGAAGATGGAGGAGGTCAGTGGATTCTTCCACCTGTCATCACAGACAAGGTCCCACTGCAAAAACACACACACATGCCTTGTGAATTAGCAACAAGTAAAGAAATGGTTGAGATTCCTCAAGTTGCAATGCCTTAGCAAGAAAAACTGGCCAAACATAACAAAAGTAAAATATCAAAAGTATAACCATATATGAAAAAAGACTAATAAACTAGAAATGCAAAACATAATCCTACTACTACTATAATTATTGCAAAATATTCTCCCTCTGTGTAATTTAGTAGAAAAAAAAAATGTGCTGGAGCGGAGCATTGAAACTCATTTTCTGGTGTTGCACCAAATTTTGAAAGTCTCTTTGTTCTTTCATGTATTTAATGAGGCTGGGCAACATAATGAAACACTTGTATGAGCAAATACACAGAAAAATAGCAAACATTGTATTTCAAGTGTCTAATTGGTGAAATTTACGTTTTTGTGTGCTTGGAAAAAATCTTCTATTGTGACATCAGGATGAAATGTTTTATTTCAGTTTTCGATGGTCACAATGGGTTATTAAATCTCTCTGGAACTTAAAAAGTATTGTCTCCACCAATGTGAAGGTATTGCTGAATTGTCCCAGCCAATATTTTTACTGATCTCAAATGATCTTGCTGTTTGAACTGCACATAATGTTAATTACCATAAGATCTCTGCAGAGTTGCCATGCTTGTATGTTTTTTGCAAAAGGTGGATTACTATTATACAGAGTGACTGGACAAAACTAACT
The DNA here is from genome assembly GCF_963691925.1 of Scomber scombrus. Classification (NCBI taxonomy): domain Eukaryota; kingdom Metazoa; phylum Chordata; class Actinopteri; order Scombriformes; family Scombridae; genus Scomber; species Scomber scombrus. Next base: position 21,054,127 of record NC_084983.1, read on the forward strand.
GTTTCAGGCTCTGGGCATTGTTAGCTAATTTGAGATCACTGCTCAGACATATTGCTGCAGGCAAAAAATCCTCCCAAAGCAATTTCAAATTCCTTTTTAAAGCAGAGCCAACGTATCAGTGACAGCTGAGCCATTAAGAATCAAGCCAAATATAAATATTATTTTAAATCAGTGGGATAAATCTATACTATTTAATGCCACCCCTCCCCTTTTCAAAGAGTGGATCAGCAGTAGAGCTATGTGCCATTACGACCTGAACACTATTTATAAGCTTCTTAACTTGTCCAGCTGATTTTTTTTTTTGAATGTCAATGTATGAATCACTTTATGTGCACACTTATTGTTGGCCATTATATAGGCCTAAGTGAAAAGTAACTAGGCCTTTTTGTTCAAGCATACTTCCTGTAGAAGGTAACGCCTGTTAAAGAGTCCCTCAGATTTAAGGCAACTGCTGCTTCCTGTAAACTTAACAATAGCTCAACAAACCTCAGACACAATGGTAGAAATGTAGACGCTTCGGTCATACTCCCACCCGTCCAAGCAGCTTTCTTTTGGCACATTAGACAGGTTAACATCAACACCTGGCAGCAAGCCTCTCTCCGAGAAACTCTGTATATCATCGAGTTTGTATCTGGAGCACTTGCTGGGCAGCAAAGCGCCGCTGTTATTGTCCTCCTCCAGCGGGATGCTGCTGTTCCTCCACTCGGCGGTAAGGTTGATGTGCGCCGGTACGACGCACCGGTGAGGTGGTGTGTCGGCGAGGAACACGATAGACATGCCGGTGTAACCATTGGGGACGGTGCTCAGACAGAGCAGGAGAAACACCTGCTGCTGAAAACGTCCCCATTCCCCGAGGAAAGCGGTTGCAGCTTCATAGTCGGTCATGTTTGTGGTTGCCGCGCTCCGGGCGCACAGTTTGGTAGAGTTTATAAGGAGGACTGATGTGGCACTTTGGAGAGGTCATTTAAAAGGCTGCGGTTTTGTTTCAGCCACTCAACCATCTCACCCATCCCCCTCTGTATTTGTTTGGCAGAGGTTTCCTTTATTAACATCTCTTTAGAGACACAATCCGTTCTCAAAATGAACCAGAACACATGATTTAAACCTCACTCCCGAAATGATTAACTGGTCTTTTATAATACAGCTCATCATAAAATGTAATAAAATATGTCATACTTGTTTTTATGCTGTTTGCAAAGGTCTCCTGCAACAGTACAGTCTTAAAAACATGCCTATATTTTCAATTCTGAGCAGTTTAGAAACAGAACCATTAGGCTATAATGTACTATAGATTGTGTGAAGAAATTATTTATTTAATCAAAAATACTTGATCTATTGACTCCATGTAAATTTACTTTCTTTGTTTCAGCATAGAAAATACAGCTGTCACCAAATAGGAATGTATAAGAGCATTCTTCCAACTGGAACTAATTTAGGTTAAATAAGTGCAATTAGACATTTATTTAGCCTTCCTCACTACTTTATCATCTTGTCAGCAGTTTTCCAACAGATAAAACAAATGAGTATCCATTTACTTCATATACAGTACATATTTGCAGTGTCTGCTTTGTTATCTCTTTACAACAAATATAAAGTGTAAAAGCAACATTTGAGATCCTGCAGATTTTCTCCTCCAACACAGGATTTCCATTAATAAACAAGACTAGGTCAACATCTGGTAAATGTCTGCACCGTGTAAGAAAAACTAGGGGGGGTTTCATTCCAAACAGATGCAGGAGGTGGCAACATTTGGCAAACCAATCACTCACTCACTCACTCACTCATAAGCTGGTTGGATCACTTCCTGTATCTCACAACGTTTTTCTACCATCAGTCAAACAAAATTAACCCAGTGCAGTGTCTGTTTTTAGGCTACAACTAGCCTAGTGGTAGGCCTAAGGATTTTTTTTGTAACTGCATTGTAAAAGTCCATCATTATAACACGGTATAGAGAGAGAGCAGGCACAGTCTCTCTCCCTTGAACTACTTGCCTCACAAGATTTAAGATGCACTCTGATCCCCTTTAACTCTGCTGTGACAACTGTGATTATTACTGTTTATCTTTGGTCCAAGGTATCTACTTTCACTTTTTACAACTCCTTTAAGATCTAATGCCGACAATGCAGCTGACACTTTCTGGCTGTCTTCCAGGAAAGACCTAAACACAGTCATCAACAGCTGAATATATGATACATTAAAGGATTATTTAAAAAGAGTTAACCTAGGCTACATAAAAATCAATCTTAGGACGTCTGGTAAATATCAAGCCAACAGTCTGTTAGCTTAGTTTAACACAAATAAAACCTGGCAGCACCTCTAAAACTCACTATTTGACACGTCATATTTAGTTTGTTTAATCTGGACAAAAATTGAAGGGTAGAAACAATAATTTATTGTGTTTGGGGGTTTATTGGTCAGACTATTTCTTAACTCCGAGCAGTTGCCAGGCAACCAGCAGAGACTCCAGGAAATTACTGTTTTCCAGCCAAGAAAACAGAGTGCTAACCCCCCCATAAAAAGGCCAATTGATGTTTTTACTCCTTAGTTTTTGTACAAATTAAGCAAGCGAGTTATAATGTGTTAATTGGTGAGCTGTAGCTGTTTCTGGTCTTTGTGCTAATTTTAGCTAACAGAGCTACAGAGTGTAGCCTTATATTTAACAGGCAGCTGTGAGAGTGGTATCAATGTTCTCATCTATCTCTCCACCAGAACACAAATAAGGGTAATTTCTAAAATGTTGATCCACAACTTCATGGTAGCAGCCACATATAGATGATTCCACACATACTTTTATATATTAATGGATTTTTTTTTAAAATCAAAAACATGTGATGGACATGTCCACTTATTAGAGCAATGATTCATTGCTCTAATAAGTGGATGGATCTTACATGTTATGTTATTATCCAGTCATTGCCAATGACTGGATAATAAACTATGAAACCAAAAAAAGAGATATTTAAAAGTTGGGATGACTTCACCAGAAGGAAGGGAAGAATTTTTATGATATTACAGGTTTACCCACATCAATAATGAGTAAGTTAATTGGTGTTAAATTATGTTAAATGTCTCTAAACTGAAAACGATATGAGCACAAAATTCAAATCAGAATAACTAAGTGGAACAATTTATAAACCAAAGGTTAGATCTTGGATTGCAGATTCATGGATTTAGTTATGAAACGTTTTATGTTCATGTCAATCAGAAAAGCGTTGGTTACAATTCTAAGTGAGGGGTTGAAATGTACGGTGGCCTCGAAGTGCAAAACAACTATACAAAATGTGAAACACTTTTACAAAGGTTGAGACAAATGTACATTTTGGAAAACATTTTTTCATATCATAAAACAAAATTACATTAGCAAAACACTTTTACCAGTCCCGAAACAATTGTACATTTTAGAAAACAAATTAAAAAGACGCAAAACACTTTTACAAGTGCCGAGACAAATTTACAAGTCCCGAAACACTTTAAAATCTGTGTAAAGTAAAAATAAATGTGTGATCTGAGTTTGACATACCACAGAAAAGTGTGTTGTTAACCACCCTGCCAAATTTGAATGATTAAAAAAATCGCCAAATATATGAAATTAGGCTTCAAAGTTGTGTAAAAGTCAGCCTATTTCTCTTCTCCCAAACGCTGTGGAAGTGCCCGCCGAGTCCGCTGAAACCCCGCCCCCTACCAAGTGTCACATGTCAATCAAAGTCACCACATCTACCAGAAACATGGACGCTACGTCTGAGAGCTTTCTGCTGCCAACTCAGCTGCTAACTCGGTGGCTAACTCGGCGGGTAGCTCAGCAGCTAACTCAGCTATCTGGCTAACTGTCGACTGTAGTAGTAGTGTGCGCTGAATATATTTATACCTACATCAGCAGGGGCAGATTTATGCTCCGGTGTGTAACCATGCCATTGGTTATTGGCTGCGTTACATAACGCGGCAGTGATTTTCAGACCCGCCCATTAAATCCAGACACAGAAATCTTGAAACGCAGTTTGTGAAGCCTAGCTCCACAATTCAAATCTAAATGGTTGAAATGCTTTTTACACCTTTTTTAGAAATACATTTATGACCTATTTAATGTGTTTAGAAGAAAATGTCTGAATTCACTTAACACAGTCTTTAACAAATCCTGAAACACTTTGACAAGTTCCGAAACAAATAAAAAAATGACACAAACTGGAAAGGGAAAGTACCAAATACCAGACGGCTGCTACTGTTGTGCTATGTACAACACCGAACAGAGTTTTCTTCTTCGCTCGACACTTTCACAACTAATTTCTTACTGACTCTCCAGCACCACCTGGTGACGGAATTTATACGCTTAACTCATGAATAAACCAACTGCAACGCAAATTAATCCATTAGATGAACTAAATTTCACAAAAAAGTGTATTGCTAATGTAATTTTGTTTTATGATATGTACAATGTTTTCCAAAATGTAAATTTGTCTCAAACTTTGTAAAAGTGTTTCACATTTTGTATTGTTGTTTTGCACTTCCTGGCCACCGTAGAAAAAATGGGTCTACAGGGATTTGCTTCTCCATATCCTGAAATAAAATAATAATAGTTTTTGATATTTATTTTTTTTGAAAAAAGTGTCTCAGTGTCTACAAAATCTGGTGTTCAGGCTGCTGCTTGTTGCTACAGATATTACTGGCACAAAGGGGACCTTTTAAAAAAAAAATCCTAATACATATGCTATCATTCTATATCTACTTTGACTGATATTCCTCCAGTAATAAAATAGTGTAAAGGTCAGATTTGGTCAGGTCAGTGTCTCCACTTCCCTATATTAATTAGAATTTGCCTTGCTACATTCCTCTTGAGCAAGCTGCTTTTTGTGCACTGAAAAATCCACTCTTAACTTGGTTTAGAGGTAAACTGCTGTTGGATTGTCATGTGATCATCATAACTTGGTTAGAATAAATCATTTAAGCTCATTATCCACTCATGAGAAACTTGGTTGGGATACAGTAACATACTAAGATATTTAACCTCACTACAATACCATGTGAGCATCTTCACTTTTCTCTGAAACTCTACCACATCTCTTTATACTGTTTTTGGAGTAGATCATTCAATATGAGCTTTTATGATTAGTTGTTTCTATTGGGTGACATCACTGATAAAAGACGACAGATGACAATGACCTAATCTCATCACACAGTAATGCCCTAAATCACCATTGTGTGGGAAATAAAACATGTCAGCATTTCAGTAGGAAAAGAATAAAGATATGCATTCATGTGAAACATTCTTGATTATCTTCCTCAAAGGAAGTTTGCTTAAGTACTGATTAAGCAAATTAATAGTATCACACTGTGCCTTCAGAAACTGTATCCAAAGAGGATTACCTGCATTTAAAGATTGTGTAGCACAGTAGACCAAAATCCATGTTAAATACAAGGGAATTTAAAATGTATTTTCATTAGAAATATACTTTAAAAAATATCAGTATGCAAGTAAAAACATGACATACTAAAAGTGTTACTACAAAATCAAGTGTATTTTTTGTAAACAGGGCATCTTAGCAGTGCTTTTAACACAGTGGATTAAATATATTCTGCAAAAATTAAATTTAAAGCTTACATACATGCTGAACTTTACATAAAGTCATGCTTGCCTCTCCAGTGTGGCTTTGAAATAGTCCAATTGGAGTCTTAATGCTACTTAGCAACATTTAGAGTACAGGCACGTGCAGTTCTTTGGGGTATTTAAAAGTGTGGAATGCTGTCTAGAGAAAATACCACTTCAACCACAGCGGTGCGGGGGCTGGGCAGATGGATTGACCACTTTGAGGCTTTTGATCATTTTTCTTTCATCAAATAAAATCAAATCAGTGATTGAGAGGTCTCCTATTCACTGATGTCAGATAAATTGTCTCTTCATCTGCTTATTTACTGTGTTTTTCACTCTGGGACAACAAAGTTATCGCCTTGAAAGGAGGTTTGATACTCTCTCAGGACTGGAGACTGAAGTTTTTCAGTTGTTACTGTCCCACTGGGGGACCAGCTCACTCTGCCCCACAGAGAGCACAGCATTACCACTCAAGCTGAAGACCATAAGGCAGTTAAGCATACCTTGAAGAATTTCAGAAGACATTTATTCTCCCTCAAGAGCAGGGTGATATTTTTATAAAGAATGGGTGACTATGATGAAGATACTGCATTTCTTGGACAGACCGGTCCTTACTTCTGGACCACGTTCTTCCTTCTGAACACAGTTTTTGTGTCAACTGGATTCAACGGACTTTACATAGTCTTTGTTGGGGCAGCTCCAAAACACCACTGTTTCATTCCAGACGTCAACCTGACTGAGGAGTGGAGAAATGCCATCATTCCCTTCAGGATAGTGGATGGTGTAGAGGTGCAGAGCCAGTGCAGCAGATACAAGCTGGATGTGGTTAGAAATCTCTCTGCCGATGGGTACGTTCCTAGAAGGGATGTTAACCTCAGTAGCATGGAGCAGGAGGGATGTTTAGATGGATGGAATTACAGTAAAGAAATCTACCAATCTAACATAGTCACTGAGGTCAGTATCAGTAATGTGTATGTGTGTTTCCTGAATGAGGTGTTAGTTATGAGGAAATGTCAGTTCTGAAAATGTTTCTCTTTGTTTGAAATGTACATAATTCGCATCTTTTCACAGTGGGACCTTGTTTGTGACAATCAGTGGAAAGTTCCATTTGCATCCTCGACTCTCTTTGTGGGATACCTTTTTGGGTCTCTAATCTCAGGCCAGCTCTCTGACAGGTATTTCATCCTTTTTCATCAATTAAATTCTCCTAAATGCACTTATGTCATGCTCCAATATGAACCTTGGAAGCACTATTTTGTAAGACATTTACTGCCATTTACTAAACTGATGTGTTATCTTATCTCAGAGGTTTTTATCATTCATGAAATGTTATTGAAAGTGTAAAAGTATTTGAAAAAAGGCTTAGGAAAAATATTGACTGATTGATGAATCAGTTAGACCTGATTCACTGTCATTATAATGATAACAGCCCCATCTACTGTTGAATGGGTGGAAGGTGCTATCATGTTTACTCAGAAAACAGAACTTGCCAGAATCTAATCTTACGTTATATAATAAATTATTGGTTATTATGGATTAAGACCAAATTATCATGTCTTCATTCATTTTTGTTGTGAATATTTATTTTTTATTTAAACTTGAAATGCTCCTAGATACTTGTTACTTCATAAAATACTTGTTATAACACTGTGTTTGACTTTACTATCATCTTGAGTTGTACTGGTTAGGCTTCCTGCTCACAGTAACAAAAGGCAAATTTGTTTCAAATTGCACTGTCTATGGCTGAGCTATCAATGACTCTTACAGTCAGCTATCAGAAGCAGTACATTAAGTGGCTGCTGTAGTTTTCTGGCAAAGAGAGTTGTGTAGAGTTGTTTTTAGGGGTTTTTTAAGTTAAGTTTAGAGTGTTTGATGTCAGTTGTGGTAAGTATTCGGTTCTGACAGACTTTAGTGTGGTGTAGAGTTCAGGACAAAGCAGTGAGGAGCACTTGTGTGTGTTGCTCTTTTGCAGCTGTGAAAACTGTACACCCAACAGATAAGAAGTTTGGGGGAGGTGGTGGGGTTGAAGTTTTAAAGCTTTTTGATGATTGTGTCACATTGGATGACTCTAAAGACATATATCAAGCTTGTGAAGAGTATCTCTGCATGGTTTATGCTCTGGAGTTGGAGTTGTGTGATTGTAAACATCTGCATCACGCATGATTTGACTGAGAAAGAAAGGAGAATGACAAAGACATTTATTTCTAGCAAAGAGGGATTGTATTAACTATCCATCCGGTTCTATTGTCCTAAAATTAGTGGTTTCAGTACAAAAAGGGACAAAGAAATAACAAACATCTCACTGCTAACATATCTTCTAAATGTGCTGCATCTGTGGTTTACTGTCAATGATATATCATTTTTTTCCATTCAGGTTTGGGAGGAAGAAGGTTGTTTTCATCTCACTTGCGGCCCAGTGTGTCTCAGTCATGCTTCAGTCCTTCTCCCATTCATGGAGGATGTTTTGTATAATGTTCCTCTTTGTTGGAGCCTCACAGATTTCCATCTATATTTCTGCATTTGTACTAGGTATGAATTATAAAATACTTCTCATCATATGTATGGTCCTATAGAAATTCTTGTCACCTGCAAGAATAGATCATTTGACATCCGTCAGTATCTGTAGTCACTATCTACTGCTTTATCTCTGTCGTACATCACTAAATATTTACAATGTCATCTTGAACAGGAACGGAGTTATTAAGTAAAACCATGCGTATACTCTTCACAACTCTCGGGGCCTTCCTTTTCTATTGCATTGGGTATATGACACTACCTTGGATTGCATATGGCATCAGAGAGTGGAGGACTCTTCTTGCTGTTTTGTCTGCAACCTCTGTGGTCTACATCCCACTGTGGTGGTATGATACTTATAATACTTACAGATTTCTCACCTAACAATAAAAATACGTAAAAATCCAAACTCATATTTTGTGCATGCCTATTCTGTTCTTCTTCTTGTGTTGACATCCACACTAAACCTATATTGAATTGTTCAGGTTCATCCCTGAGTCTCCACGGTGGCTGATCACGCAAGGAAAATGGAAGGAAGCCGAGGTCATAGTGAGAGAGGCTGCAAAGAAGAATAAAGTTCAGGCACCACCTGTAATCTTTAAAGAATCTGAGGTAAGGTTCACATATGGTTATTAATAATGACATTGTATATTTGGGACATTTAAATTCCTTTTCAAACTTTTTATTGAAAGTGAGAAATTAGTTTAATTGAAACACTGAAAACAGTGTGACTCTTGGAATGAAAATCTCGGGTGCACAGGTGGTCGAGTGGTTAAGAGCGCATGCCATGTACGCAGCCGACCCCCGGTTCGGGTCCCGGCTGATGGACCTTTATGCATGTCGCACCCCCCTGTCTCTCCCGTACTTTCCTGTCTCTTTACTTTCAAATAAAGGCGACCATGCCAGAGAATATCTGGTACTTTTATTATGTGGTAGTTTGGTTGTTTTTGTATGTCTGGAAAACTTAATCACATTAGCTCTTGTCATTGGTTTTAGCTACAGTCAATGCCTCCAAACAGGACATATACCATGCTTGATATTCTGAGATCCAAGAACATCAGATGCATTACATTAATGTGTCTCCTTTTGTGGTGAGTTATTGGTTTTTTTCCCCCTAATTCTGACATAAATGAATTCACAAACCATTATTTTAATCAGTGAGTGTGCAGCTATCTATTATTTTTATATGCGTATGATAACCCAGCTGTGTGAGACTTGATAAACTTGAGAAATATCTTGACAAATCTTTTTTTTTCTTCCTTTCAGGATGGCAATTAACATTGGATATTTCGGTTTATCTTTGAACACCTCCAACCTTAGTGGTAATCCCTTCATGAACTGTTTTTTATCAGCTACTACCGAGGTCCCTGCCTATGTTGTGTCTACATGGCTCCTGAAGAAATGTCCAAGAAGAGCACTTCTGTCATCATTCCTTGTCATCGGAGGAGGAGTCCTGCTGCTTATCCAGTTCATCCCTGATAGTAAGACTTCCTTTTGTTTGTAAGACAGGAATTTTCACCACAGCTATGATGATTTTTCCTCATTCACATGAGTTTATAGAATTACAAAAGAAAGATTTTCTTTCTAACCTCTAGTGCTGTGTAGCCATTAGATATTGTTTTGCTTTATTTATTTTCTTTGGTTGCCTCAAGAGATAGTGAGAGAGAGATAAGTGCTTCTAAGAAACAGTCTGTCAGACTAATGTCATATTTGGCAAGCTAAATATTAAGCCAGTCAAAGATTAAATGAAAAGACAGAAATATAGAATGAGTTTTACAACTGGACAAAGGTCAAAATGGCTGTGCTTTATTAAATAATATATAACAACAGTGTTTTGTCACATGGTACTTCACATATTATCCAAACCCACTGCCACGTGAGCTTAGTATAGTCTAAAACGACCCCAGCTTCTTACATTAACATGTCACATTGTGTTAAGTGTGCGATATATCATCGTCTTCTCCAGTAACTTCTTTTTTTTTCTTTTTTTGAGTAATGAGGCAGTGTAACATTGAATCTCCTGTATGTTGTATAATACTCTGTAGCGTGTTTCAAGATAAGGAAGTTGTATCCTTGCATCCTCTGATCAGTTAAGTTGTAGAAACTGGGCTTAAGATTGTTCATACAATCTTTTGTGAAGTACAAAAAATTGGGGTATTTTACAAAATATTGCGATTCCTTTTCGACATCAATCTAAATATCTTGTGTCTCTCTTCCTCAGCCCTTCAGCATGTAGCTCTGGCACTGGAAATGACTGGGAAGTTTGGCTTTACCATGGCATTCAGCATCGTCTACATCTACACAGCTGAGATCTACCCCACTGTGCTGAGGAACGTCGGCATGGGAATGTGCTCCTCGGCTGCACGCATTGGCAGTATCACAGCTCCTTACATCATCTATTTGGGTGCATAGATCACACAGACACAGCATACACACTGCATTAATATATTATATGGACCTACATATAGAAAATCTGTATAGGATAATATCAGTGATATGCACAAATATGGGAATGTATTTATATTCAACTAAAATGTCCCTCTTCTGTTATTTACAGGTACTTATAACAAGGTTCTGCCTTATATTCTCATGGGAAGTCTCACAATTGCTTCATCTGTGGCTAACTTCTTCCTTCCGGAGACCCTCAATAAAGATCTTCCAGAAACAGTGGAGCAGATGCAAGAATGTCAGGGGTAGGTGCATTTCACTCAGCTGAATGTAGTTCACCTATTTTTCAGGTCACCAATATAACAATATTACAATGCACTTGATTAAATGTGATAAAGCCACTAACTCTGCCATATAAGGACAAATGGCCTATTTTCAGTGGTTTTAGTTTCTATCTGGGAAGACATTTATGAGTAAAAATAACAAAAAAGCAACTTCTCAGTTTTCTATCCATTAGACCAGTGGTCTCCAACCCTGCTCCTGGAGAGCTACTGCCCTGCATGTTTTAGGTATCTCCTCACTCTAACACACCTGATTCTAATAATCAACTCGTTATCAAGCCCTTTGACGAGCCTCAGCTGCTTGATAACGAGTTAGAGTGAGGAGATACCTAAAACATGCAGGGCAGTAGCTCTCCAGGAGCAGGGTTGGAGACCACTGCATTAGACCGACCTGCACTTTCCATGAAAATGCTCAAAATAGAAAAAGTTATGCATAACTTTTTCTATTTCGCTGACTCCACAGTGAAGTATGATGACCCTGAGGTGCAAAACACAACATTTCACAAAACCGTATACATTTCACAAAATACATCACCCCTGTCTCGCTCTTGATATGTTGCACCTCAGGGCCACCGTAGAGAAGAGATGACACAGGCCACTTTAATGTCTGCCATCTTCAAACACAGAGGGAAAAAAACATATTCTAAGGTGTAATCAGTAACATTAAGAACTTAAAACACAATGAAAGAGACTAAGACAGAAACTGAGAAAATATGTCAACTACCATTTAGGTATTTTTGATATCTGTTTTACTCATTTGTCATTTTCACCATGATGTTTCCTCAGGTTGTGCAGAGGAGCCAAAAAGAAGAAATATGTCGAAAATGGGGGAAGTGTCAATCCACCTATACTATGTGAAGCCAAACCTGATGTATAAAATCTGTAGTTCTTGATAGCCTTGCTTCACTTTTAAGAAACAAAAAAAGACAGAAACAAAGAGGAAAAAAGAAAGAAGAGAACGTTCTCTTTTTTTTAAAGAAAAATATGAAAATAAATCCCAAACATACAGTGGAATCCAAAATTCTGAGTCCACTGCCAAGAAACTTTGTTTTTTTTACCCTTTATTAAAAGCATTTTTGTTTTTGTTTTGTTTATTCACTTAAGTTGATGCCTGCTAAAAAAAAAAAAATCTAGAAATGTTGCAAATATAGTTTTTTAGATCTTACATTATGGTATGAAATTGAAATATTGGTCTTGAATTGTTGTCACACATACAATTAAAATATGAACATATAAACCATCTTGATATACAGTCTGAGTTGTTTTTGTCTTTTAAACACAAAAGCTGAAAAGACCAAGCTGCTGTTTAAACTTAAAGGGCCTGATTTACTAAAGGTTTGCGTGTGTAAAAACGTGTGCAAACTTGACATCACCCGTAAAAAATGTGCAAGCTGAGCTACTAACGCAGCGCACTGAGGTTTGCGTCTTTCAACTGTGCAAGATAATACGCGCTGTCCATTTAGTACGTTTGCCATAATGAATATGTAATATGGGGCGTTTCAACCCCAGTGTGCAAAATACAGGGAGGAGAAAATACAAATATGTTATTTAGCACAGGCATTGTGATTTACCAAACCTGAAGGTATTTTTTCTGACGAAAACTGCGTCTATAAATAATACCTTTGAAGGGCAGGTATTAACCGGCTGCGCACTGCGCACAGATGACTTTTGTCACTGTGGAGAGGAGGAGACGGAGGCACAATAACAGAATACGCACAGGACGGATTTTTTCCACCCGTGTTAATATTTTTGGAGTGGAATATTTTAGATTTTACTAACAGCATCGACTTTGTCACAAATACTCTCCCATATGTGTGTTTTTCTGGTAATATTTGTTTTTGTTATAACTCAATATATTTGTTAACCTCTTCCACTAGAACCTGATCACATTTCATTTTGCGCTTGCAGCTTTCTGCTCGTCCAAACTCTCCATTCAGAAACGCAAAACCCTCATTTAAATACTGCTGTCTCCACCCTGTTGCACCTGTTTTCATTTACGAAGTTATTCTTAGTAGATCACCCGCAAAACACACGCAAACGAAACGCGCAATCTATTGCACTGTGCACGCAATTTAGTACCCACTATTTGGGATTTTAGTAAATCAGGCCCAAAGTCTCTAAGGATGAAATAATGGCAGTGTTGGATCCATAATATATTTTTTGTTTATTGCTTTATTTTTGTTTTTATTTTTGTTTCTTTGTTATGCTGATTACCATATATGTGTATATGCCATTTTTGTGTTTGAACAGTGGGTGGTGCATAGCACCGGAAATGCATATAGGTAAACCCCAGGTAATGAGCACGGGTAGTGTGAAGGCGAGGGCAAACAGTTTGTTGTTTTTTTGGGTTTTTTTAGGGCAAACAGTTTTTGATAGTGTCAGTGTGGCAGCGTGACGTTTCTTTTCTCAAAAGTTATGCCCGTGCTAAGGTGAGCAAATAATTGAATGTAAATAAGTGGGTCACCGCACTCAAAGAAATGTTTTTTATTGTAGCCCAGACCACGCATCTGAACAACTCTCCCCGTTCGCCCCTCAGAGGCCAAATGTATTGATTGAAAGACTCTACAGGCAGAGAACTGTAGGCTACATTGTATCTGTGGCTCTCTGAGTGAAGAGACTATCTCTCCTGAAGCTTGTGTCGATCAAGATCATCTGTCAGGTGAGGACATTCCCCATATGTATGGAATATGTAACTGGGTGGAGAGATAGTCTCAATACGATACAGAAACACTGTTTAAGCTACTTTTCCACCAAAACTTACAGTAAAAACATAAAACTACAATTGGTATCCTAGCATGGTGAGTCAACCACACGTTGACAAAGAGAAGAGAATGACTTCTATCAGTGTTTCCAAAAAAACATGATGTAATGCTGTTACATCAGGCGAATCTGAAGTCCAAAGTCTCATGGGTCACCCTGACCCAGCTGAAGATTTTGGAGCTGTAAAAAAAAAAAAAAAGAAAAGTTGAATCAATGCCCGAGAGAGTGGAAAATGTGATTACACTAAACTATTTTCTAAATTATGCTGTGTAGCTTTTAATCTGTTGACAAACAATTGGTTGGTGGTGAACTCAGACTTCTGGAGCACATTGCATCTATTATGATTTTATATAGACTGTAAAGCCATAAGGTATGCAATGATTTTTATAGTGTGACTATACTGTTTTAAAATTAAGAAATGTATCCATCTTTGGAGTTACCAAACTTGCCTTTGAAGTACTGTCTGACAGTGTGTCATATTCTGTGATAGAAAGTTCACAGGTGACATTGTTTATAAAACTAAGTCATGCTTATATTTAATTCACATATAATTAATTTTGATTGGCACTAGATGAAACAATATCAATGTATCAATCTTAGAAATACCCAGCAACTCTGTCGACAATCTATGAAGTGAACACATACCATTGCAATCATTGAATAAGTACTTAATCAGTTCTTAGAAAACGTCTAGCCTATAGGACTTTGTCCCTCTGTAATAAACCAGTCAAGCACTGCTGAAAATGCTAAAGACAAAGGTTTTATTACTGTTTTACTTTAACCTGAAAATCATTAACTCACTAAGGAAAACACCTTATGCAATTAATTGTATTTTTCATAATACTTGAGTTTTAAACATGCTTGAAACTTCTAAATCTAAATGATATATCATTGAATGCATTTTGTAGCAAGTGTTGTTAGGTTTCTTATTTTTCGCAGTACTGTGTGTAACTGTGTGACATCCTGTACTAGATTAAGCTGGCATATAAAAGTAGAACTCAGGAGCTTGAGCTCGGCAGTCTCAAAAGCCTGTCACAGAGCAGTAGAGTACAGCTGTACATACTTAACCATCTGTTAGTGCTCGCACGGTGTCTGATTGACTTTTTTCTGTTCTTTTTTTAAGTATCAAGCATTTTGGTGACATAATGGGCAACTTGAAAATAAGAGACTATGACAACATCACATCTTTTCTTGGATCTTGGGGACCCTTCCAGCTAAGGATTTTTTTTGCACTTGCCATCAGCATTCTCCCTAACGGGTTTATTGGCATCTATATAGTATTTGTAGGTGACACCCCACCTCATGAATGCTACATACCTGAAAACTATAACCTCAGTGAGATATGGAGAAATGTGACAATACCATTGGAGACAGTGGATGGCACCGTGAAACGTAGCTCTTGCTCAAGGCTTAACCTGGAAATTGTGAGGAACTATTCTGAAAACAACATCGTCCCTGATGTGGATGTGAAAGTGAGTGAAATTCCTTTGGAGCATTGTCAGGATGGGTGGACATACAGCAAAGAAATCTACAAGTCAACCATTGTCACAGAGGTGAGTGACAAGGCATCAATTAGCTTCTCTTTGAAGGTATTTTCAAGGTTTCCACAAAACTACTCAGTTGTAGTCCAAAGCAGGTGAAGTTATATGCAATCACAGTCCACATTCATTACTGCAACTAAAGCACCTACAGGAAAGGGAAGCACTCTTCACGCAGTAGAAAGGTCTCTGTTAATACAATTATTGCTGATGGATCAGGGCATAAATAAAGCATTTTGTGGGGGTTGAGCTACTATTGTTGCTGTGTTGGATATTAGATATGTTATTTTACAGCTTTAAATGTAATCAAGGATTAAATGCATATTACAGTATCATAATTACATTTAAGTACTTTACATTTTCCCAATATCAATATATATAAGTAATAATTGACTAAATGTATACCTTTTTTCAGTGGGACCTGGTATGTGAAAATGCATATAAAACTCCACTGACCACTTCTATCCATTACGTTGGTGTACTACTGGGAGCGTTTATCTCAGGCCAGGTGTCTGACAGGTCTGTTCTGGACACATAAAACAATCCAATGTTGCTGTTAGGGATGCAAAAAACTTCATGTGACTGACTCAACTATTAACTGCATTTCACAGGTATGGAAGGAAGCCATCGCTATTTATCATGATGGCACTTCAGACTGTGGCAATTACTGCACAGATATTCTCCCCATCCTGGGAGATCTTCACTTTCATTTTCTTCTTTGTGGGTGCTGGGGGATTCTCCAACTATATTGTGGCATTCGTGCTGGGTATGTTTTCCAATAAGGTTTTCCAACATGTTTGTTTAAACAAATATTCTGCTGTCATGCCAGTGGCTCTGTGACACTTCATGCTAAAATGATGATGTTTGGCAGACAACATTGATCATGTTGCTATTTCAGTTTAGCATTTTAACAAGCTAACGTTTTCTAATAAGCAGTAAACCTTAAGCACACAGAGGTTAACGTAAATGTCATTAGTTTTGTTGTTACGTTGTCACAAACCAATATTGGACAAACTAATCATTCTGAGAGGTGCATGAATATATGAACCAAATCTCAATCTATGTAATAGTATTGAGACATCTCACTCAAAACCACAATTGCTGTCATGGTGACACAAGAAGAAAAGACAGGGGATCACTAAAGTTAGTTGGAAATTTTCCTGACCAGAATTTACCAGCAATAAAGCAATCAGAAACATGTATTTATTTTGATTCTTTCTGCCCCTTTTGTCCACAGGTTCAGAAATTCTGAACGCAAAAGCCCGAGTGGTCTTTTGCTCCCTTGGTGTTTTCATGAGCTCAGCTTTGGGGTACATGGCAATGCCAGCAGTTGGGTACTTCCTCCGAGACTGGCAAATGCTGCTGATACCTATGGCTGCTTCTGGCCTGATTTACATACCTCTGTGGTGGTAAGAATATTCATGCGTGATATATTAGCTTGCACTCTTTCACAGCCACCTTTCCACTGCTTGGTATCATCTCTCATTAAGATTTGAGAACAGTTTCAATGCAAATGTACTGTACTGTTCTTCACCTGCTTTGAATGTTTTGCTGGAAACATCAAAACCACCAATAGTGTGTCAATCAAAAAAGTAACATACGGCAGAAGATCGTAGGGTTGTAGTTCTCAAAAATAAATGTTCAGACAATCTTGGTAATTGCAGAAATCAGTGATTGGAAGACCCAAAATGTACAATACAATAAGGACATGACTATAGGGGAACAAACCAAATGAGAGAACCACATTTCTTATGTTAGTGCATATTCTCTTACAATCTGGGGCTGACCTTTGACAGTAATTACAGTTTTGAAGTACACATTCAGTGCTCTTTTACCACTTGAAGAACACTGTCAAGTTCACACCATTTCTCTCACTGTACAATTGCAAAAAAAAACATTGTTTTACATGTTTTTACAGTCATCTCTATCACTGTAATATCACCCTGTGTTTGTCTCCCCAGGTTGGTCCCAGAGTCTCCTCGCTGGCTGCTCTCTCAGGGAAGAGTGGAGGAAGCAGAGGCCATACTGAAAGACGCTGCCAAGAAGAATAATGTAGAGTTTCCACAGGCCATTTTTACACCAGCTGAGGTAAGCTTATCAGCAAGTTCATGTGTAGGTAAACATAAACTACACGTGGCTCAAATATCTGAAACGTCACAATAGAGAAGGCCATGGGAAGTAGGCGTGTGGAAGGTGCCGCAGCACCCCTAGGTGGATGGTACCTGCATGTTCACAACAACAGTATACAAGGCTGTAGTAGCCTCAGTTTTAAAGCCACAGTGAATATATCGGTATAATTTGAAACTAAATGACGTAAGGTATCCATTGGTACCAACTATGTTATTTTTTGCTTGAAGGGAAGTGGGCAAATAATGCTCAATATTGGTTGAGTTCAATTTTGGCAAGGGAAAAACTGGCATTGCCATGTTCAAGAGTCACTTGACCTCTCACCTCGGACATGGCCACTTTATGCTAATCCCATACAGTATTGGGAAAATAACATGCCGTGTTTTGCATATATGTGCAATATTGTTTTAAAAATTGTGTATTTGAATATTTCTGCGTACTTCCCTAAACAGTCTTGGAATTGAATAACTTGGGTATGACTGGAAAGCTGAGACTCATGTGGATTCATTGAGACCAATTGTATTGATGTCTGATGATGTCAGTTCCCATAGTAGCCATTTCATTGTAGCGAGACCATTTTTTTAAAAAACTTGACCTCACTGTATAAAATAACCTATTTTGATCTCACAGCCTCATGAAAACTTAACCACAATGTAGAGACGTGGTACATTTAGAGGATGTATGGATTTAAAGGGGTTTCTGAGCAATTTCCAGAACAGTAGTGCTCTCCATCCAATAGCCAATCTCCAAATCTCCAAATGTCAAATATTTTGATATCAAATCACAGCATTAATTATTCTGTGGAGTTCCTCAGTATTATTTCAAACCAGAACTCCTGCCTTTGTTTTACCTGTTTAGATGGAGATATGGTGTGTGGGTTTAGCTGGTAAAGTTAAAGGTAAAGTAGCCCCGACCAAATACATCTCCCTCAGCAAGAAATTGTAAGATAATTACTTGACTTCAGTAACCCTAAAAGTAAGAGACTGAGAACAGAAGCTGTCAACAGCCAATTGGGACTTTATTAATGATACAAACACTACAGACACCAACGAACCGGTGACAACAGTAGAACAGCTCACACCTACGCCCCCATCCAGACTTTTTATACTAATGTTTGGTGTGTGGGCGTCATTTGTTATTGTGTGTGTGTCAGGTCAAACTGACCCAGCGTGTTCAGCCAAGATTTGATTTCCTGAAAACCTAACAACTTTCTCGTAAGTGTTGGCTTCCTGATCTCCTTTGGGGATATCGATATGGTAAAAACAACTCCTTAAAAAGGCTTGTTGCTACATCCCCAACTGGTACAACTATTGACCTTTCGTCTCTCTTGTTGTTCTCACATTTTACTATGATGCACACATATCTGCCTCTACAAAAGCTGCTTTCACGTCACATATTATTTGTTTTTCATAACTGAGCACACACTGCTTAACCTAAAATCTATAATGAAACATTCTGCTATTGATGGCCATTATCAAAAGTCAAACTCTATGTAGAAAAACAGAAGCAACACTTACTGTGTAAACAAAGCAAGCATCGAGCAGAAGTAGTTCAGTGATTCACACACACCGCTGAGGAATACGTAGGATGCGTGAACCAAGTGTTAGTGTCTTAATGTGGCATTTTGGAAGGTTTGTTGACCATTCATATCAATTGTCGAGTGGTCAAAATGGTTAAATTTTGCACCAAATCTGTGTAACAAATGGTGTCAAACCAAACATTTCTGATACAACTTGTAATATACAGTATAAGAGAGCAGCTAAAAGAGTTGACATCTTTTACACACCTCTGTGGCCTGATTTTTAATTAGGGTGTTTTATAGCTATTATTTGATTATTACTTTTTGTTTATGTACTTCATTATCACTTTCATGTTTTAAAATGTTATAATTTCCCCTTATGTATTTTTGTTTTTTTTGTTTTTAATGTATTGTATTAATTTTATCACTTTTTTATTAATATGTATTAATCTACTTTTTTATATTATTATTGACATTTATACTTTCTCATTGTATCTTGTCAGTGCTCAACAACTTAAATTGCACTAACCTGTATAAAAGGTGAAATGCAAATAAAGTTTGACTGATTGATGGATTGATTAAATCAGCCAGACTCCACAGATATCCTCAACATCTGTGCCTGTCTTAAACCTTTTCACACTTTACTTGGTGTCATGTGAATACTCTGCAGTACAATGTGACATGTTACATTCATTCATTCATTATTTTAGGATTGGACCTGTCAAGTTTAGTTGTTGCAACCAAATCTCTTGTTTTTCCCAGATTGAAGATGCTTTGGCTATGAAAGACAAGAAAAACAACATTTTTGCCATCCTGCACAGCTGCAATATATTGACAGTTATTTTACTGTGCTCACTTATGTGGTACGTACATAATTTCACACTTCCCATAATCTGAATTAGTTTAGCACTAAAAGCAAGATACAGTCAGAGCAGGAATGGTAAAAGGATTCTTCACAAACAAAGTCTGTCTTAAATCAATCATAAGGTTCCCATATGAACATTGATACATGTATGTTTGCTGTAATCATTCCTCCTGTTCATACTGGTCCTTAAGAGATCCCTTCATAATGAACTTTTAGTGTATTTCAGTGTGTATATTGATGCCTGTTTTCCTGTTTTCTTTACAGGGTCATCATCACAATGGGTTACTATGCTTTAATCCTCAACACTTCAAACCTGCACGGTGACCCTTATTTAAACTGCTTCTTTTCAGCTATGACAGAGGTGCCAGCTTATATAGTTGCCTTATTATTACTCCAGCATTGCTCCAGGCATCTCTGTCAGTCTTCTACACTCTTCCTGGGAGGTGTTATGATCCTCTGTGTTCACCTCATTCCAATAGGTAATGTTGCTGAGGGTGATGGGAATGTCATTAACCAAAATACTGGACAAATTAAACTTTTTTGCCTGAAGACTACCATATAAAAAGTGACAGTGGATCACCAAAGAATAATACAATTAATCCTGTGGGGGACATGAATGTTTGCACCAAATTGTGTCCCAATCCATCCAGTAGAGGTTGAGCTATTTCACTTAAAACCACAAATGCCAACTCATGTGGTGCTAAAGTAAAAGTAAAAGAATCACCTGTATTATTTGTACAAAATGTCATAGCAATCAGTCAAAAAGTGGTTGAGATATATCAGTGCATACCAAGGTAGTAGACTGACCAATATTCAGCGCTTGCATTGCTGAAAATATATGATTAGATAAACTCGGACATTATCAATTTGAAGTACCTCTAATGGGCCTTAAATATTTTACATGCAACTCATTTTGATTCTCAAGAGTTGAGTTGAGTCATTTCATTTTCTCATATTTTTTCTTACCCTAGATTTACCGGGTGTGGCTGTATTTCTTGAGATGTTAGGAAAATTCGGCATTACATCAGCATTTTGTGTGGTGTATAATGTCACATCAGAGCTCTTCCCCACTGTTATTAGAAATACAGCCATGGGGTGTTGTTCCATGGCTGCTCGCATTGGAACCATCATCTCCCCCTTCATCCTTTACCTGGGTGGGTACATTTAATTTCCTATTTTGAGCAGTTGGACAATGCTATAGGGGCATTTTTCTGGTAGCAATTGTAATATATACAATTATTCCTTCAGCGAAGAGTAAGAGGTTTATTTTTGGGTAAGATTGATTGTCACAACCTCAAAGTCAAGTTTTCTACTAACTGTTAATATGACTTATTTCTGCTAATGAAGGAAAGTTACATTGCCATTTGTACATGAAGCATAGTAGCCATGTTTTTTTAATTAAAAATCCCATTTATGTTCTCTCTCCCTTTATCATAATATTCTATTTCTTTTTTCAGGACAATACTATAAGACACTCCCTTACATATTGATGGGAAGTTTTGCCATTTCTGGTGCCCTCTTGTGTCTCCTGCTGCCAGAAACGTATGGGAAGCCTTTACCAGAGACTATATCACAAATGCAGCAGATATGCGGGTGAGTTTACGTGCTGATTATGTTTACTGGCCAAAGTTTTTCACTCAGGTGCACTGCTTTAGGTTATCCTCACTGTTTAATACTGGCAGTTAAAAGAAAATGTCTATTGATTTATTGGTTCAGAGATTAACACCCCTCTATCATTCAGGTTAAGATCATTAAAGTTATCCTGTGGCAAGCATTTCGTACCAGATCATTATTACATCAGGAGAAGCTCTTTATTTCTGCAACACTGGGAAAAATGATTAAAAATGCAACTAAATAAATATCTCAGTGCAGATGGTAAACCATTTATTATTTTATTACCTTAACATGCAACACACTAGGGTATTTGCATTTTTAGAAAGAAACCTATTGTCTGACCTATTGAGTTTGTTATCACTGTTCACTAAATGTTTGCATAATGTCTTTTCAATACTCCAACAGGCGAAGACGAAAGAAAGAAGAGGAAGGACAGGATGAAGAGAACATAGCTGATGATCAAAGAAAACAATCCAAGTTATAGTTCATTATGTCCTAAGGGGTTCTGTCTTGAAACAACATTGATGCTCAGAGACTGTAACTAGACTGCAAGTTATACGTTGTAAATCATACTTAAAGATCTAAAGCTTTTTACTGTCCTATAAGATGTATTGGTTTTTGTGAAGTGTTGTTTATGTATTATTGCATTTACATGTCCTGTGTATGTAACTTATTGTGAGGCACATTGGAAATCAGTTTATACAAATCTATAAATAAAAACACGAACTGGCATGTTTTTATATGTTTTTGTATGTCTTCATACTAGAATAATCAATTAATTTGTCAAATTAGTGAAGAACTAAGGGAATATATGCATCTACTCTAGTGAGATGCTGACTCACGAACAGTCACACCACTGAATAAATCTATGAATTTCAGTGTATGAGCATTTGGTGTAAGTTGCCATCTGTAGCAACATAGCAAACATATTTAGTGTATAGGACAGGTGATTAAAATCAATGAACCTGTACTTCAAGATCCTAAAATGTTAAATGTTTTATTATTTATGACAGACGTTTCTAATGTTCAATGCTTGGTGTCCTGGGAACTAAAGCCTACTGATCGAAATGCATTGTGATTTAAAGATGGAAATTGAGATCATTAAGTATAAAACACATAAAGGATGGATAGATGGAGATAATTTTTCCTAATAAGAACGCAGTACAAGCTTTCATCAGTGCTTAATGAGCCACATGGTGAGACGTGTTTCTGCAGAGGCACGCCCGTCAACAGCTTGGATGGGTTCAAGCAGGCTTGTGAGGGCAAGTTATTCTCCATTAACTGTAGAAATATTTGACATAAAACAAAAATCTATCATGAATTAAATGGGCCCATTGTTCTCACATGTATCAACGTGATACATGACGCTTTGAATGCCGAAGGGGAAAGCACTTTAATGACGCGTCACCTGTTTCCGTGGAAAGACATTTGTTTCACTTTCAGATCTGTCAGGAAGTTTTGCATTTTAAATAAACGGAACCTTTGCCGCATTATTATTCTAGTTAAAAGTGAGTTTTAAGTATTGCATTTTGTAACCAAATCGCAGTTGCAATTGCATTTTATTTCCATTGTGGAGAGGATGAGATGGCAGACTGAGCACAGCCCATGGCACGCAGCTGTGGGTATAATTCTGCTGCAACCTTTCTAATTTCGCTTGAGGCGATGACTGAAATAAAACCGAAACCACATACTGGCACACTAGCGAAGAGTTAGCTTCTTTGTTCAAGTTATCCAAACGTTTACCTCATGGATGGATATTCTCTTTTTTACCTGTACAAGGAATAATATGATGGCTGTATTAAATCAAGGTGAGTTTTCTCCTCAACATCGCTTGTAAATTCTTTAGTATACAAACACACACCAAAATAACTAACGTCAGATAGACATGGTTATAATGTTGTTTTACGAAGAAATAGTCTCATGAAATTAGACGGTGAAAGACCATACAACACTACATTGACCTGTAATTATATTTTTATGGTTGGTTTCTTTTCGTTTTCTGCGCGTTTCTCTTGTTTTAAAATAAATACAAGAAAATGACAAAGTGAAAGTGAGTGTGCAAACAACGAAATTGCAGCATACTATTCATCGCTTGCCTAATTTCCTATGTTTCCTACGTTTTGTTGTGTAATGCTTATTTTTGTAGGCTATGTGATATTTTACATATCACATATAACCCATATTTGATTTATATGAAATATTTGCTGGGCTACAGTAGTCGAAACCAAAAGGATTTCCTTATTCTGCCGTATTAAAAAAAATCATGAGAATTTCAGCATCTCATTATCCAAATAAAAATAAGTGCTTATTATTTGGATCGATTGCCATATCTGTAACTGATAACATGTCTATAAATGACTCTTCCACTGGACAGTAGTCGTTCTCTGAAGCATAGGTGGTCAAAAATAGATAAATGCTGCATCATAAATATACACGAGATGTCGCCAAATATGTCCATGAGCAGCATGTCTCTTTAAAGGATGGATTCACAATTTGTATGTCTTATAACAATAGTCAGGTGCCTAAATCAACACTGTCATTTTTTTTTTCTCGTCATAGATAGATAGATAGATTTTATTGTCCTTTCCAGGATAATATTTTCACATTCCGTACATCCACGGGAATTACACAAACAACTTCACAGGTTACAAGAACAACATCAATACCACAGATGTATATCCGCCGCCATACATATATCCATTCCCCACAGTTACAATCTCTTCATAATCATTCCTCTTGTTCATACTGGCCACTCAAAGATCACTTCATAAAGTGATGGGGGCCAAAATCCTCCTTCAGTGCAAACATGTATTTTAAAAAATGATTAGCCTAATATGAAGTTTCAGCTGTCCAAAGTAATCAGATCAAGTAGATATCCTTTAAATGTTTAGTGCCAAAGTATCATTTATGTTACTATACTTCCACTGCAGGTCAACAGGGAAACATAAATAGGGGATTTGATGCTAAAAAGACTGTAAATGTGGCAGATATCCACTTGATATGACTCAAACTGTTGAGGCCTTATGTAAGCTTCAGATCAACTCCTGAATACATTTTTGCACAAAATGACTGTGTGGCCCACATCACTTGCATTCAAAGCACATTTGAAGGGGACGCAGAAGAAAATGTCAGAGAGAGAGAGAGAGAGAGAGAGAGAGAGAGAGAGAGAGAGAGAGAATACAAGCACACTGATATTTGCCTTGGTAGAGACCTAGCCAGATGTCACCACATTGCCCTCCCTAACATGACACTCCCTAACTGCCAGTTCCTGTAAGAAATTACCAATTGAACCACTGCAGCCAGAGATGGATGGGTCATAACAACATGAACAGAAGGAATGATTGCAGTGAGGAACATCTTTCATATGGGCATATGACTGTATTTTTAATATTCTGTGATAATTTGCAGTTTTTTCCAAAAAATACTTTTGATATATTTTACATCTTTAATGCGTCAGTGAGTACCTATGATATAGGCTTACTGTGCTGTATTTACACAAATGTAAGGCTACCGGTTACTTTTTTAGTTTTAATTTTTGGTGATTTTCCACTTTTACTGTAACTTTTCCACTTTTACTGTAACTGGATCATAAAATATCAATGGTGTTCAATAAGGTACTGTATTCCCAGTGGTTTCACTTGGTTACTGGTTCAATTTCTTCTTGGTGTAGTTTTTTAAAAGGCACCTGTGACTCAGTAGGTATAGAGAAGTATACATTGATTACAGGGTTGGTGGTTTTATATTTGGCTTCTTTTGTCCACATGTTGAAGTGTACTTCAGCAAGAGATCAGATCCTAAGTGCATCCACTGGTTAGGCCTGTGCCTTGCATGGTAGACTGCTGCCATTGGGTGAATGAAAGGCAAATTGTAAATCAATTTAGATGAAAACTCTACATAAATACAGCGATGGTTAAAACTACCATATAGAGTAAAGAAGTAGTCATATTTGGAATCATTTGTAGAAGCTGCAACATCAAAGTACTGCTCAGTTTAATAGCCTGACAGACTAATATCGGTATATATACACGGTCGCCCATAAAGTTGGAATAATTTTGTTTTCAGACACATTCCAGTTTTTATTTTCTATTTATACACATCAGTAATCACCTTTGACCAGGTGCAATGAGATTGATCAATACAATTTTAAGAATATATACACTTTATCTATCAAGAATAAATCACATTTTCACAATCATTTCATGGAAAGAGGTAAAAAATATGTTATTCCAACTTTATGGGCGACCATGTATATAATAAGCCAAGCTTTAAAATTGGGACACCGATATTTGTTTACACTGACTTGAGTCAGTGATGATTTCATTTGATTGTTATATTGCTAGTTTTATTAAAGTAAAGGATTTAAAGATCCCATCCAGACATGTTGTCTAATGTGTCTAATATGTTTTTCCTCCAAAAAAAAGAAGTAAAACACATTTTTGGGCTTGGATATTTTAGTAGAGTAGTACTGCTTGTTTGATCAACTGAGATTGGTGTCAATACCAAAAATCAAATGTCAAGTGAACACCAGATGTCCCCATTGGTAAAGGTTTAGCTAAATAATGAAGGCTGAATAACCGCCAGATGGTGCCCAAGCATCAGAAATAAGCTGGGTGTAACTGTCAACGTTTTCTGGCGGTTACGTTCAGTAAGAGGCATGTGAAAGAGGAAGTACCAGGGTTTCAGTGTTTATCAATGCTGGGCCATTGTAGATAAGATTGCCCTTTTTCTTATTCACTTATTTGAAGCATATTTTCCTGCTGACCTGTTTTTGTAATTGTGTCTGAGCAGTGGTGCAAAGTAACTAAATATATTTACTCAAGCACAGTACTTAAACAAGTGTTGCACTTGTTTGTACTTACAGTATAATTTTGAGGTACTTGTAGGCACCTTTATCTGAGTATTTCCATTTGATAATACTTTATACTTCTGCTCAACTACATGTCAGAGGGAAATATTGCACTTTCTATTCCACTACATTTATTTGACAGCATTAGTAACTTTTCAGATGAAGATTTGGCACAATGGATAATATAACAGGCTTTTGAAATACAACACATTGTTACAGAACTTTTTTTTAGCTTTTTTCTTATAAAGAGCAGTGTGTACTCAGGGTCACATTTCAAATGTCTATGAGTTGTTAAAAGTTCCACCATACAGTGATTTTTTTTCCTCAAAATTTCTCAAATCACCCAATATTTCATCAAAAATAAAAGATCAGAGGAAAAGTCCAAAGACAGATTTATGTATCAGTTGTTTTTTCTTCTTTCCTCTCCCATTAATCAGTCCACGACCCCTAAGTTTTATCTGGTGACCCTTTGGAGGGGCCCGACACCTAGGTTGCAGCTATAACAGTAACTTACTGTTTAAACACTGATGCTTCAGAATTAATCATCTCAAAACACTGCTCTAAGGACATTTTGCTGCTTAAACCGTAAGTATGGTTTTTCATGCAGGCTTTTTTCTTGTAATGCAGTTGTAGGAGTGTTTTGATATTGCTGTATTGGTGCTTTTAAATGGTCTGAATACTTATTCGACTACTGTATCTGTGTGTGTGTAGAGAGATAACCAGCAGTAATGGTCAGAATATGGATATTGTCATCTCAAAGCCCTAATGTCTTTTCACTATCACTGTGCAAAGGTGCTTAATAAGTGTCATACAGTCAAAACAGGAAATGAATCTAATAAGGTGGGGCAGTGACACTGAACCCGACCAGAGAGGCTTTTATATAACAGCATTACACAAACCTTCGTGCTGCACAAACATGTATCTCAGCACTCAGCAGCAGATATCACAAACTTAGACACACTTCCTCATACCATCACATGTGAAATCTTTGGCACAAAAAGGCCACCAAAATGCAATCAAAGATGTCTGAGACATACTTGATGCGGCATGAAAACTTTCAGTAGGGCTCGTGTGTGTGTGCGTGCATGCGTGTGTGTGTGTGTGTGTGTGTGTGAGAGAGAGACAGATAGACAGAGACTACATTTGAGGTTAAGATATGTTTTATGCCTTGCTTCTATGGACTCTATTTTTCTCCTATTGTCAGATATCATCAGTTACTGGATGATAACTAACAACAGCGAGGCAAAAAAGGCTGCCAGAGATTCACATTGATAGCTGGGGCAAGGTTGAAGAGAAAAAACTACTATGTTTTTGAAAGCCACTGCAGTTTAACACAGTACAGTGTTGTTCAGTGTTGTTTAACGTCCTAAACAGGAAGTTAGGAGTATGTTTTTTTTTCTTTGCAGCTTGAGCTTTGATGAAGCAAAGAGTGTTAAGTAAAGCCAGAGCAGTACAGTACAAGTCATAAACCGCCAATGTCTGAGAACACAAGAGCTCAGAAGTGAAGCATATTATCTGATCATTTTTAATGGGGTTTACCGGTATTATTGGGTATTCTACAAGTGAAAAATTATAAATGCCAAGACCTCTGCATAAACAAAAGGCATATTTCCTATTTGTAGTTAACAGTTTTAGATTTATAGGACAGTCTCTCAGCACTGAGCATGGAGTGATATTTTTCTTTGTCCTAATCCAGACAAGGATAATGTCATGTTTAAAACCCCAGTAAAGTATCACATGTCATCCTGGTATAAATCATCAATTTCTTCCTGCTCCTTTCTTCTTTTAATGCACATGGTTTATCGACGTTAGTAAGACCCCGTTCTATGTATTTTTGAGTGATTAACAGCTTATCTAACACCATCTAAACTGATACAGTTAACATGCCCACCTAGCACTCTTAGGAGGTCAACACAAATGCAAATAATAATTTGCATACAGTTATACAAAGAATCATAGCAAGATTTGATCCAGATCTGACTAACAGGGAGAATACTACCATCTGCAGGCTCCTCTCCTCTCCACTGTCTTCCCTGACACAATTCATCAAGTAAAAACTAGTTGATTCAGTTGCCAGAAGTAGCCCCTATATAAAAAATACAATGACTTTCAGATGATATTTTGTGAATGGTATGGGCACATTAGCTTCTTAGAAAGCTTCCCCTGTAAAGGACAGTGCCAGAACATTGTTTCTGTGTCTAAAACAGGCAGCTCAGTGAAGATGAGATTTAGAGATTTAAATGTAGAGGCCAAAGACCCAGATGAGGATTTCCCATCTGTAGGCCTGTTTCTTAGAAATGCCTCAGTGTCTGTGTTTTTAGCAGCCCCACCTCCTGGCCTGCTAAGGGAACTGCATAGCAATGTATTCTCTCAAGTCACGTGATTTAGAAGAAATCGTGGCTCGGCATGGCTCACAGGCTTGCAGAGACTGTAAAGCTCTTGACTCAGCAGTGGCCCCTTTATTGCATCACGTATTTGTGCAGTTTATTTCTCTTATCTCAAGTTGTCAGACTTATGATGTGGCTGTAAGTGTTATATGCAATACATTAGATTTTAACATTTCATCTTGCATGCAATCATGCATCTTGTCATCTTTCATTTACATATAGGTCTTTCATGACTTCTACACAAACAAATGATTGAGTACCATTATGATTTGGGGTATTTTTAAATTCAGTTTTGCAGTGAAGCCAACAATAGAAAGGTGCTTTTTGCCCACATTTTTTTGAAATTGGGGTTGTTTTTCAACTTAAGGGGAAAGCTTAGGATAAAAACCTGCGGATTGATGCCACCATCAGCTTGTTGGACTAGTGCTAAACCTGTTGACTCACCAACTACCAGTGATTTCCCCAATTAAGGTGACAATTTGGCAGTCAGTAAGGATATACAGTTAATATACAAATAATTAAATGGGGCAGTTCCCAGCAGTGGTTCTGGCATTTTGCCTAAGGTAGAGATAACCAACCACCATAAAACTCTTCAAGCACAAAGAACAACAGGAATGTGTGCTTTTGTAGAACATATAAATATAGTGTTATGTATTTGAACAGGTCTTGCAGGCTGCATGCTTAGCCTCCCTGCTCTTTGTTTTCTTCCTGTTTTCTGTTTTTGTTGTTGTTGCTATGACTTTCAACTTAGTAGTACCAATTCACCTGTGACCACACCCACAGCTGATAGCATGGCAATACAAAGAGCATTTCCAGTGAAAAGGTCATTCCGATAAAGAGGGGATGTAATCTTGCACAGAGGCTCACAAAGAGACAGAGACTTTTGATAAATGATCTATCTTGATGAGTTGAACATGTTATAAATATATATATATATATATTTCTTATTTTTTTATTTATTTTTTTTATTTATTTATTTTTTTTAACTGCTCCAGTCTTTTCATAAACTCTTATAAAGAGAGCAATCCTGTACAAAAGTAAATGAAGACATCAATGGACTTATTCACAAATATTCTCCTCACTTTGCTTAAATAGTGATTTATGCAAGTAGTGATTTAGATAACTTCTCAGAGCAACTCTGAACAAGGAAGTGACAGAAATTGCTCATTGCTTTAAAAGGTGTGATTGGTTGATGGAAAATTAATAAATAAAAATGCACTCTTAGTGGTAATGGGCACATAATGGAAAATAAAATGAAAAGGCTTAATGATTTAATTTAGTCTATATTAAGACATGGTGTAATTATAAATACAACTTTATGTAATGAACATCTCTGTTGAATTAATTGTGAGCTATACTTTAAAAATAGCCTATGAAATGTTTCAAAACAAGGGCCGACATGCACAGTGGCCTGTTCACATACTGATTGTTGTTAATTTCGTTTGTTTACATTGATTTACCATGCTGGTCATTTTAATACTTAACCTGTTTTATATTAATGGGGAGGAATGTCTCAATGTCTCAGCAATTACATCAATTTCTGTGATTGCTGCCCAGTCTATATAAATATAGACAGTGTTTGTTTCCAGCTGCCAGCAAATTCCTAATTCTTTCAGTTTTCCCTAAATAGTAAAGTTACTGCTGGATGGAAGATGTAAGCACATGTCTGAGATCAACCACAAACATTATCCCTAACATTATCCCTAATAATTTGTAGCATTTCATGAACTCACTGTCCTTCAGTGTTTGGATCATATTTGTCCTACCTCTTTGTCTTTCCACCACTTTCTCGTCTGTTTAAGAAACTCTTAAGTCTCTTAAAAGTCCTCCTCCCCACTCATAGTAGTTTTTCACTTTAGGAGTTCTCTTAAGGGCTAAGATGGTTTGTGATTAATGTTATCTTTACCAGTATCTGGTCTAGTCTTAACTTTAACTTAACTGTGGAATTTTTTAGAGAACATCATAATTATTGAGAATTGTCTTAAAATATTAAAACAAAGAGAAACTCTTTGCAATAGGAAGCTTTATGAATACACCTGGGGTTTTTATTTAAAGAGGAACCAATATGTCAGCAACAGTGAAGCTTAGTTAAGAATGTTATAAAATCTATCCAAACGTTAATCTTTGAAATCAGTGGGAGACATATTAACTATTTAAAGCCATCTCTTCCCTTACATTAGCCACAGCCTGTCCACACAGCCTGATTTGTTTATAGCTGCCAGGCATCATTTTATTATCAAAATCCTGTGAGCAGCAGCCTGAGCAGCACAGACAGGTGGACTCTGATATCATAGTCGAAGATCTACCCATAAGTTCAGAAGCTGAATGAAAAAAGAAAAATACAAATACAAGTTTTTGAGATGATTTAAAGATTTAAAGTTTGAGCATCATTGTGGCATGTCTGTCATGAAGCTCTTGAGTTGTGGTGCCTAAATCCACAAACTGAGAGTAGGACAGAAACTTAGGTGAGGTTTGAAAACCTTACAGCAGTGTGTTACAGAGCAGCATTACCTACAGGTTTCTATACTTTTTTTTATTGTGTTGTTTTTAAATATTAATTTTGGTCTCAGATTTATGGTCCAGTAGTCAATAAAATAAAATGTAAAAATCAGAGAGATACTAGTCCGCTCAGGCAAGTCAGCAAATGTATATTCAGCAACTACACATACAAAATGATTCTGGCCTGACAATATTTAAAACAAAACCTACGCCCAATTAGAAATATTTCCTGTCTCATAAAACAATGAGCGTGTCAGCTGTGTTTACAATTGAACAAACACACCACATTGTTGACCATGGCAGCAGCTCATTCTTTCAGTGCTGTTTATAGTGCCATTGGCTGTGCACAGGGTCTGCTTAGTCAGATGAGCTGTTGCACTTCAATATGCTGTGACACAGATACTCTCTGACAAACATTGTATATTGGTTGTTGTTAATGGAAGATCATTTTTACATGATACCAGAACAAACATTTTCACCCCTTCGGCTGACAAGTAAAGCGTCACTGGAGAAGCTCAAGAATGTCTGTTAATTAGCCAAGAAGGTTTACACCCTGCCACATCCACACAGAGTATCCAGAGAACCTGTATTAATTACCTCGCCCCACTTTGTTGTTTGTTCTGGCTACTCTTTGAGTTTTTAAAGTAGTTCCTGGTTTATTCAAACGCTCACGGGCATTGGCGCTACAGATATTAACATTAAACCAACTGACGTGGACATTTTAAGATTTACTTCAAGTTAATGAGACATTAAGTGAATCTAGATAATTCAGAAAGTTTCTGAAATTCTGAGATTTCTGGATTTCATGTGTAATGATGACAAAGCGATGACTCTCCCTTGGCTGGAGTGAGTGGAGATAAACTACAACCACATTATTGCGCCATGGGGATTCAAAGAATTTTGCTGGCAGTTTTCTGTATTTTTCTTAGTATTAACAAATCTCATACAGTATGTAGTCAAACCAACAATGAACTCATCCTACTTGTATTGTGTGTGTATCCAAAGCTTGATATAACTTACTTCTCTGTGCCATAGAACTCAATCAAAAACACATCAGTGAGTCACACCACTGCACTGGGTGACATTCCTTCATTGCAAATAATAGTTGCAGTAGTTTCAATAGAAACGGCTCCAAAGACTAATAACTCAAAACATCACACTTTCAGAGTCTCAGGAGAGCAGTCCCTTGCATGGCAAACGCTTTGCTAGCTTGTTGTGCTACATATCACAACCTTGACTTTTCTTTACAACAGAGCACAAAGTCAAGAGGTTGTGAAATGTAGCAAACCAAGCCAGTGAAGCACCACATTCCTGCACATGCACAGTGGCATCTGTTGGCACAGCAACATGTCTATAAGTTAAGCAAACAAAGATTCAAATGAAAGTCATTGTCTTGAATGCACTTAAAATATAAAATATATAAAGACAGACTTCCTAAACTCATGGTTTATGGCACCAGACCATTGTTTATGTCAACATTGTGACTACACAAGATAAAGACCTTAGTAACATGCGCATGTTGTTCAGGAAGAAAGAAAATGTAAATAGATATTCACATAAAGCATCAAAATATCGTGTGTGTGTGTGTGTGTCTGTGTGTGTGTGTGTGTCTGTGTGTGTGTGTGTGTGTGTGTGTGTGTGTGTGTGTGTGTGTGTGTGTGTGTGTGTGTGTGTGTGTGTGTGTGTGTGTGTGTGTGTGTGTGTGCTGATTTGACATCCATGGTTAAGGTTAGAGTTAGGTTAAGCTTACAGTAAGGATTAAGGTTAGGCAAGTAGTGGTTATGGTTTGGCTTAGAGTAAGTCTCCAGGAAATGAATGTAAGTCTATGTAATGCCTCCAAAAGTGACCATGATCTGATACATGTCTGTGTGTGTGTGGTGAGTGCCTAATTAAAACCTGACTATGGCCTGATTTGACCTGGATTTTGTTTGACTGCTTGGTGTGGGAACATGGGCATTGTGCCAACCTCTCAGTGTGTGGCATCCACCCCCTCAATGTGGACATGTCTGTCTTTGTCGGGGATGTTGTTTGTATGCAAGACAGACAGACAGACAGAGAGAAAGCAACAGACAGAGGTCTGGTTTTTCTGGTAAATCAGCAGTCTCCTGCAAACTGTTGTGTTTTTCTTTTATCCTGTCTTTCTACCCCCAGACTTACCCACAAAGGCCAATGCAAGCACAGAGTTAGATGAGCCAGGAAAAAACATCTAGCCAGTGCATGCATCCTCACTCAAGGCAGCCATAAAGTTTTGTTGGCCTTTCCAGAAAGTCAGCTGACTTACCAGCTTCCCTTATCTCTCTCTCTCTCTCTCTCTCTCTCTCTCTCTCTGTTTCACCCCCTCCTACAATATACTCGCTCCCAAAAAGGCAACTCCTATTTACACATGTCTTACAGACAAACAGAATGATAATATTAAAGAAAGATTAAACATTAAAGTTTGCATGACTTTGGCCTCTGTCCAGTCGTCAAACCGTTTCCATGTCAGTCAAAAAGAATATCTGTTTATACCAGTCAGTATGATTTTGGTCTATTTGATTCAGTATTCAACCACTACGCTTCTTCTGCGGGCCAAATATTGCTAGTTTCCCCATCCATAAAACATATGCAGTACATGGAAAGATTCAATGTTTGAATATGTTTTGTTTTGAGTGGTTTGTACATAGCATTAGAATTCAATATCTCAAAGACATGTCTGACTTCTTCGTCTGAATCTTTTGAAACACAAATAGATGTGTTTCAAGCAGCGACATGAAAAACCGGGCCATAGAGAGGTTTGTTATCTTATTTGGGATGGCATCCAGTTTGAATTCTCACTCAACCTTGACAGGCCTGAAACCATTTGAAATCATCAAGCCTCATGATTCTCTAAGTACATATGAGCATTAGAAACCTATACCTAACAGCACATCTTAATGGTATAAATAAGGCACAGTAAGGTTTCATTGCTGAAAAAAAATGTTTTAGTACTCATATTTATCTGGCCTTAGATCTTCCTTAGATCTGCCTCCTGCAGAGCACTTTTGTCTATGAACTCTGAATAACATCTAACTGTCAAAAGCCACAACTCCTACATTGTAAGTCTATATGACAAAAACCCTGTTTTTCCATCCTGCTGGCCTCACAATTACCCCAACTGGCTAAATTAGGGTGCTGTAATTAAGAGGCAACTTTAAGTGCAGTTTTGATGAAACCTGGACAGACTATATATCATATTTCTACTGTGTGGTATTCCACAAGCTCACAGCATCCTTTTGATTACACCAACTAAAGACTTCTGTGGTGTTTCCAGTAAATCAGCAGATACTACTATTTGTTTCACTTCCACCCACCATCTCTGTTTCCCTCACTCCCTTCCTCTCTCCTTCTGTCTATCCCTGTCAGACATACACCCACAAACACAAGTATATCCACAAACATGCCTAAATTAAATCAATCAGTGTGCTCTTTTTTCTTTTCAGCTTGGCTTTCATGCCCTTACATGCAACTAAATACCAACTCTCAATTAATCATGTATAAATAGATGATGAATTTATTATTCTATATGAGTCATTAAATTGGTATCTGTGTATTCTGAGTCACACACTCCACCTAGAGATGTATTAAACTGTGTAACTTTGTGATTACTTGTTGTAACTGATTGTAATTGAGCAACTGTAGTCAAGCTATTTTGACTAAAGAATGGCATAATTGTGACGTTGTTTTTATAGCATATTGTTATGCATCAGTGTAATGATTTTTTAAAAATCTGAATAAAATAAACCCTTTTATAGTACTGGATGTCTAATTGCCTGGATGCTGCAATAAGACCCACAGCTGGCCGACTATGACCTAATGCTTCCAGCTATTGTTTTCTGATATCTCAAACTGACAATGCTTTGACGACTACTGTCAGACGTTCCCTCTGAACTCCTCCAGTGCAAACTGAGAACTGTCACTGAGAGACCTTTAAGATCATGTATTGTCAGCTGCTCTGGATAAATACCTGTGGTGCATTGAATGTCTTTAATTCAATGTCACATAAATCACAGAAATCACAAAACTACAGTTTTAGCATGTTAATTGAAGCCCAAACCTTTACTTTAATTCCTGAGCCTGTTTTGTTCATCCTGTTTTTAACTGGGCTTTCCACAAAATCACATGAAGTAAATGGCTTCCGGATGACATCATTATCGGGGTCAACTCTAATATTCTGGGACAGTTCCAACTATGAGTGTTCATAGTTTTAGGATCTGTGAGTTTTGGGAGAGAGCCATTGTGCCTTCCATTATGAGACAACATGAAACTGAACTGCTGCAAATGTTTTTCTTTGTTCTTAGATGCCAAGTTTGATTATTGAGTCACTGGGTCATTAAATCTTAAAGACAATGAAAACTGGCAGTGTGAGCTGACAGTCTGGCAGTGTGAGCTGACAGTCTTAAGATATTACATCAAATTCAGAGTAAATAAAAACACAGGCAGAGACAGTGGCTGAGTGTTTGTTTGTTTGTTTGTTTTTAGATTGCAATAACCATTATAATGATTGATTGCTCTTTATTTTTTTGTATAAACTAAGCAAGCTGAGGAAGAAAAGGTCTTATGTAAGGAAACAGCTGCTAAAGGTTACAGGAAGGAATGCAAATGTACACAAATACACAACTAAGAGCAACTTTTCCTTTAAAATATTCTGCAGGTTTCTTCTGGGATTATAGTCTGACCTTCCTATTCTTCCCCATACACTTTTACTCCAACTGAGACACAGAAAATATTTATTTGTACCGTTGAAAATGTTGTAAAGATGGAGATCAACCTGCAAGAATTAGAACCTGACAACAAAATTAAACTGTATGCAAGAATTGATATACCTTGGCATTTTAATGACTCCACATGCTTAAGTCAAGCATTACTTGTCCATGTGATGCTAGGACGCTGTACAGCAACTATCAGTGCATGTATTATGCATATGTGTGTTGTTATGTATTATACTGTGGCTGGCACAGTATCACACACACGATGACATCTCCAAATGGAAAATACGTCTCCCACACTTCATTCCTTGTTGTAGTTTGGCTTGAATTACATCTTGAAGAAATATTCAATACTAATTAAATGCTGTGAGGTATCTTTGTTGTATGAACCGAATGCTAGTACACCCATGTTTGTTTAGACTTTCTATTTTTAGTTGTTTACAGGTGTACTTCTATTGGTGCCTGCTATTGAATGATAGCAACGGTCACCACCAAATATTATGTTTCAACAGTATGTAGCCCATTTTTTCTCCAAAGTCATACAGACCCCTGGATAAGCATACTATGAAACTTTTAAAAATTCAGTACTACTTCCCAGACCTTATGCTTTCTGATGTATGAATATACTTAACTTATCGGTGCCTCCTTGGCTACACTAACAGATTCTTAGATAAGAATAGAAGCTGTAATGACGTGTGATGAATGGTGAATGTAAGTGTGCATTGAGAGTCAGCTATTTTGTTGTTTGTAATCCCCAAACACTGCCTGAAGCAAAGTTTTCAAATGCACATTTGATGTGTGTAAAATGTGCTCCAGCTGATGGCTATGTGGACCACACAGCTATTTGTGCTCCATTAGTTTGTATATGAACCAAGAATGCAGTGGATTGGTTTTCACTCCCAAGACACCCAATAAGTGCTTGGTGAAACAATGCACTCAGTTTAGAGTATGCACTGTTTAGCCAAATAAATACTGCAAACATCCACCCACTCAACACAGTTGAATTATAATGATGATTTGGCAATTCAGGGTTCAGAGTTGTGATAGCTAGTGGAGTTAGCCCTCACTTTCATGTAAATTGCTTGCAAAACAGTCCGAGCCGTACCATTCAAATCCTGACCCACTGCTTAATGAACAGAAACATTTTAAAAATTCACTATTCATATTGTCCAGACTGTAATTACAAGCAGTGGAGTAGGGAAAGGAATTCATGCCTCCCAGTTGTAACTTCAAGTTGGCAATATTGTGAATTTCTGACAGCAGCAATATCTCTCACTTAGAGAAAAGAACTACAAAGGTGTCAACAAACTGGGCCGAAATTGTTGGCAGTTACAGCTAGATCTCAGCTAACTAAAAAAGAACTACATGGTAAGACAAACTGCAACAAATACAGTATGTAACACAATATTAGATCATTTAGGCTTTCATGTGTGAAAGCTCCCAAATCGGAATACCAGGAGCTGTTGCCGCTGTTCTTATTTTTCAGAGATTATGAACATGATCCAATTCTATGGAAAAGCCATATATTTTCATAGTAAATATAGTACATATTTCTAAGCTTCAATATGTGACTGATATTTACTTTATTGCATGAGACTTGGTGGACTCTCAGTGGTGCACCGAGGAGTAAAAAAAACTGAAATGTGTTGGAGACTGTTTTCCTTATATGGTGTATTCACAACAGTTCATTGAAACTGTGAGGGGTTCCCGTTGTTTGGTGTTAGTCATTCCCTGAGTGTTGCCATACTGTAACATGGGTGTCACTCAAAAATATGTATGGGCATCAGTTCCATCACTGTCACAGTTAAACTACAGTGAGGCTCATTAAAGGTACCATGAGGAGTTTTAAACAAATACTATATTCAGTGTTATTCACCGAAGTTTACTGGACATAACAAGATTTACAAAGAGTCAAAACTGTTTTCTTCCTCATAAAACATTTGCAAAGTTGATTTCCCTTAAAGGTTTGAATCGTGCATTGTTTGCAACCGTGTGTACTAGCTTGTCATTTTCTTCTTCTCTGCCTTGTTATTGCATTGCTGCTTTTTGGCACATTAACATCACATGCATCAGTAGAGTTGTATGAAATCATTGGGAGGAACATGTTTTACATTACCTACATGAACAACACTCATTAAAAATCTGCTCAACAGGACGACTAGAAAAACTCCACAGTGAATCTTTAGGGATGCAAACTGAATAGAATTCCATACAGCTAAACTTGAATGAGTATTGTAGCAAGTATTAGCAATTATTGCCAAATCTTGCAAAACCAGGGGAACAAATAAACTTAAGACCACAGTTTCAAGTTACTCTCATTTTCAGCTGTTTGTGTATTTTTTAACTTACGCTACAACTTAATATATGCATAGAAAACTAGTGGAAGGAGTAAAGGTCTTCTAGCTACTCTTAAGTCATGTTGTATTTCCAGTACACTGGTATGTGTTGTCATTATGCCAACACAAACACCAAACCCAAACTGGGAGAGCAATACTTCAA
This sequence comes from Scomber scombrus, assembly GCF_963691925.1. Lineage (NCBI taxonomy): Eukaryota > Metazoa > Chordata > Actinopteri > Scombriformes > Scombridae > Scomber > Scomber scombrus. Next base: position 21,092,329 of record NC_084983.1, read on the forward strand.
AACAGAGATACATCTCTGAGATAAATTCCTTCCCAATTCTGATGAACACTTCTCACACTACAGACCATGGATCGTCACAAAGCCAACCTCTGTGCAGTTTTGTTATATAACGGCCACCCATGGTAGAAGATGGTCCACCATTTTGGCCATTGTGCACTCAGCTTATCTTCTGAAAACATTAAAGAGGAAATTTGCTATGCAGAACTAGATAAATCAGATAGGCATATCCCTATCCACCAAACGTAGGTTCTTAATACGTCTGAAATGACAAATAGGCTGTGCAATAACATGCCTTGTTCAATTTTGGGGGGAGTTTTGTAGAAGCATAGCAGACCTCATTACAATACGCCCCACAGTTCTTCATGTTTCTAGTGAATTTTTGAATTTAGTGGTGAAAACTGAGCTTTCATTATGTATTCTGGCTGTACAACGCTAAATGTAGCCATTTAAAGTGAACTCCAGCTATTCATCTTTGCAATTCCATAAAGTTGAGACTTATCAGATGTCAAGATGGTCAAAGTTAATGCATCACAGGCAGATATCCTGGTTTTTAGTCCCTAGAATGTTTCAACCCTCAAAATCCTACATTTCCCTTAACTCAATGGTATCCTTTTTTAGTCCCTCCCTTCCTGGTAAACTCCCACATCCTTCAAACTCCACGGACCAAGCTTGCGGTACAAGTTTACTGTTACAAATTTGTAGCATCCAGTTGAAGATGTCACTTTCGTATGATGTCATTGTAGTAATGTTTTCAGACTTGACAAAGATCCTCAAGAAAATGAGTCAAAGTTTATTTAAAATGCAAAATCACACCAGGTTGTCTCAATGCACTTCACAGCAATAAAACAGTGTTAACAGGATTAAGCGGGGACAAAAGATGAAAAGAATACCAAAAAAAAAAAGCAGAAGACATCAGACAACAGTTTTCATAGGTTGTGTAGTACTCCTGGTGACTAGTTGACTTTGACATGTAAAATTGGCCTTGTGCTTCATGAACGTGTAAAAATGTTAAAGGTTTTTTTTAAAGAAAAGTCCTCTGATTCTGTAATTCATGCAACAACAATACATTTAAAAAAGAATGAATTTAATATACAATATTATAAATATGTTAATTTTCCCATAATGAACAATATGGGAAACTAATAGAAATCTTGTCATTTTGGATGAGACTAAGACATGGGATTTTGACAGGATTTGTAATTGTAGTACAGGTGTTGTGCAATGTAAGCATTAAGCTCAGCAGTCCGTATCACATGAGTAAAAAACCTAGGGAAATACCAAACCAGCTTGATTTTTTACCCTTCTGGTTACTGTGGTGTGTGTGTGTGTGTGTGTGTGTGTGTGTGTGTGTGTGTGTGTGTGTGTGTGTGTGTGTGTGTGTGTGTGTGTGCGTGCGCGTGCGTGCGTGCGTGCGTGCGTGCGTGCGTGCGTGTGTGAGAAAGAGAGAGAGACCTCGGGGGGGAAGTAAACTCACATGCATATTGTGGTTGTTTCACAACTATTAAAAAACACAACTGCCACTGATCTTCAGTCAAAAGTGACTCACTATAGTGTCATAAAAATAATCACAAGGCAAGTGAAGTGTTTACACTTGACAGTTGGAAAGCACCAGAGATAACTTCATTAGTTTCCTTACTGCAGACTCATTTTAGGTGTTTTTGCTGTCAATTCATTTCTGACCTGGGTGTGGAGGAGCAGTTGTGTCGTTCAGTTGTGGTATCTCAACCAACACACCACATATTTCCCTGAGACATTATCAGGGAATTTTAGGTACTCCTGAAATAAGTAGGATTTTAAAAATGTTTTTATTGAACAAAATCAGAGTTCCATTGAGCTCGGTGCAAGAGCATTAACATGTATTCCTCTTTTAAACCCATCAACACATAGGCCTCTTTATATAATCTCCGCTGGCCCTCTCTCTAATGAATCATAAACACATTTTTAGATGTCCTTGTGGACATATAATAAATATATTAAATAAAATTCCTGGGGGGGGGGGGGTCTCGCCCAGGGCGTCATTCAAGCTAGAACCGCCACTGCTAAAATAATAAGGACAGGGTCAAGTTAGGGGATGAACGTAGTTACAGTTTTTAAAAACTGTTCTGACTCATGGTTGGAATTGGCAAAACAACAGCAGTTTCCTGTGGCAAGGTCCACTGTTGGGTTAATATCTACATAAGATATCTTCTCCTTAGAATGAGGGAAATTGTTGTTTTAACTTCATCACTGCCCCAGGACATAATTACTGTGGCTACGAGACAGCGTCTGTCACTTAAACGTAACTATATGTCAGTTTTGGGCATAACAACGTATTCAGTCATTTTACCTTTGGAGGACAGCCTCTTCTATTGTTGTCCAAAAACAATTTAAAATCCATCAATGAGCTGACCTCATGACGTGTTTCCCCATTAGCATGAACATCAGCATTGTTTTTTTATTTGGAATCAGTCCCACAGACACCTTCCTGTTGCTGTAAATATTCACTAGCACATCAAATATGTATTAATCCACAGTAGGAAATAGTCTCAAACAAATGTACTGTATACTCCTGTTCTAGTTACATTTGAATAAAACTACAGTGCCCAGCTGTTGGAAAAGATTAGCATTTTTTTAAAAGGAAAATTCATTTTTGTGACCTATTTTTGAAAAGATTTATGGCTTCATTAGTAACGATCAGGCTAAAGGCCCCCCAAGGCAGGGAAGTTGGACTTTGACTAACCCATTGTAGTTTAATAAGGAAATAGAATGAGATGATTGAATTGTCCATACTATAGCATCTGATAAGATAATCACAGTCAATGAAAGACTGTACATCAACGTAACAGGATAATTATACCTGGACAATTTTCAACCTGTATAGCTTAAATACAGACACAAAAGACCAAAGTATGTTCAGGCCCAACATTTCCACAGGTGCCAAACATTTCAAGCAGAGTTTTGGGAAATGTATATGAAATGCAACCCTGTCTCCTTATGTTTATATGTTACCAATTTGTTTTCTCATCTATGCTGTTGTAAGAAATGTAATTGAGCTAGAACATTCACCTTGCGATATTGTGTAACAGAGTAGAATAAGAATAGAATAAGTTGGTTTTTCCAACACTGAAACTACTTTGGGGGGAATATTGCTACATGATGCAGCCACAGTAAACTGGCTCAGTGTCTGCTGCCTTCGGATCCAGTTACATGATACACTGTATGTCAACAATGTCACTATTTTCTTAAGGAAACTCAGAAGATACTTCCTTCCAGGGCGGCATGTTACACTTGCTCCTTCCATTTTGTTTGCGTGTCCATTTGTGCTTCTGCAGCATATTTATTCCTTTGCTCTACAGTAAAGGAAAACATACAAAAATGACCACTAATCACATATTCAGTTAATACACGGTCGCCAATAAAGGCGAAAAAAATTCAAAGAAAGTTGGAATAAAATATTTTTTACCTCTTTCCATGAAATGATTGTGACAATGTGATGTACTCTTGATAGATAAAGTGTATATATATTCTCAAAATTGTATTGATCAATCTCATTATACCTGGTCAAAGGTGATTACTGATGTGTATGAATAGAAAATAAAAAGAGGAATATGTCTGAAAACAAAATTATTCCAACTTTATGGGCGACCGTGTAAATCTGTTAAGAATTGTATCAATACTGGAACCAATGTGCAACTGAACAAGTGTTCTCACCTGATGAGTCACTGAGGAGTTTTCACTTCTAGACAAGTTCTTCAATTACATTTTTAATCAAGTTGCATATTTTTAAAAGAACTTCACCCTAGGGCAATTATAACTAATGACACATAGACATAACAAGGTTCTTCATATGACTCACACATGTCAGTTACATTATTTATTAACTTAGCAGTTACCTTTGGAGTTCTTGTTTTTTTTTAATCTTGTTTTGTTTTATCTTGATGATTTTATGCTTTGTTGGATTTTTTGTGCTTTAATCAACAAGAATTCTATTTAATCTAAGTTTGAATTTTTATGGTTAAAATGACCATACATTTAATGTTAAATTAAGTTGAACAGGAACCTGAATTTCAGCGTTACTTGTAATCCTGATCCAGTTGCTTTAGTGTGTGTGTGTGTGTGTGTGTGTGGGTGTGTGTGTGTCTTGTGTGGGTGTGTGTCATGTGAGCGTCAGTGAATGTAAAAGGGGGAATAAAGCAATGTTTTCCTGTCATCACAGACACCCATTGATCCATTCTATACAAAGACAAGATTTATACATGTATTTTCATATACCTATTTTTTTTAAGGTTACATTTTTTCAATTTGTTTTAATGTATAATTTTGACGTTTTTTGAAGGTGTTATGCAGCGTCTTTTAATATTGGCAGCTGTTGTTCAAAGCAGCTGTTGTTCAAAGCAGCAGGAGAAATTGAGGTTGTTTATTTATTTTTAATGTTTTTGTTTGAGTTGGAACCAGCATCTGTTCACTTCACTGCTCTGAGTTTACTAAACAGAAGCTTCACCTGCTATTTATTTACATCAAATACATTAAGAGGAGATACATTTTTAACTGGTGTGTTATGAGATATATTTTGCTTTTGAATAAGTTAAGAAAATTAACAGTAATTATGAACATAATGGTTTTACTTTATGCATCATGTGGCCAAACAATATATTGTATTCATGTAAAAGGCAATTTTACAGGGTGATTGTGTCTCATAAAGAATATTTTATAACTTATCGAAACCAATTTATTAAGGAAATGGTTAAAAATGGTCTAAATTATTATCCATTAAAGAAGGAACATGTTGTGTAAAGAAATAATTGAATTATTAACACAAAAAACTGAGATAAACAATGAATCCAAAGTATTTTTTTAAATTTTAAATTTTAAACATAACTTCTTCTTTTTTTAATTTTGAATGTAAAAATAATAATGCATATTTTAAAGGAACCCTCTCCAGTTTCCATGGTGGAATAAAATCCAGTTATAATATGGAAAATGTTTGTATATGTTGGCTGTATTCATTTTAATAGCAAGCAACATATTTTAAGCTTTACATGCTATATATATCATTCATATTACTTCATTTTGGATACTTCTATGCATTTCACACATTCGCTAATGCTACACAAGATACACTGGCTTGTTGATTGAACTCTGGTTCAAATTACTATGATACTGTTTCATAATCACCTTCTAACTGCACTTGGATCAAATTGTGAGATATCATCTGCACGCAGGTAATCAAAGTTACCCTTTGGAGTTTCTTAACCACTGATAACGCATTCACTGAACCAGAAACTAAGTGTATCTATTAATTAAATAAAATTGAACCAGCAACCTAAAAAACTAATCAATTAATCAAAGAAATCCTAATTGTAGAGTTTAGTTGACACTTTACACCCTGTTCTCAGGTGGTAAAGGAAAGTTAACTACAATATTATACTTATAACAACACTGTACATTAATTTAAACATTGTATTTCACATGTAAACCTCTCCGATTCTGGACTCACACTGTAGCCCATTCCTGTCTTTTCTTTGTAGAGCCATTACTGTCTTAGACATGCGACTGCTTGCTTTGAGATTAGAGTTTATGCTGGTATCTCTATACCCGATGTAAGTGGGTGCCATCATGTCCTTTTTGAGATTACCTCTGATTTTAATATTGGTCTATCCAATAACAATATACAAAAATTACAAAATGTTCTCTCAAAGTTGTGATACTTCCACTTTCTAACACTTTGTTAGGATTATTTTTGGATCAACAGATGTTAAAACTTCCAGTTTTTTTCTCATCCATGGTACATTTTTTCAAACTTTTTTCTTTCTTTTTTTTTCTTTTTCTCTTTTTGTGAGATTATCGGATGGTCAAATTGTATCCAAATGTGTATACACATAGTTTAACACGGTTCTTTATATTCAAATTCAAACAGAATTCCTTTGTTTTGCTTGTTTAGTTTTCTTTCACTGCTGTTGCCTTTAATGAAGGCTAAATGAACCAGACCATGTGTCTCAAGTACGTAGGTGATTGAAATGTGTACCTCAAATGTTGGTGTTTGCTATATAAAGTAGAAATGTGTAAACTATTTTCCTCTTTTCTAATAGGGTAACAATCTGCAAAGAATCAAAAGTCCTGGTGCCCTCCATCCAGACGTCTGCAGCAGCAGCAGAAAGAAGAAGGACATGTGAAGGTAGTCTGTCTTTAAAGGAAGTATGTCTGAAACTAAGAAGGAGACAGACTGCGGGAATTGAGCAAATATACATTCAGCAATAAAATATAGACATACCAAAAAAAAAAGATCTTCAGTGAGTTCTTCAGTACTTATAGTGTTTCACATCCTTTTTTTAATGGTTTTTCCGGTTTGTCCAGTCTAGACTTTAACAACTTCAGAACATGAGCTTATAAATTAAACATAAATGTGTATCTTCTTATATTTATATTTACAAGAAGAGTTCATATAAAATGTTTGCCATCTCTAACACATGCTCATAATCGTTGCTGACTTTTTTTAACAGGACTGATGACAGGAAAAAAACAGGAAATAGCATAAGACCTTGTAAACCGAACAAAAGGGGTTATTCATATGCAGTTTATGGTTAAATGTCTAACATACAGTAGCAAGGCATCGACCTGACAACTGTCTAGTTAATAATTAATTTGTTATTTAATCAGCTAGTTAGCTGCTTAGCAGATGTATTTAGTTATTATACTGTCTGTCCAAGCACAGAATCAAACTGCGGACCATGTACAGCCACAGAATGAAATGCTGCTCTCTGTTAATGCAGACACACTCGATCACAAATGTCACAATTTATCATTTAAATAAAGTGCACTTTGCGTTAAAATGATCTTTATGTTACAATAAAATAATACAATTCTGTACTAAAGTTGCTTTGTGTGTTTTTCTTGTTTTTGTGCATGTTTTATAATTGGAAATCTGTACCTGCCTCATGTTTGCGAGTGACTAAGAATGAACTTTACTAGAAATTTACGAGTTACACAATCCTTTTTAACTGATTTAGTGAGTGAGAGGCAATATTACCTACAACAAATAATATTTATTTTTAAATTGCTGTGTGTCTATCAAACTGGTTAGACAGTTTGTTATACTTGATGGCAAGTTGTTAACGGCAGAAACGGCTTCAGGTAGTTTGTTCAGGTGTTTAATTATTCAGGTTACTACATTCACTGGCTGTTGAACCATGAAAGCACATTTCAAATCCACTTTTTTAATAGACATCAACAATGGGGTTCAGATATATTTCTAAAGCCATCATTTTAAAAGTCAAGATAGTAGTTGCTTAAAATCCTCTCCAGTCAGTCCCTTTTTGTATTTCTCCACAAGCTTGTGAGTACTTCAGTCTTTTTTTGGTTTTGTTTGTTTTTTATTTTGTTTTGGTTTTTTTACCCCAGTATCTAAACTGATGCAGCAGAACCAGAAATATTGTCTTTTTAATTGCAAACATCCGTCTTCCTTGTCAAAACCTGGCACCTACATAACTCACAATGCAGCTCAGCCACTGAGTTTATGCCAACATTTGTAGATGTCAGTTCAGTTGCTGATTGTTTATGTTGGCAGTTTAATTGGAGTTTCGGGTGTGCTATAATAGTAGCAGGTAGTGTAGCCTTGAGCGACTGCTCGCCTTACCAGAGATGAGGAGCTTTATGTTATTCAAACACTCTTCATCCTCCCCAACTAACGCAATTTATTAGACTTTGTGCAGCTTCCCTTTAAAACAACAATCTACCAGAGTATAATGCTTTAACAATGATGTATTTCCCTAAAAATATAGTAGAATGATTATCTGCTGTCCTTAACACTGCAGTCAAAATCAAAAGAAAGGGCTTCTTTACAAACTCAAGATTTAGCACTTTTATTCAGTGATCACAAACAAAACAAAACAAAAAAAAGGGGATGGGGGGTCTTCATGAAGTAGTAGTAGTAGTAGTAGTAGTAGTAGTAGTATGCTACAAAACAGCAGCTTGTCCTTTGAATAAAAGGCTGCAGTTTCAATTACAGACACACTGGTGTTCACAAACTATACAACTAGCAAGCCGCAAGCCCATAATCAAGTCTTTATTTAAAGCATCAAGTTATGAGACCCATTGATAGAGTTTCCTTTTTTTCTGAATGTTGTTGAAAGGGACTCTTATAACCAAAGACAATCACTTGTTCAGCCATAAACAAAGAAAGCAGTTTAAGGAGAAGTGAATACCCCCCCAAAAACTTTAGTACACAGACATTTCTGAACACACTGAATATAAGACATTGCTGAAAATTACTCAACAGAGTTTAAACATTTAATTTAACAGCAGATGTGTGGTTTTCCATCAAAAAGATTCAATTGGCCTAGATGAAGTCACATGATATATTGTGTATCTACTATATCTAGCTTTTAAACAGTTTGTTTTTTGTTTGTTTGTTTTTTGGATGGCATTATCAGCGGTCGTCTCCTGGTTATCATCACATTTTTGAGTGACCTAATAATCTTTGGTATGTTTCTGAAGAAGATCAACAAGTTACACTTATGCAATTTACAGTAATCGGCAAACACCTGGACAAACCTGAAAAGGTTTGTGTGTTGAATGCTTATAGTGATGATAATGTCAACATGTATGCTATTTCCTCAAAATCTGTTGGGATTATAGGGGAACCTCAGAGAGGGAAGGAAAATAATTGATGCAACTACTATCTTACTTTTTTTTTTAAACAACAGTAACACGTTTTAAAGTATTTATTGAACTAAGTTTTTAATCCAGTTAAACCTGTATGCTGAATTGTGTGATTACTTGCATTTGTTACTCTTTTTAAGATAGTTTTTAGTAGGAAGACCAGTGCAATTTAATGCAATCCTTTACATGTCGAGGTTGTAGTGTGTGATGGTGTATTTGGAGTGTATTGAAAATGTGTTCCTGATATTTTCCTTCTCATGTATGTCTACAGGGTGGACAAAATACTAGGAATACTTTTCAATATAAGGCTCCCACAATACCCACCCACCACAAACTACATCCTCAATAATAAGTGGAATGATTACCTTTCTTACTAAGTCAATAAAACACTGAAAATGTTCTTCAGCTTTCTAAATGCAGAATTTATGGCAGAGCTGTTGTATTGGATTACACTAGATTGCACAGGTGTTCCTAACACAGTGCTTATTGCTAAGTTAGTTTGCAATGCCCATCCCATCCCATCCCATCCCGAGATGAGCCATTAAAATGCATAAAATTCAAAAATAAAATATATAATGCAAATCCACAGCAGCCAAAAAAATATGATAAATATCATAAACCAACAAGCACTAGATCACTGATAACTGATCGTGCATGACCGATCTCTCATTAAATACTGTTTCATTTTGAGTTTAAACATGTTGATACACTGAGCAGAAAACAACGTCTGTCCAAGATGAAAGGTACCATGAGAGGTACCATCTGTTCACTGACCACCTGCAGGCCACCTTGACAAGTAAATGTAATATAATGAACAAAAACTAATGTTTAATTTCTTAAGACCCTGGCAGTGGTGTGATCTCATTGGCATTTTTTCCAAAATTTTAATTGCTCTGTTATATGAGGTTTGATTATCGTAGGTGCTGCTTGTGACCCAGAAGCAATAAACTATTTGCAACATATACTGTAGGCATTCGTTAATGAGTCTAAATGTAGATAAGTTTGTTTTTGAATATATTTTACTTCTTAATGTTAAAACAATCATGCAGAGTATGTTATGATGATTTTGACCAAGATATCAGCTCTTTTTCCAATCAGCCACTTATTTTGCTACTGGTTGGAAATACCCGATTTGTTGTTAACAGCAGGTGTCATCTGATTTGGGTTTAGTGCCTTGTTCAAGGACACTGCAAAGGTTCTTTTTTGCCAGTATGTGGCTTTAATGTTTAGATTTCATTACAATACAGCACTTGGGGTCATCCATCTTTGCACACATACCTGTAAGCTCAAAGCCCTTTGTGGTAATAATAAAGAATCAGATTCATTCACATTTACACAATTATTTTTTTTTATTTTATAAAAAAAACCACACACACAAAATACATATATACAGAATTACCCTTGAAAAGACTGAAAAAAATCTAGAGCTTTCACCAAAGTTGAGGGTTTGTCATGATAGGCATACTTTACCCACTTAAAATTCACTGATACACTTAACGGAAAAAATGTGATAATTGTTCTAAACTGTACATTAATTAACAAATGCTGAGTGCACTGAATGTGAGTTTATTTGCGTTATGAGCTTAAAATTTATGGATACCTGTCTGTTATAACTGCACATGGTAATGTAAATCCCCTGACTGAAAAAAGATTTGTGTACTGTATAGCTCATCCTGATAGTAAAGCTGAACACCAGAATGTCTTGTACCAGCCAAAAACATAGATAATGAACAGCGTATGAGTTCCTTTAACACAGCAGTAATCACTTCTCTTCCTTTGGTCCACACAAAGGTTGAGAGAGATGAGGAAAGCTCTTCAGATTGCTACTGAGCATCAAGCCCATAGGGGTGGTGCAGGAGGGTGGGTGGTGTTGTAGCTTTAAGTGTGGACACCACCAATCCCGACTGTAGTTAAGATCAATGGTGGTGGAAAAAGGGCTCAGATGATGGGCAGGAAGAGCTTTTAAAAGTTCAAAGTTAGCACTGTCCTGTCCTGTCCTGGACCCCTCAATGCCTGAAGGCGGTCTGTGGGTAAAAGTTGTTCCAGAAGACATCTGTTGGAGTTGTGCCAAAGTCTGTGCCCAAAGTTGTGTACTGCGGAAGGTCGTCTAATTCGTCGACTGTAAAGCAAACAGAGAATCCAAGGTCAGGATGTTTAAGAAGAATGCAAAGCTTTAGTGTGTACGGTACCAGTCAAAACTAATCAATCAAACTTTTCAGGGAGAAAGTGTATCCAAACTTCAGACTGGTACTGTACATTAGTAGCTGTGTTCTAACCTAAGATACTAAACTGAAGATCAGTTTACTTGTAAAAAGGAGTGCCACCCTAAAATAGAGGGTTTAACCAAAAAAGACTACTGCTATCGCTACTGGATTTAAGTTAAAATAGTTTAAATGAATACTGTATTTCTTTCTGTAAGCTGTTTAAAGGATGATGTTGCTGATTATGAACAAACACACATTTACATCTAGATTTTACACTTATATTCCTAAATTAGCAACGCAGATTTTGATTTTCAAGCAACAGGTGGACTACCATCATTTAGATGCCAAATGTATTTATTGTCACCATCCAAAGGCATTATTTTGCAGGTTGATTTACTCGTCTTTTCATGTGACTAAATGTCTAAGAGACAGCTGTCCATCTGAGCCATCAACTAGCAACATTTACCTGAGGAAGATTCACTCCACTGGCTCCCAGGACTGGTGCATGCTTCATTGCTCAGGAACCCCTTGCCGTCTAAACTGCTTGGAAACCAGTCTGATTCTTTCTCCAGTTGCTGGCAAATCTGAAAGAGCAACAACTGGACTTAGTATGGCTATATTTTACACAGCTAGTTTTCCCATGCCAAACTATTTTACCGTTTTGGCTATTCTTACACAACCCAAAAAGGCAGAATAAGACAAACATGGGTATTCCTGACAATGAAAAATGCATGCTGGGAAGAACAGGAGGCAGAGGCCATGCTTACCTTGATAATGTCGTCATTCATATTGTCATAGTCTGGAAGATCACAGTGAAGAGAGAGGGAGAGAAAGAGAAAATGATATGAGTATTTGTTTCAATTTCCCTCAGTGGCAACAAATAATGCTACACAGTATCACAATTTGCATTCAAGCATTTATCAGCAAGTATGACATTTGGTATTTGCTGTGATCTAAACACTCTGTAGTGCCAGTGTGATTCTCTGTGGCTGTGTTGTCTTACCGGGGCTGTGTTCAGGTGAAACTTCAAATCTGTGGCAAAAGTTGTTTGAAAAGGGCTCAAGCCCAATCTCCACTGATGTAGACCAGTCAGGAACGTCAGTTGAAGGCACATATGTGAAATCTGCAAAGATGGCAAACAATAGAAAAATTAAATATTACAATGTATAGTCCAATATATTCTGAAGGATTATCAATCTTATTCTCTAATTATACATATTTCCATGCTCACCTTTCTGCTCTGTGTCAACTGTGCTGTCGACTGTGTTTTCCTGAGTGGATGAGTTGTCATTTTGTAGCCGTGTCTGATCCATGGGGGACTGAGTATCACTGAAATCTTCTTCCTCCATCTTGACCTGCAGAGGCAGATAATAGCACCATTAAGTGAGGTGTTATATTTCCATCAGGAAAAAAAGAAATAAATTGCAATGCACTGCACTGGTGCCATAAAAATAACATCATTTGAATCGGCCTCTGACTATGTAACAGGTGTCACAACATGGATAACAAATGCAAATATCACTAAAGTCAACAAGTAGCATGATCATTAAATATATACAAAATTTACCTTCTTCCTTTGTTTTGTTTCCTTTACTTTGCTTCGTTTATCTGTGCAGATGGAGAGGGAAAAAAATAAGTCACTTCCCATATTAAACAGCTCACGATGTAATTGTAGAGAAAACTGATTAATGAGTAACACTAAAAAAGGAAAGAGATCCAGCAGCCTGCAGATAGTGCACACTAGTGTTAATTCAAGTTAGAAAAAACGCCTGCTCACTTCCTGTCAGTTATCTCACCTCTTGGTTTTGGGGTGTAAGGAAGCATCCTGAAGACACGTACTGCTTGGTGGCCTTTGTTGACGCTCTTGTCTTTCATCTCCTTGATGTCTGGCAGCGAATTCATTGCACAGCGGAAGTTGGCCTTCCATGTCTTTGGGTCACAGGCTTGGCCCTCTTTGTATTTCCCTGCAGAACGCATTTTGTTTAATTTCATACCCTTTTCTACACAAAAGGATTTTCTGCTTAATTTGCAGAGTTTAGGTATCTATTCCTGCTTGCTCACCTGTGTGGATGGCCCACTCTTTGAACAGACAAGCGTCCTTGTCCATCTCCCAGCCATGCCGAGCTGCATGCTTCCAGGGAATGGAGAACATTTTTTTGTCCTGGGAAAAAAAAACTACTGAGTTAGAACAAGGGTGGCATATGTATTATACATGTGTGTGTGTGTGTGTGTGTGTGTGTGTGTGTGTGTGTGTGTGTGTGTGTGTGTGTGTGTGTGTGTGTGTGTGTGTGTGTGTGTGTGTGTGTGTGTGTGTGTGTGTCTATATATATATAATTGTTTTGGGTCTTTTTTTTTTTACTTTTTTTTTTACATTTTTTTTATATCTATTTATTTTTATGCTGCTCCAGTTCAATCTACCAGGAGGAAATACGCCTCTCACCTTGTCCACCCAATTGAGCCCGGCGATGCTGTTGGAATCGATCATCTTCTCCAGCCATGGGCGCATCCTCATTCTTGATACGGGCATGGTTGTCTAAAATATGCAACAACAGAGGAAAGGAGGACCGATTCGTTAGATACACGAAGAATGCAGTGGTGAGAATGATCTGCCTCAGTTCAGATACACTGCTGCGTGTTGGTCGCGCACAGGAGGGTGAGAGGAAGTTCATGGCCGAGGCATGGGGGAGAGGAGGGGGCGTTTACGTGTAGGAGTCCGCTTTACTTAAAAAGGTCATAAAAGAAAAAAATATGATTGGACTTTAACGTTTTTTGTTTGTTTGTTTATTTGTTTGTTTGTTTAATGGTCCAATTGCCCTTGGATTCATTTTGCATTGTAAAAGTTTTAAAATAACTAAAAAGATCCACTGCCCCTGTTTGCGCGCCGGGAGTACACACCTCCTGCACTGTGACATGCATAAGATACACATGGGTCCAAAAAAGTTTGATAAACTTCTGACTGAGCGCAAGGTGCGCAAGAATTAGGCTACAGAAACACGACCATCCGAAAAGGTACGTCATAACATCAGGTATTTCTTTGAGTATCCCCTGTGCATTTATTGGAGATTTTCAATATCCATTCTCAAAAAGCAGCAGAGTCAATAAATAAATATAAACGATGGCATGCAAATAATATAATTTATATCATTTAAGTATACGTGGTAAATTAATATCAGATCACTTACAGGCTTTTCTCGATCTAAGATCCGTGCGGTAGAAGTGTACAAGCAGGATATAGTCCGATTTGTTTAAGTTCCAGAGAAGCTTCTCCTTGTCTTTGTGTTGTCCACTTGGAGACCTTTCTTGAACAGAAGTAACACAAACCAGTCCCTCGCACTTTTATAGAGCGTTCCTCTCTGTAGAGCGGGTATTCCCCGACTGGGCACGCTGTAAAAAATGTCCACCCATTAAAAAATGTAAATCTCACATGCCTAAGATCTCTATTTTCATGGGGGGGAGCGAGAGAAAATCATCTATAACGATCATGCTCATGATGTTTTCCATTGTTAGTTCATTCATGTCATAATTTCATTTTTCTAATGAAGTATGCATTGTGTGAAAAGAGTCAGATCACTGCAGTTAACAATAAAAATAACTTCTGATTCAGGAAATTTTAAAAATCCTTAAACCAAGCTGACATACACTATTAACAACTGATCCCATCTCTGAAAATCTGAAAATATTTTCACCTAACAAAAACAAAGTGATTTGGAGACTCACAAAACCTAATTCATAATAAGTAAATGTTAAAATCAGGTTGAAATCTTTTACAGTGGATTAGCGCATGCGTCGTAGCCCTCTCGTTCAGGCACTGGCCGTTTCCGAGAAATCACGCTGTTGAGAGCAAAGAGGAAGTTAATAAACAGCACTAGGTGAATACGATGGCTTATAGCACGTAGACTGAACCGACACTCAAACCTGAATGACCTGATTTGACACTCTTACGTTTGTTTTTTTTAATTTAGGCTCTGTATTTGGAATGGGATATTTCTGCATACTTTGCAATTGGCTTGCTTAATGCAAATGTGCAGATAATGCAAATGTCACACTGCACCTTGTGTTCGACTTTGATTGACATAACACAAAACAGAGTGAATACTATAGTATGATGAGCCAATATTATATGCAACAAAGTGCATGTCATTGTAGTATTATTATTACTATTATTATTATTATTATTATTATTATTATTATTATTATTATTATAGGCTAATATAGGCCTAGTGTATATAATATGTTGTTATAGCCTTGCACTAGTAGCAAATATTTGTTTGTTTTTTGCAGTGAAATAATCTGTTCTATCAGTATGTAGTTTGGAGATTGTTAGTGCAAAGTATCACTCACTGAAACAAGAACATGCATATAATAAACTATAGCATGAAACATGAAAAGCATCATTCCTGTTTCAAACCACCTGCACACACATACACTCACGCAGACACCGGCGTGCATTCATCCTCTGCCAGGTACCAAAGTTCATTCTGCAGACTTGCGTGATAACATGTGTAAGGACACAGCCCTTTAGTATAAACAGCAAGCTGTCGGAGAAGTCAGGCATTTACAAGAAATGATGTAGTAATTTTAGGCGGCCGGCAGAGGCAGTGTATGTCAGGCTTGGTCATAGTCTGCGTGCCTGAATGTGGGCCATACAGTTTATTACTATGAGGAGGATAGTAGGCTGTTACTATACGGAAGCAGCAGCTGTGGGTTCAACAGGCTGCTGAGCATTTACACACATTGCCTTTCACATGTGACAGCAAACATGCACAAAACAAATAAATGTGCGTGCAGACTGCAAAGGGAAAGAATGGGAATGGCAGGTCATGATCAATAGTTTGATATGTTATTATATCTTATAAAATATTTTGAATTCTGCTGCCCAGTTTTCTCGCTTTCTGCAACTTCACAACACCTAATAATAAATCCCAGAGGTCGTGTTATATAACCGGACAGCCAGGGTACACGAACAGGTCGCTTTTCGCCGTGGGAATTTGGGAAACCCCACACCGGCGTTCATGCTGTCACCGGTTTTATCCAACTAGGGGGGGGGGGGGGGCTTCCCGCGTGTCGTTGCACGCTCTCGCCAGCTGGGTGAGTTTGTGATGATGTGAGGCTCGTGCTTGTGTTCGTGAACGCGCCTCTGGGAGGGAATGGCAGGGAGTTTTCCTGCGGAGTTTTAATCGAGAACCAGTTTGTGGGATTTCCCGAGAAACAGAAAGTTGGATTGTAAGGGGGAAATCATCCCATTTTTCCGACCTATTATTGCTTTGTTTGAACACGTGATGCTGATGAATGATAAAAGAGTGAAAAGAAAAATGTGAATTCCAGGAATTCCCTTATTTAGCTGAGGTAACAGAGATGTAAAAGTGTAAAGTGTAGTCACAGATTGGGCAGTTTTATTGTGGTTTCACCTCTGGATTTTGACAAAACAATAATATTTATTTTTTAAAGTGCACACTTTTTTCACACCTTAAATACCAAAGGGTCACAATATGATTTATTGGATGGGGTGGGGGTGGGGTGGGGGGGTTAGATATTATAGATTCTATATATCATTGACTTCACACTTTCTGACCTTTTGTCTACCAAAGTAAGTTTTAGCCACATTTCTTAAAAAAGGTTAAACAAATACATTTCAGAAGGTAAAATCACTTAAAGACTCAGACATGACATGTGGATTCATGACAAGGAGTATTGCTTCACTTTAAGGGAAACCAAAAAGGCGCCAAAAGAAACCATTACAGGACAGAGGTTAGGAGTCATGCAGTGTTAACATGTATATATATGTGTGTGTGTGTGTGTGTGTGTGTGTGTGTGTGTGTGTGTGTGTGTGTGTGTGTGTGTGTGTGTGTGTGTGTGTGTGTAATTCTTTTCATTTATTTAAGATGTGTGTATGTATAAATCTCTGAACAGTAAAACATTTAGATCTGTAAACTAACAACAATCTTGAAACAACAACCCTCTCACCATTTCAGCCTAAATCTACTTTATTTACTACCTCACTCTAATCCTGGGATATACTTAAGCCTAAACCCAGTGATCCTTTACTTTGCACTGTCCTTGTGATACTGTACTGAAGGTGTTTTTACACCCAAAGTGACAAATTCATGTTGCACACTGTGAAGACAGTGATGCTGATTTAGATTATTTAGGCCACCTGCAAGGATAAGACATGTCATTTGAAGCTTTGAGACCAGGCGAGCAGCTTGACCAACCACCTCCACCTGTGCCATCTGCTTTGACAGCTCACTGACACTGGATCAAGTCAAAGCCCTTGTTAGTTAGCCTGCAATTAGCTCATACATGGTGGTAGGGTTGGGGAGTGGCAGGAAGCAGCAGCATGAGAAACTTCCTTTTTTTTAAATAACATGTTTTTCCCTTTGACCTGAATTTAGTCCTTATCTGGAGGAACACATAGACATGTTGGCAAGTTAGTGGTCAGTTTTCACAATAAAGTTTCCATTTGTTTTTACGTTTGATGAGGTTGTTTGATCATTTTAATTCAGTTGTAATTTAATTACTAACCAATAAGATAAAGCATTATCAGTTCAAGAGATATATGATAACACAAAAAAAAAACAACAAACAGCAATTAGTGATAAGAATTTACAAAACTTTGACCTTTTGCCCTTTTCGTTTATGATTGTGAATGGGAGAGCAGGTGGGAGAGCAAGTGGGAGGAAGGGAAGGACAGGTTGGAGAAAAGAGGGATGATTTGGGTGAAGTTTGATGAAGGAGGAGGAGAAGGCGGAGAAGAAACAAAACAAAGGAGGTGACTAAAAAGTGCTAAAAATAAATCACTAAATATATCAAAAACGAGTTCTACAACTTATACTTACATTTTACAGCCATGAGTGAATGTGTCACTTTTCCATGAATGACACACACACTCATCCCTTTGGCACAAGCTGTATCAACCCACTCAAGTTTCACCCACACCTGCCTGCTGCTCAAGTGTTTTCAAAGTTTAGCACCCCCATCAGGCCAAGCAGGGTACTGTTTATGAGAATGAGAGTTCATCAAATGCAGATTAGTGCTACTGTCTGTTACATGTGAGTTGACTTGTTTGACTTACAAAAGTGACTAATAATATGAGGAATACATAGAAAGGATAGAGAGTACTCAAGGCTTTTTATATTAAAAAAAAGATTTAGAGGAAGATGTTAAAGTGCTGGCCTCTCAACTTCAACCTCTCTCTTGTTCCTCCAACTCTTTTGATCTTCCGACTTTCACTATATGCTTTATTGCTCTCCTGATTAACCTTTCCTTGTCCCTTTAACTCCCTGTGACCTTTGTTACTCCTTTCAACCTCTACCTCCTTTAAATACAGACATATTGAGGTCCTTACTGAAAGATATAGAAGAATTGATGTTGAAATGACTTCCCATTGATAAACAATCTTTGAATTTCTCTAAATCAGATCATAGTTATTGATTAAACCCTGATGTTAAAGCAGAAACCAGAGGACAGCCATAAATGGTATAACTGCTCCTGAGAGAGAGTGAGAGTGATGTCATCAAACCTCTGTGGGAAGTATCTTATCTTTCGAGCTTTAAAATGTCTACATATGAAAAGATAAAGTTAATAAAGGAGAATAGGTACTGTAGATGCATAGTTTTTTGTGCTGGCCTGAATTTCTATTCATTTTTAAGAGTTACTGCTGATTATAGCAACCATGCAAACCTCCATTTACTTGACAGACAGGTGAATTATCCCTTCAGCATTGCGTCTGTTAGTTGATGTCACAATATAATGCCATAACTCATTCACTCACTCACTCATACATTTTAATCATTTTCGTTTTGTGACCTCAGTAGAGTAACGCAAAACCTTCATCTTATCAAATCTTTTGAGAAAGGACTGATTTAGAGATATTATTGTTTTCACTGGACAAATAATATCTGCAGAGACATGACATTGTGACCTTGAAGCACTCTCTTTAAGAAATCCCCAATTTATGACCTTCTTGTCAGAGGAGAGATATGGAAAGTGTTTATTCTGTTTGACCCCTGATCTTCACCTCCACCTGCGAAAATATGCTGATGTGAATCATTTCGTTATGACGTTAACAGTGTTGAATCATTGACCTTTTTATTTTTAAGCACTTTGTGTACTTCTTTGATCAAGGGTGTCATTTCCACTGGCAATGGGAGGATATACTTACCTCTCAGCTTTCAATATGCTACAGTTTCAGTTGGATTTAGACACAAAATCTCTCTAAACTGGGTCCCAAGAAGCTTCATGTGCAGCAGGAACTTAGTGGTCTCTTTTTGCCTCTCAAACAGCAGATGACAAACATTTTTGGTGACTAAAAAGACTATTATTTCAAATATGCATACTTTATCTTTTGTATGTTATCATGTGATTTTTGTCAAACTAAATATAATTTCAAGGTTAAAGGCTCAATTTATTCATAGATGAAAATATGCGCACTACTCTGCTCCGATCACTGATAACAGAGTCATAGGAAATAAATACAGATAAAATAAAACCCAAAAATGAAAACAGCAACTCTAAAAAAATACATGAAATGATCAAACTAAACAGAAGCTGGCAAAACAACAACATAAAAACTGTAATGAAGACCACATTTTCAAGAGTCTTTTTTTGGAGTTATACGACCTTTAAGACCTTAAGAGCAGTTTCATTATAATGTGTTATTTTAGCATAGGATAGGATAATATAAATGTATGTAAATGTAATTTCATAGCTTCTTGTTTGGTTGAAGAATGCTGGACTTCATTATGCACCAACCTCTCACCGCCCACTTATGACACCAAACTTGAATGTAGAAATAACAATCTAATCCCTCAATGAAACATAATTTACTCCCCTGGTCTCCTGCTGCCGTATGATGTGTCTTGACTAAGATTTGCAAACTAAATTTGAATGGAAAGCGATGTTCCCTGTTTGTTATGTAATTACTTCATCACTACCAATCATTACCTCTTGCGATATACTGTATCTGTTTAGCCATTTTGCCCTCATCTTTCATCACTGTCTGAGCAGTCTGTCTCAGTGCATTGGATCACTCTTTGTCTCGTCTGCAGTGGGATCAGAAGAAGAAAAGCAAGAAGGTGTGGCGGGTGGCACTGCTGCAAGTGACAGATGGGAGGTCCTGACCAATGACCCATTTAAGAGGGTCAGTCACATGATGGCAACAATGAGACAGTAAGCTTGTCAGCTGCAGGAACTTGTCAGGAATTGTGTTTGTAGTCTACTAAATGTTATTGTGTCAGTGAATTAATGGTGAGGACAGATATTACTGTAGATATAATAAGTATGATTTCCAAGGATGCTTTAAATGTTAAGTATTAATTTAAGTCTGACTGTTATTAAAATATACTAAATATGACATTAGGGAATATTCAGATTATAGTAAAACTCTGTGTGATTATTTTTCACTAAATGATTTGTTTAACCTTTACATACTTTTCACAATGTGACCCTTCACAGTATCCCCTCATAATTAGTCTGTACTCCAAGCTTCTGAGCCACAAGTCAATTTTTCATTCATAAATATATCATCAGTCATTAATAAATGGGTGATTAATCCTTAATGATGATTTCAGAGAGCAAAGAGAACATATTCTTTAGGTTTACACTATTTGGTCATGGAGAAACATGTCACAGGAGAACACAGCAGCCATCATGATTTCAGTGAATGAATGTTATTGGATGTGTAGAATGCAACAATCAAGTTTTTCAATCAATATGGGTCAAAATGAGTCAAATTTAACCGGGGATATCCTCAGAAAACATGTATAAAAAATGTGTATCTTGGGTCATTCCAAGAAAAGTCATACAATTTCAATGAGTCATCCATCAGTGACGTTTCAAGCTGTGTCACTGGTGGTTGTCTCATTAAACTGCATGTAAGGGAGATACAGTGTGCAGACCTTCCTCTTTCGGTTTTATATTTTTTGGCTTTTTTTGGTCCACCTGTTTGATGTTTATTGGATGTGTGCATCTGCTACACTTTTGTGTAAAATTTCAGGATAAAATTGTGTTCCAATTACAAATGGGTCAAGTTTGACCTGAGCAGGATGTAAGGGTTAACTGATACCAACATTAGCTCCTTACAGACAGAACTGTCAAACAAAATTTGGTGAGAAGAGCCACTGAAGACCACAAACAGTTGTGCTGCCTTCGTGTGTCAGTCTGAAGGAGTTTGACATGACAATATGGAAAATATAATCCTTTATATGCACTGAACACCAACGTGCCATTGAGCCAAAAAGTGAAATGCCCCCAAGTCAAATAACAAAAATAATAATTGACATGTAATTTTGATTTCTTATTTCTTAGTTATTATTTCTTAGTGTGTCTGGTTCCTGTTGTCACTTACTCACTCTCTTACTTCGTCAGCCTTTCTCAAGGTTACTTTAGTTCATTGGGAGTGTCTTATTGTACCACGTGACCATGATGCAAAGTTATTCCGTGTCAAAGCTGTACTCAGCTGCAGGGATATGGTGTGATGTGGCATGAAACAAAATAACTTATTTTTAAACGAAAAAATATCAATAATATAAATATTAATTTTTAAATACCCATCTGAGGCTGTATATGCAATAATTTTATATATAAATAAAGCCTTTAAACGTCCAAATTCTAGCATAGATTTTAGGTACAAGCATGAATGATTATTTGACAACACATATGAGAATCTAATGAATATTTACATGTTTGCATCCAGAATAGACGTTATCCCTATTAACCTTGGTGTCGATCGCATCTTCCGCCCGACCTGTAGCCCTTTAATTTCAGCAGGGGTGTCTGCCATTGCGCAGCAGCCAACTAGGTGAAGGTGGAAAATCCACCAGGAGGAGGATGCTTTAATAGGCCACCGGGGTTTGTTTCTTCAGTCAACACATTCCTCTTTTTTTTTGCGGCCGAAAGCTGCACAGTAAACCGGTTGGACATCATCGACCCCTGCCCAGCTCTCCCACTGTGGTCTGCTTCAGATATATTGTCGTCCCCCCTCCCCTCCCCTTCTTAATCTCCCAGATTGTGGGCGACTTGCTGCAGTCGATGCTGCAGTTTTGAGCCGCTCCTGCGCCGGGACAGCTGACTCAATGAGAAAGACATGCTCGCATTCGTTTTGGTGTCTGGGTCGCTCTGGATTATATTAGGTGAGTTTTGGAATCCGTCACTGTTTTGCATGCATCTTTATGATCTAGCGTCGTCAGGCCGGGGCGATGCACCTGTCTGGCAGGGGCCGTGTCCGAGATGCATTGTGTCATTCATTGCCGGCTTTTTTATTTACCAAAGGTTGTAGCGTTTCTACTCAATTACACAACATCTAACGTCGAGTGTTTAATGTGTAGTCTATGCCTGCAGCTGGCGATTTGCCTGCGCGGTGACGCCAGTAACATTTTAACATTTTCTCAGACTACACGTGTATGAACCAGCTCGATACAACGCGTTAACATTTCAGATTACAGTAGGCTGTAAAATGATTCAGCCAGAGTGCTTGAATGTCAGTCCTGGATTATTAGGCAAACACCGAGGATGCTTTCAGGTTTATTTTACCTTGCATCAGTCACAGAGGTGTGGACAAGCTGCCATGCGGCTGAATGCAAGCGTGTTGCTACTAAATGCGGCTCATTCTGCAGATCAGTGATTTCAGTTTTATGGAAGTGTGTGTGTTTAATATCCATTAAGGAAAGGCCTGTTCTCACTGTAAGCCAAACGGGATAAAACGTGTGCATTTGAGGCCGGCCAGCTGCTAAGGTCGTGTGACATTGTGCTTAACCGGACACACGTCATTTAGAAGGGGGGGGGGGGGGAGCCCTATTAGCTGATATCTCATAACATTCCTCTTTCAGGACCTTCTGGTTGTGTGTTTTCTACCTAAACCTGGCTGTGCAAACATCCATCTCTTACACTTTTATGCGAATTAACAAATATCAGTTTGCTAGAAAGCCGGTTGTGAGTCTCAAGCATTATGTCTGTGTCGTTGGTGTCCTCCACCATGCCTCAGTGATGGAGGGAGGGAGGGAGGATGAGGAGGATGAGGAACGATGACGCGCCTGGAATGTCCGGAGTTGATTGGATGGAGCTGTCCAGGAGAGAGGGGTGCTGAAATCCTGCAAACCGGAGAGCACAGCATGCTCCGTTCTGACCGGCAAAACCCCACCCCGAGTTACAGAGCGGTTTTCCGGGCATCGAAATTGTCCAGAGACACGGTCGTTGACCTCTAGTCGTCTTTAAAATGCGCGAGGGTCTTTTTTTTTTTTTTTTCAAAAGATATAATCCTTTACAAGCTTCTTTTTTTGTACAGCTTTGCAGGCCAGATTAGAGACGTTGTGCGGCACAACAGCGTGGCTATTGCTTTTATGCAACGTGTCATTAAAAAATATAGTGCAGTGAAGGATTTTTAATGGATCATGCTGGTAGATCATATGCAAAACTAAGTTATAATGTTAAATAGGCTTGCATGTAATCGTTTATTTCACCGCCAAAGAGTGTCGGTCTTCAAAGCCGGCTGCACAGCATGGTGGCAAAGTGAAAAATGGTTGGTTTGGTTGGTGCATTAATATTACATTTTGCAGTCATGGATTTGCAGGTGTCTATATAATTAATTATCGGGGTAGCCAATCTGTACTGAGGGCCGACATGGTTTCTAACCCTAACCCTAACCCACCTCCCTCCCCCTGAGGGACACTCATGACACCTTTAACCTGTCATCACATCCCTAAAACGTGCTGCTCCACACTAAATAATTCATTTTAATCACCAAATAGTGCAGCTCTGCACAGCGTGTAAACCTATTCTTTTTCCCTCCTCAATATTTAATAAATGAACGATGGTTCTTGCTTTGCCCCGCCCTTTGGTTGGAAATTTTGTAAACCAATGATGTTTTAGTATTTAGGGTTTTAGCTTATCTGCTCAACACAAAACAAGGCCCAGTAACAACACAGGAGTAATGGTGTGTACCTGTGTGTCTCTTAAGTATGACTTATTACCCTTTTGTCATTCTTCTCTATCTTAATTGAATAGGAACTGTAACAAAACAGAAGGTGGGAGGCAAAGGGATTATGAGATGTTGAAAACCTTCAAATTAAATGCACATTGCATGACTGCACAATACAGAATAAATGTTGAGTCTTAAGTCTTTTGCTGTGCACAAATGTTAGGATTAATGAGGCAGGATGTATGTATCGTACCAAGACCAATTCCTGCATTTACACATCTGCAAGCGATGTCTTTTGGTTAGATTTGGCAACAATTATATATCAGCGAGGTGACTTGTGCTGGTGGTGGTGGTGATTTTACATAAACACTGCTCTAAAGTTTCACTCCCAGTTTAATCAATAGTATCAGTCAGTCTGGATGTTCAGCCTTCCTTTTAAGTGGCTCATTGCTGTTTCAGCATTAAATGCATACTCTTCTTCATATAGTGGGATACTGGGGAGTAATGGCTCAACCTTAAGTGATGAACCAGGTCTTTCTGTCTGTCACGTGTACAACTATAGTTCTCTTATATCATTCTTCCAAGCAGCACTCAGTGTTTTCTTTGTTAGGTGTGCATTTATAGTTGTGTTATGTGAGCCCACTGATACAATAAACCTTTATGGAAATGAGAAAACTCCTCAAGAAGCCTTGTTCAATTATAAAGCCTCAGTGTTTGATATCAAAATTTCAAAAATGAGTGCTCATCAACATAAGATACTGGCTACTTCACTTAATTCCTCAGAAAGTAAACATGTAGAAGAGGAACACTTTCACTATCTAGACTTTAGCTTAATAAGTGTTGAATTGTTTGGCTCACAAACTCTAAAATGAACCCCCTAAACCACAAAAACCCATAACAGGATACACATGCACAATGCTGAACAATTATACAAGGTGGTTTTCCCTTTCAGGTCAAACCGTTAGTCAAGGGTTCAACTTTTCCATAATTTCACAATCACAAAAGCATTGAATAAATATGTCTGATGTTGAATGTACACAGTATGTACTCAGTTCCCTATTCTACCATTCAGTAACCTCATTATCCTGAAAAAAGTGTCTTACAGCCCATAAGGGACCCTAAACCCCCCAGACTGATAGCTGTAGGCTGACCTGCCCTCTCGCTTTGATAGTCAAATCAGACAGGGTGCAGCCTCATTCAGTGATGCTGTGTGTAATTTGTTTAAATGTGCAAATACCAACCATGTAGCAGACAGTTTTTTTTTCATTTGCTTGTCTGCACATGCATGTATATTGTGTGTTACTATGCCAGCCCGTGTCTCATTTAGTGAAGGTGAGGATGAGCACTGTGTGTTTGAGTAGGGGAGGTTGCCAGAGAGAAAGAGAGCTAGAGAGAGAAAGAGTGGTGGAGGGAGGGGCGTGCGGGTGGGTGTGGTGAGAGAGCGCAGCGTCTGTTGAGCTGAGGGTGGTGTGATACGGAGGCCAGCCAGGCTCAAACTAGGCCAAAACGCATCTCGCTGCCCTTCTCTTGCTTACCTCAGCTTAATCTCGCCGGTAGCAATGGGAAGGTAATCACTAGTTTGCACAGGGCAATGTGATATCCGCCTGAGGCCCCTCTACACACCACGTACACACACACGTACACATACACATACACAGACACACATCACACCACACCGGCTGCCTGGCTTCCTCCGACGCCTTTGTAAGTGTCACTGCCTAGACCACAGCTGATTTAGCCCTTCTGCAATGCAATTACAATTTAGAGCTCAATTAATTTTTTTACTGATTTGCTTCTTGATGTTTTTTTCATTTTCATTCCCTCCTCTTGCTCTGTACGTATATCTTTACTTTTGCTCTATATGTATATACATGTATATGTGTGTGCATGTGTGTGTGTGTGTTTGTGTGTGTGTGTGTGTGTGTGTGTGTAGTACATCTTTCTTCTGTTGATTGTATCATTAGCTCTTTTTATTGTATGAATGATGGTTGCAGTTACCTGTTTGGCTACCTCTCAGTTCATAAGGTGAATGGCTGTTTAATGTTTCATGTGCACAGGATGTTGCAGTGTCTTGAACCCTAAGTGACAGTGACAGGAGGAAGTGGTGGTTTGACTTCTGGAGGGGGTGGTCTTAGTAGAAAACTGGAAGGGGGAGATAAGAATGTGTGGTTTAAGAGATTGAGTGAGAGAATAGTTGCTGTCCAGGATGATAAAGTGTTGATGGTTAAAAAAAAAAAAAAAAAGGGAAAGCAAGAGGAAAAAGAAAAGTGCAATGCATTGGGGGCAGTGATGTGGCATTTTTTTTTTAAAGCATTTAACGAATAAGAGAAAACTGAGCAGGATGTCTTTTTATAGAGTGCAGTAGTGAGGTTACTACTGGTCATCTGTCTCTGTGCTAATAGGCTGTAATCTCCCCACGCTGGACTCTAATTATTGGTGACGGCCCTCGGATGGGCCGATGGGGCGGGACTTAAGGACGAAGGGTTTGCATTTCCTCTGCTTTAAGCCTCTGAGGTCAAAGTAAGTCTAGCTGGCCCATTCACAAGCCCTTGTCCCTACAAGGCTTGCAGTACTCACAGTGCACCAAATTGTTCGCTAAGTGGAATCTTCCTGAGAGAGGAAGAGAAATCTTCTCCTCATGCCCTGGTGACTGATTAGTAACTGCGGCATTAAACAAGCCTCTGTAGCTCAAATCTGTATTTTGTTAAGTTTTCTTATCTTTTATTGATACTGACTGAGTAAGTGCATTGGGACTCCTTCGTATTGATGGTGGCATGTTCATCCAACCTTTTACAAGTCTTATGGTTAGTGACTATTCAGAGGCATTTTAGATAAGCTGCTGTATTTATGGGAATACTAATGTAGCGTGTATGAAGTTGGTCAAATGTCTTTTCCTTCTCAAAATGCTGTCTTCTCAGTAGATTTACATGTGAGTGGATAAATCTGGAAATTTCCCTTTTCTCCGTTGTAATTCACCATTACAACAAATTCCATGCTTAAAATAAATGCTTCAGTAGAAATTTTACACCTTAATATATCCAAATGCATTTTGGCCTTTTGTTTGAGCTGAACAGTGTAGTTTAGCTGAAACATATATTCAATCTTAAGCTAATTCAAGCTTTTGAGTGGATATTTACAGCTGTAAAAATGTTACTTGTTTGTTTTCATTAATTTTATAACTAAAATATTTAACCTTGATCTTAACATAAAGTTGTGCTTCATGCAGTCAGGCACCAGTGAAGGTCAGTTGACTGTTGAGGCACATTCTCTTGCATGTACAGAATGCCCATATGTTTATTTATTTTTTTAATCCAGCTGTTCATATGTGCTCTGCTTACATATGATATACTTTGTATCAAGTTCCATCTGTACACTGTTTGACTGTGCACATCTGTCAGGCTTTCCAGCCAAGTGTATGTGTATTGCTGCCCCCTGAAAGCTAGATTTAGAATTTTGCAAAACATCATACTCAGTCATCAACACAAGGACACGTTAGTAACATAATAAATGTGAAGAGATGACTGCAGCTATCAAAACTTTGTTCCGTAGCACAAAATTAGATGTTAATGACTAGCCATAAGTTTTTTTCAGAGCTTTCAACTGCACTCATGGCCTTCATCAGTGGCTGGAGCTTCCTCAGTTGACACAGAAGAGCTTCAAATTCACACATTTGAGAAGCTGCAATAACTGAATACTTGGCAGTTTTGCTTAAAAAATGAGTAAAATGATTATTGAATTATCAAAATAGTTGTCGACTCATTTCCTAGATTGATTAATTAATTAATTGACTAAACTTCCCTCAGGCAAATTTATGCTACTTTTTTTTATCATTAATTGAAATAATTAGAGGGATTGTCCAAGAAACAGTAAGATTGGTACACATCAACAGTCCATCATCCTTGAGCAACTTGTGCATTCTTTCTCTCTCCATACATCAGCTAAATGCCCACATGGTAAATGTAAAGCAATTTTCTCTGCAGTGACAATGAAGATTACTTGATATTCATGGTGTGATGTGCTCGTCATCTCACAAGTGAAACGGAGAGGTCTTTGAGTGCACAAGCTGATGAAGGTCATTGCTGTTGCTGATGGGGATGCTGCTGACCTGCTGTTCTTCTGTGCCAACAGCTGTAGCAACAATCTTTGTAGAAGGCAACAGGAATGAACTGTGTGTGTGTGTGTGTGTGTGTGTGTGTGTGTGTGTGTGTGTGTGTGTGTGTGTGTGTGTGTGTGTGTTTGTGTGTGTGTGTGTGTGTGTGTGTGTTTCCATTGAGTGTGTGTGTCCCTGGAGTGTGTTATTTAGGTTACTACAGGACAAACAGTTGGACACCAAACAGTGCCATAAGCTGTAGTGGGGAGAAGGTTGAAACAGCTGAGAAAATTACCCGTTTATCTATAATTAGCAAATAATCACACACATTTTAGCATGAAGCCTCATCTCAACTATATTATATAAATCCATGTTCTGTTCTCCTGTTTGTGTGAACATAAAAGCTACTAAAAATCTTCAAATCATATTAACAGAGCAATGAATTTCAAAATGACCACATAGCAATTGAGACCATAATGACTCAGTAAGATAAATGACTGACTCAATTGGCAGCCCGCAGGCCACATCCATCCATCCTGAATTGCACCCCATTAATGTACGTCAACTAAAAGTGCTTGCTTTTGTCACTGACAGGCTCAGATTGTGTCTGACATTATTACATGACATTATTATGGAAAGGACCATACAGAGAAATAAAATCCTTGATCCAGTGTGTTTATTATTGTGTCTCACCAAGTTCCGCTCAAGGAGAAGTCTCGCTCTGGAAATCTTGTGAGAGTTGATTTTTTGCAGATAACAATCTGAGCCTGGCAAAAACAAGTACTTTTACTGTGCGTACATGAAGATACTGATAGTAATAGAGTATGTTATTGGTTGTCGTTATTGACACTTTTTATGATTGTCATGATTCTGTGTCATAATTCTCTTTTTTAGTCTGTTTCTACACTTTGTGATGTACCTGGGTCAGATATATGCGTTTATTTTTTCATGTTCTTCAAAAACATAAACATTGCCATTTTTTACTACATTCCTTTGCATTTGTCAACTTTGTCAAAACTAAATTATTTTATAAAAGTTTTTAGAAGTTAACACCTTTTGAATGTGAGTCATTTGGAGCCAGGGATTTTTTGGAGCCACCATCTAGGGGCCATCAGTGCACTTTAAATTACCTCCACACTGGCTTTATCCTCAAGCTGTGCTAGTTGCAGCTTGGCTGGGACAGCCCTAGAGACATTTAATCTGTGCCCAATTTCTGGGGTTGCATACCTAGTGTAGATGTGGCCCAAGGAGGACTGTACCTCCTCCCTCCTCCCCCAATGAGACGGAGTACAGAGAATTCAATTTAGAGTCACCTTGAGTGAAGGATACACATGCTGTCATCCTTTCTACAGTAAGAGAAGACGTCATTTCTTGAGGGAGCCTTTGGCATCTGACGGGCTTTTCGTGTCATTATGGCATTTTCAGTCTGGAAATACATACTTCAAAGGAGTTTGCAACCGAAACGGGACATAGGCACTGTGTAGTAGACGAATATTTGATTCTTAAGACCTTTCAGTGCCTCCCACCAAGCACTCAACACTGCTCTGTCTGGCTACAGTCTGAAAATCATTTTTTTTTTAAGAGGAACATTTTCAGTTGAGGTTTAAGTGAGGCATCAAAGGACAGTGTTTATGCTAAAATATGTGTTGGTCATATCCTGCTGATAAGATTTCCTGCTCTCTCCTCTTCTTCGTTTTTGTCAGAGACCTGTTTTCTTGTTGATATTATTATTTTTATTGGCAGTGAAAAGAGTGTCAAGCAGGAAAAAGTCAGACGTGGGCAGAACAAAGACAAGAGAGAAAACAATGAGGGGCAGTAAGATGTTTCCATCTCTCCTGGAGGCCAATTAAGTGTCTGGCTAGAGTGGGTCTCTTGCTGCTGTTGGGCTATTTCAGGGCAGGAAAATGTGGCGTGCAAGCCCATCTATGCAGTGGCATTTGCTGGTTCATTTAACCCTGCAGGTTCCACAGACAGGGTTAGGGTTAGGGTTAGGGTTAGGGTTAGGGTGCCAGGAGTGAGACTCCATTCATGAGTCAAAAGATGAGGAATATTTCCAGATAAGTCCACCTCAACCTATAAAATCTGAATGTCTTGCAGCATTTAACTTTCAGAGATGAACAACAAATAAATAGATTTTGTTACAAAATTCAAGTAAGATGACACCTCATTTTACATGTTATATACTGTATATTCGTAGATCATCAGGGTTTTCTCAGGAATTACACACAGAAGACAGTGGAACCGATCGTATCAATAAAATTCAATAAAAATAAGAGTGTTACTGACCCAAAGAACCTGAATCAAAATGTCAAAATGTCAAAATTGTCGAGTTAAGCCAAATTTCTCCAGCTCTATCTGAATCTTTTGACCTCAAGCAGAGAAAAGCTTCTGTTAAATAAGAAGCCACGTTCAGTCATAGTCCACCTTTAGCTAAATAACGTTTTTAGTTCAGCTCTCAGACTGGTTGCTTATTTGACAGTTTTGTTTCAAATGTTTACTCACTAGTCACTTTAATTTGATTATTGTACTTGCCCTTTTTAGCCTTATTATGGGGATATAGTATTATTAACAACCCAGTTCTCCTTGTTCCATCTACTCCTGCTTCTCTCCATGTTGTTTCCTTTATTTGAGACACTGTGTGTGTGTGTGTGTGTGTGTGTGTGTGTGTGTGTGTGTGTGTGTGTGTGTGTGTGTGTGTGTGTGTGTGTGTGTGTGTGTGTGTGTGTGTGTGTGTGTGTGTGTGTGTGTGTGTGTGTGTGTGTGTTTGTACATTCATGCCTTTGTAACTAGCTGCACTCTCTCCCCACTGTCTTCTATTCCAGCATTCAGCACAGCGGACTTGTCAGTGGGTTATGGAGTCTGTCTATATTTAGAGCTGTTGGAGGCTTCTCTGCTCCTCTATTCAAACACTGACCAATCTACTGTCATCACTGCAGCCAAGCCACACTGTCCATTCAACATGACATAAAGCACATGCAGCGATACATTACATTTATGTCATCTGAGCAGCTCACTTGATCTTCATATTCCCACAGTGATTCATAAGGGCTTACAATACCAATCAAGGACACAAGGACACAGGCCTTTGACCTCTAATCCAACATAATAATAATAATTTTCACAATTAGCTTTTGGTCTTTAGTCTAAGCATATTTCTCTTCAACATAAAATCCTCAAAATTATCTGAAAAGTGATCATGAGGTGATGAAATGAAGTATGTAGGCACTTTGAGAGGGGATGAGGGGGGTGCCTGTTCCTTGGTGCTTGTTCCTATCATATTTCTATGATCATTCAGTATCATGTGTGCTACTGAAAATACACCTCCACACCAAGCAACCTCTGTAACAAAATATTTTAGGGAAGACATGACTACAGAAGTTTTAATGTCCACATCCAGCTAAAGAACAGACCTACACAAAATATATACTTAGCCTGAGAGCAGTTCTATTAAATCAAAATTATAATTACTGTTATAATACCAAATTAGGCTAGGCCTATAGGATAATCATAACTCTAATCCTCCCATTGGGTCATCCCACCATTATAAATTCACAAATCACCTACTGAGTACGTCCAATATAAAGGCAATCAGATCAGATATCAATATAATCAGATCACTTGTGAAATTAAATTGGTTCCCCCACAGTTGTAAAACAAGTCATATTACTGTTTCTATGAGAGAGGTTTTAAAAATGCTAGTTTTGTTAGTTGTTGTTGTTGGCCTGTGTTTAATTGCAGGAAGGTTTGTTTGTTTATTTTATGACACGGTTCAACTGTTTGTGTCCTGTTGGCAAGACTACATGGACTTCTCCATTAGTGGAAGATACAGTATGCGTGTGTGTGTGCTGCCCGCCTGGCTGGTGTTTTGTCATTGATCTTCCCGTCAGAACTGTTTAGACATATCGGCTGTTCTTCAGATTGAAGAATACAAAGCGAGATGTAGGGAATACTGTAGTGAATGTGGAGAGTAAAGTGACGGGAAAACAGACTTTTTCATTCATTCGTTTCATTCAGTGAGTCTTGTGTGATCAAATTTGAACTTCAGATGTAGTTTTAACCAACCACATAAGGCTGATAGCAGAACAACAAAACCATCCATTTACTTTTTAAAATGTATTTAAATTTATTGCCATTTTTTCACATTTTTATCTTATAAAAATCTAGGGGGAAAAAATGACAAAATGGAATGTCTGACCAACTGACTGCCATCCAAAAACTAAGCCAAATTTGTAATTTACTTGCTTTTATGTAATGTAGCTGTTTTTTGAATTTTGTTGATGTATGATTTTACTGCGTTCATTTTGGAAGGTTCAGAAAACTTCAATATCAATCTCAATTAAATGATGGGATTCATATTGATCTGATTATAGATCTGAATGTTGTTCTGACATGATATTTTGCTGACTTGAGATAAATCTACAGGTGAAGTGTTCCCTTTCCGTTCCTAATTTCGTTTCATATTTTACACATTTAACATCACTTCTATGTGTTTTGTGATGAGATGGCCTTGTCTGTGGTTTCTCCGAATTACCAGTTCATTACCAAACACTTGAATCTGTGCCAGATTATGTTTTCATTTTGTCAGGTCTTTACAGTAATTAAGTCTAGCTGTCGGACAGACTCCAGCAGTGCACAGTGGGCCATTCCGTGTCCTCAACAGAGGACTTTTTTTCCCCCAGAATGAACTTTGACTTTGTAAATGCTTCAGCACCCATACGAATACCAGTAAGCAATTTTGCTTAGTTCAGAACCATCATCAAGTGATGCCTACTATTAACGAAACACTTCACCAATCACGCTCAACATTTCCCAGCACTTGAGCAGCTCTAATTCCCCATCAAGATTACTGGAACTACAGAGAAAAAGGGACAACAGAAAAAGAGGAAATATTTGAATCATGCAGTAAAAAAAGAAAAAAAAAGAGAAGTTAAGAGTTATGTGTGGTTGAAGGTGCAGTACTGTTTCTCAGAGGGATCTGTCATGCTGTGGTTTTTCAGTTACAGCCGATGTAGGTTTCAGTCTCAACAGACGATCGAGTTAAGTTGAATTGGGAGGATTCAAGCCCAAGTAGTGTTTGGGAAGCAGCATCAGGGAATTCACTGTTGAGCAGTTGAAGGTACGGTGCTCTTGACTTGAATCAAAGCAACAGAGGGGATGACAGATAGCTGTACTACAAGTGCTGCTTTATAAATGACTGTATTATGATAAGTGCTGACCACATGTATGTGCTTTCATGTAGACACTAGAACATATGAGCATTGGGGGGGGGGGACTCGTGATATGATTGCCCAGTCAATCAATCAATCAATCAATCAATCAATCAATCAATCTTTATTTATGTTGCGCCAAGAGGCGAGAGAGAAAGGAGAGGAGAAAGAGGCACATTGTGATACCAGGAAGAACAGTGAACTAATCTGTGCAAGAATTTGGTCATTTAACATTGGCTGTAATGTCTTTGTAGCATTTTGATATATTATATAATTTCTTTTGGAAGATAAATGTTGATCTCACTGGTGAAATCTAACAATTGTTGGTGCCCCCTTAGTTTGTAAAGTAAAGCTTCATGTTGTTACTGGACAGAACAACAGCGCCGCCACTGGGGCTTTGTATGTACAGATATCACCAAATTTCAATAAATATTAATATATTTAAATGAGCTGATGAGTGTATATTCAATTTTGTATTATTTAATTAAGCTACATAGCAGTTTGGATTTTTATTACAGACTGAAAAACATGATTTACTGCATCCCTCTGTTAATGAGGTCATTTTTTGTGAGGACGAGGTGTTACTGTAGCTTTGAGTTGAGATTATCACTGTTGCTGTTGACCAAGTACCCTACTCTGTACCCTAATCTCAATATATTTAAATATGACCACTTAAGGCCAATGAAGAAGTACATAAAATGCTCATTATTCCTGGCAGAGCCTGGTTGTGTTGAAACTGCATTTACAGGACTCATGACCATAATATTTCTAGAAATCCAGACTATAACCCTGCAAATAGACGTTTACAATACTCATTTATGAATCACCTATAAATGTATTAACTCAGAAGTAGACTAGCTTTGTTTCTTTATTCATTTTGTTCCTTTTTAAAGGTGTTTGAAAGTCACGTATCTGGTTTCCTGCCTGAGGCATGCTCACGCCTCAGTGTGGGTTCTCGCGTGACAAAAATCCAAGGGGGGTTGAATTGGGGGCAACCAGATTTGGTTGACCTGGATGACTGAGAATCTTCATAGACATTTATGACATAACGACTCAACTTCCCTTTAGTAAAATGGAAAAAATAGTGCTTCTATTAAAAACAGAACAGGTGAAGAGGGAAGTCAATGTTCCCACGGCCTCAGATATTTATACTAATCGGTTTCACTGTATGTTGCGGTTTTGTGTATGTGTATGTGTGAAGGCATAGCGTTAGACAGTGAGCACGCACATAGGAAATGATTCTGATTGGCCGTGAGCTGCAGCAGTACCCCGATGCTATTCGTTCAGTCAGGTGGTGCTGTCTCTGACTCATTCCTCAGGGGAGGGAAAGGAAACCCTCCAGTCAGCACTGCAGCCGCCCTCCCCCTCAGTTAAATTATACATCTCACGATTTATGTGTGTGTGTGTGTGTGTGTGTGTGTGTGTGTGTGACGGAGGCTGAGCCTTAAAGAGCGCCATGCACACGCACCGAGCGTGTGTCTGTTTTATCTACTTTCCAGTCCCCTCACTTGTCAGGGCTTTGGTGTAGATTATCTTTTCTGAGCTGCTTGTACAGTAAAAGTAAGAATGCGGGGGAAGACCCCTCAAACATCACAGCGCTATTAATCAAACCTAAAATATGTGTTTGACAGGGTCTGGGTGGAGGAAGGAGATGTGAGGTCAGATGTTTTCGTAAAACACGAGACTGTCACACATTAAAACACAATGCTGAGAAAATCCGTTGGCACATGCAGTGTGTGTCTGGGCAAACCCACTCACATGTGCGGAAGTGGTAATGAACTTCTCACCACTTCCATCCTAGGTTACAGCTTTTTTTCTAAAAGTCAGATGCCTGTCATGTGAAATGTTTTTGTGATGTTTGATACTTGTGGTTAGGGTTAAATGAGTGATAAATGAGCCAATCAGTCTAGTGTGACTGATCAGTCTATTATGTTTTGTGTCCGGAGCTGTTTTAGAAAATCCCACATGCTGCTTTGCCATCTTTAAAATGAATCTATAAAATGTCAAAGTCCATTAAGTGAACACGATCATGTGGAGGAACATATTGATGGCTCACAGTAACATAATAAGGACATCAGTAGTGGTTTTTCTAAAAACTGCTCAGTGGGCAAAACATCACACTGAATAGATGAGGAGAATTTCATGGCAAATATTTTTCAGGTGTTGGATGTTTTGGTTTGGATCCAGAGTTCATTTGTTGGCTGTGGAAGAGAAAAATCCAGTTCTTTCAACTATTAATTATGCAGGCTGTTTGTGTGTTGACTTTGGTTAATTTTATGCTTACTGCTGCATTCCAGTGTTCCTGTGTCACACAGTGGTTTTGTCTGTCTCAATCCAGCTTCTTCTTTTTTCTGTCTTTGATGATCCAAAATGCAACTTTCTTTGAAAATACTGCCTGAAGACCAGGATTTAATGTATTTAGAATTCAATAATCAACATGTTATTTTGACAGCAGCGATACCACAACCAAAAAGCAATTCCCGGTATGCCAATTTAGCTGAATGAGGTATTGATTTGGTATTGATTCATCATGAAAGGATCCATCAAAAAGCATAAAAATCACAATTGTTACACCAAATGTTGATTTGAAAACTCTTACTAAGCAAATAAATGTTCTAAATGGGGTATTGTTTAGAAATTAAAAATAAAATGTGGCCAAAATTTCTAAAGAATTTATACTTTTTGTGTTTCAGGTGTGTATTAAATATTTTTTTCCCACAGTGTCAAACCAATGTTTGGATTTAAAGATGTCATGACACAAAAAAGTGCAAATTCTTCTTCATAAGTTGATGAGTGTCCTCCCTCCTGCAGAGCTGAGTTCCACCCTGATGGAGAAGATGCAGGCCCAGGAGATGATGAGCGGCCTGAGGATACCGGAGATGGACGAGCTCGGACAGTTTTTCCGCTCCCTGCCAACCTCCACGCTGGTAGGCATCGGCGCACTGACCGCCGTGCTGGCGTACTGGCTGGCCACCAGACCCCGCTCCATCAAACCACCCTGTAGCCTGCTCCACCAGTCTGAAGAGGTGCCGGTAAGACAGGCACACACATTCCTACTAAGAAAATCACTTTATGAATGCAATCTCACTCACAAATGCTGACATTTCCGTTCACACACAAAAGGAAAATAATGATTTACAGATAAACTCTCATTGTCCGACATTGATCTACTCACCACAAACTAATGGACAAATTCAGAGATACGCATATTCACTTTCGCAGGTACTTTACAGATACTGTGTGTTTATTAGACACACACTTGTACATATGAATATTCATTTTCACAAACATGGACACATGGACACAAACGTTTTTCAGTTTGATTTATTCACAAAAAACAAGAGTAGAAGAAGTTCTGATTTTAAGTGATTGAAGTAATTGTATTAAAAGAACAGTCAGAGAAATACTGTTCTATTTATTTTCAATTTACTCAGAAATCTTTCAGAAACCTTTATAACATTGCATTATATTGAAATCAAATTTACATAATTATAAAAAAATACAGACAAAGGTGTGTTAGCCACTATTAAACCTTTACCTGTGCATCCAAAAGCATATTAAATTAATGTATTGCTCACAAGCTGTGGAAGCAATATGCCCTTGATTTTACCCCAGTCCTGGTTTATCGTAACCACCATCCCAACCAAATCAAACACACACTGTTTTTCACACACACACACCACAGCCCTGTGCCCACTCACTGGAACAACAGGCTGGCAGTGTTTGTAGTAAATGTGAAACTCCTTGTAAAAGCTTGTTGTGGCAATGAGGTTGTTCTTTAGTGAACTGAGGTGTTTGAGATAGCGACACAACAGTCTAACAGATTGAGATGACTGTGTGTCTGACGAGTGTAGGTACAAACTAAAGTACAAGCACACACAAACGCAGAATTAGGTCAGCATTGTGTTATGATCTTCAAAACATGCCCAGCTCCCTTATCTTTATATCTGAAATGACTGAGTTGCAATAAAGAATTTGCTTCAACCATTCTTCATCGTTATGAAAATATACTCTAATGACCCGTAATGCATCTACAATGTACACAAAAAATGTACAAAAGATGTAAAAGCTCTACTAAACTCATCAGCTTTGATATTTTGTATTAATTTGTGAGCTGACAAGAGGTGGATCAAGATTTGGAGAACAAGGAAAACTTTTTTCTGCTTACTCTCCGTCAGGCTTTGGTATCTATTCAACACAGTCTTTATGATAGAGGATTAAATCTTGTTTTCATTCATATATTTACATTCTTCTACCAGATTATAAAGAGAAAAATAATGAAACGCTGTCTCTCTCTCTCTCCCTCTCCCTCTCTCTCTTTTTGTCAGCATGAAGATGGAGGTCGAAGGTCCATGATGGGCGACAGTTCCAAACTGCTGAGTCATTACCATGACGATGCCAAGACCATGTACGAGGTCTTCCAGAGAGGCCTCCACATATCTGGTGGGTAGAGAAAAACTACCTCTAACTCTCACAAAAACACAGTACATATACAGACAGATGTTAACAATCTTGCTCATACATCTGGATAGTTGAATCTTTCAAGCCAGCCATACAGCCAGTACATAGAATTACAATGTACAATATACATACATACAATATACAGACTTATAATAAAATAGATACATCAAAAGAATAATCAAGTGTTAACAAAGTCAATGTGATCAAAATATTAATTTAAAATTGATGAAATAACAACAGTGAATATATAATTAAAGGGATCATGGATAGAGATTTTCGATAAATGTATTATAGTATATGGTATCATAGTGAAATGTGAAAACCTCATAATTTTAAAGACCCAGTCCACTCAAAAATGTGTTTTACTCCTGCCGGGATGATTGGTGACATCACAGCTATGAAGCTTATACTGCTCCAACATGTTTATGAAACTTTCCATATAACTTGCACAAGTGTGATGTGGAAAAACCACATCGGACACAAATTATTATAAGCAGAGTATTTTATATATGTTAAAACATGTCTTGATGATGATTAGAAAATGATTTTGGAGTTGTGGTTGTTCAATCCAAACAAAATTACACCTACAACTCACACCAAAGTTGTAGCTGTTCCCATTAAAGCATTAATCACTCAGGATGAGTCAGAAGGTGATACGTTTTCCACATACAACTGGTGATAGATTTCTTGTTTTAACCACAGATGATTGTATTAGAGTAGTTTTATGTTATGCTGTCACTGATTTTGATGTTTAATGTGAGCTTGTTGGTATTTTTTAGTATGTATTTACATGCCTTGTAACATGTTTTATGTGTTTATTATGTTTTGTGTTCAAGTATGTGTTCTGTGTTTTACAAATCAAAGGTTGAAAGCTGAAAGCCAAATAATTGCTGTTGTATCTTGGTCAAAATGATGATGTGCATAAATGTTACTGTTTAGTACAGTATTCAATGACGTGATGATGTGTCTATTTCACAGCTCTCCAGTACACCAAGACAGTGTTAAGGTTACGTAGGTTATGTGTGACCCTGATCACCATCATGTCTAAGACTCAGGGCTGCTAACAGTTTCATACATTTTAAAGTATATTATGTTTTTCCCTCTAGGAAAATGTTATCATAAAGATTTTAAAATGTTTTTTGCCAACACTAACACTCTGTGATCTGAAGTAATTAAGTAGATATATGCAAGTACTGTACTTAAGTACTGTTTTGAGATACTTTACTACTTGACTTGAGTATTTCAATTGGATGTAACATGTTGATGTACTTTGTTACGCCACTGTATTTATTTTATGGCTCGTTACCAGTTGCTGCATCTAATTTTGCATCCAAAACACATTATCTATATATATTTACAATATGATGTATTGTTGTAGACTAAACTACCCAACATAAGACGCTGTTAAAATTAGCTCCACCACAACATTAAAGTGCTGCTCACATATTGTAATGTGATCCACTAATATGACACTGACAGGGGCTATTCTGCATAATGAGTACTTTTACTTTTAATACTTACATCTACTGGAAAACTTTTTTTTTTGATAGTGTGGTATTGCTTAAAAAACGTGAATACATTTTCCAAGATTGCTAAAACTTGATGTCTGACTTGTGTTCCACAGGTGATGGACCTTGCTTAGGCTCGCGACTCCCTGACCAGCCTTACAAATGGATATCCTACAAAGAGGTGAGTGCCATTCTGGGGATACCAAGTCAGACATGACATGTGTTATCAGACCACTATCCTGGGACATCAGCTTTACAGTATGGCTACAGTCATGAATCATTGTCTTTCTTTGCTGCATCAACAATGATTACGTGTGAAAGCTGCCAGCTACTGTGCCAATGCCAGCTTCCCCTAAACATAGTTAGTGTACAGTCTATAATAAGATGTTTAGAAAAAGATTTGCAATTTTATCGAAAGAGTAGTTGTTTCAGGAAATGTGATCTGGATTTAGGAAATGAGCAGTTGATTATCAACTTCAGTTTCAGTTGAAGGTAAGCTCTGTATATTTTTAATGTGTTGTCCTAACTTTAATGTCACAGGTTAACCACATAAACTTGTTGTTGTGCAATATATATATAGTTCATTTGAGCTGTTACACCCGGGTGATTCAACTGTGGTCGTCAGCCACTATTTATTCAATGGTCTTTGCTATTTTTTCAATATCTGGTGCTATGTACAGATTAACGGTCTGGTCGATTCTGAAAACAGTGCTGGTCAGCACTCGCTCCTATAGCAACTGAAAACTTCCACACATCCTTTGATGCAGTTTCAAGTTCCAACAAATTTGTGAATATGGGCAAATACCTCACATGTTTTGGAAAGTCATGTAGTAGTGGTGGTGGTTACAGGGGAATTTCATTTAGCCAAGTGATCTAGAAATCAGTCCATATGTGAAATGGATTACACAACATTCAAGAGCTATTTATGACATCATGTTGGGGGGAGTTTTTTTTAGTTCATTGTGTACACTGTACAAATTCCCAGGAAAGCCAGATAAGTCTCGACCTGTTTTCAGTCTCAGTCATAGAAAAGCTGTCTCTTTCCGTAATTCAACAATAGACAGTTTAGTGTCAGTTCAGGTCGGAAAATAATGTGCAACACTTCCACTGAAGCCTGAAACATGTGGAAGTAGTTATGCAACTTAGTTTGCTGTCAATGGAGAGGAATATAAGCCCTGTTATCTTTAATGTCTTTCACAATCAGTGTAACTTCAGAAATGAGATTTTTGCATTCAGCAATTTACATAATAAAAGGTCATGCATTTCACACAAGGTAAAAAAACATGGATGTTTACAAAATTAGATGTTGCTTCATAGCTGAAGCATGACAGAAAATAAACTCCATGCTATGGCCAACACAAACATGGATTTCCATTTTTCCAAATTAGCACCACAAGTCCATTCACCTACCTAAATAGTTAGAAAATAGTACCAAACTCACTAATCAAAGAAACTAAGGAAAAAATATTTTTTGCCAGTAAACAATGATATGATGTATTCTTATTTGGTTTTGTATCCTATCTTTCTACCTAAAAGGTGACGTCCCGAGCTGAGTACCTGGGTTCAGGCCTGCTGCACCAGGGCTGTCAGCCCAGCCCCAACCAGTTCATAGGAGTGTTCGCCCAGAACAGACCAGAGGTGAGTCCCATCTATATCTCAATTTCTGTCTCTTAACGCTTCATGTTGTCTCCCTCACTCTGTCTCCTCGACTCTGTTCCTCATCTTTTCTCTGCTCACTTTTTTATACCCATTGGCTCGGAAAAGAAAACCATTTTGCAGATGGTTTCATTCATACAGACCACTGGTGTAAACACACACACAGTCGTAAACTGCTCACATTATGTTAGCATCTTGATTAAAGCAAGATCTCTCTCTTGAAAAGGTGAAAACCAAAAATGCATTGGCTTAAAACTATATCAGTATGTGTAAGCACAGTCTAAAACACGAGTTAAACAAAGAAGTACATTTTTTTCAATTGATGAATGAACTTCAACCCCTAATTTGTGTGTGATTGTAGTGGATCATCTCAGAGCTAGCTTGCTACACCTACTCCATGGTTGTGGTTCCCCTTTATGACACACTGGGCCCTGACGCCATACGGTTCATCATCAACACTGGTAAGACCACAAACTGCTTATTTAAATGCTTACCGTTAACACACACACACGCCCACACAACAATATCCAGAAATGATCATCTTTTTAAAAATGTTGAGTTTGAAATGTGAATACATCAAACAAGCATCTCCTCATTAAAGGGATAAATCATGAATAGTGGCGAAATAACTTTATTTTTTTTAAATAATAACTTTATAGTACTACTATACCTTTACATTTATAGTAGTATTACTATAAGTGAAATCATGAAATCATAAGACATTTCAGAGTTTTAAATCAAATTATTAAATCTGGTCTTCACCAGAGACAAGAGACATAGAGATGTTCAGTACATGTACAAAACATTCTTTGACACAGACTCATCAAATTAAACTGACTACACTGAACCCCGCAGTAGATTTTAGCAATGTAGCTCCCCTCACTGATGACTTCGGAGCACCGTTGTTGGCTCAGCCTTGATGCACAGAATGTTACTTCCTGGGTAAAGCTTATTTAAATACTGCAAAGGACACAAAAACAATTATGATGCAATACTTCTGCTGCAAATGGGTTGCTGCTGTGCTATAAAACTTTAAAACAGTGATTTTACAGGGATAGTTTTATACTGAACTGAGTACAACTGTTTGAAGCAGCACTGGACTGACCTTACTACTGAACCGAAGATCTAATAAGTCATTAGAGAATTTGAACAAGAACTGATTAGTTGAATTGATGCCATCCCTAGATTGGTTGCTGTAAAGATCTAAAACTCACTCAATCTACATCTGGGTCTTTTTTATTTGTTTTGTTCCTTTTTGTTTTTTATTCTGCTGGTATTCACACAAGGGTGCGGGTGCTCTTGTGTGTTTGTGTCATTTCAGCTGAAATCTCCACAGTCATCTGTGACAAAATAGAGAAAGCTCAGGTGCTTCTGGGCAACGTGGAGCGGAAAGAGACTCCGGACCTGCGGAGAATCATCCTAATGGATGCCTTTGACTCTGACCTAGTGGACAAGGGCAAGGGATGCGGCGTCCATGTGCAGGCCTTGCAGGAGGTCGAGGTATGACATGTAGGGGAAAGATAAAATCACTGCAATGCTATAAAGGGTCTGATGGGCAATTTGCTCAGTGCAAGTGATGTAAATATACACTGTATCAAGAAATATACACAAATATGAAAAAGTTATGATCAGCTGGTCCCTTTAGAGAGGCTATATACTCAGAGAGGTTTAAATTCCTTTTTAAGAGAATATAAAAGAATGATAATAATAACATTAAAGAAATAATTCAAACATTTGACTGTGTCATCACAGAAATTCCATGAAAAGCCAATCAAAACAAACTGATGTTTTGATTTGGTTTGCACACTATCAAAAAAATAAGTCACTTGTCATGCATTTTGAAACAGGAGTCTTCATAAGGTCAGATCTTTGTCTACTCGTCTATATATATGACACAAGTGCTATGTCACCACCACATAATCACACGCAGACAACACCAATTGCATTAAAATAGACTGTCATGTGTTGTTATGCCTCTATGTCTCAAGAGTGCATTTACAGTAATTTCACTGTTTCCTGCAACTGGTAATGCTTCATTAGCTCAATCACAACAAACAGACATGAGAAGCTTGTCCAGCAGATCACAGCATGCCTATCTCAAAGGACAAATTAAGATTAATGCAGATTACTTTCCTTTCTTTCTCTTTTTCTGTAAATGCATGACAATTTATGAACACATCAGACAAAGAAAGAGAGAATGGGAAAACATTTTGCACACTTACATAAAGTGTGCCAGGGTTGCATTGCAAAATGAGGACATCTCAATGAGTTGCAAAAAGCCAAGACAAACACAGAAAAGTTGGCAGTCACAATCATTTTTCTGTGACAAGCAACCCTCATGGAGGCATCTGATCTGTGCCAGCATGATACAATACCGGCTTATCGAGTTTTCCAGGCGACTTAAAAGAAATGAGAGGAGTTTTTGCAAATGCTGTTGAACTCTTGACACACAATCAAACATTCAGCAATAAACTCTGCACATGTGGCCTTGGCAATTTTATATGTCTAGTGAACTGAACCTTAATCCTTAAAGTAATCCCTTCCCATCAACATAAAACCACAAATGTTTGTCTCCAGGCAATGATAATTTAGTTTGGAAA
Organism: Scomber scombrus; assembly: GCF_963691925.1. Taxonomy (NCBI): domain Eukaryota; kingdom Metazoa; phylum Chordata; class Actinopteri; order Scombriformes; family Scombridae; genus Scomber; species Scomber scombrus. The sequence goes on from NC_084983.1 coordinate 21,135,605, forward strand.
ATTCATTTATAAAACTCAAAGAAACACACTATTAAAGGAATTAACAAAACGAAGACTTAGGCCGTGTCTAATTTTATTTAAATGTATTGCATGATAGTTAAAGGTCCTCTAATAATGATTTGTTATTTCTTACAGGCTCTGGGCAGAGAGAACTACAGAAAACCTTTAGTGAGTACTGTACAAAATCACACACCACATGGGAAACAATGCACTCTATAATGATTTTTTTTCTTTTACTATAACTGAAAATGATTCAACTCTTTTTTGTGCAAATATGAACCTGATTCATTTAATAGCACATGTGACTGAATGAGTTTAGAGTCTGAAAAGTGATTAATTCCGACTTATAAATAAAAGACACAATAGCAAAGCAGTTTAAACCGTATTGCTGTGATATTTTACATTTGTTGTAAAATACATGTATCTGTATTATGACAGATCCTTCACGGCCTCAATTTACCAGTTAAACAATGGCAAGCCTGTCTTTACTGCTTTTTAAAATCAAATAGATAATTACAATTTATTGGCAGCTTATATTGGAGCCTCAAACCAATACTGCTGGTACAGTGACAGAGAAAGGGGGCAGAGCCATTAACTATGAATACAACACATACTGTATTTAGATATACAGCATGCCTTATTTTATAGCCACTGGTTTGTTGGTGCAGCTTGCTGTCAAAGAAGCTGCAAGAAGTTCATCTCATGATAAGTAACATGTCAGTCTCACACTCTGATCAATACAGTTTTTTCTCCACAGCCCCCTGCACCTGAGGACCTGTCCATTGTATGTTTCACCAGTGGAACCACAGGTAACAATTTGTGATTAACATGCAGCATTCTTTTTTTTTTTAAAGAATGAAAGCACTCCTGATGCCATTGGATGCAAGGGCTTTAATTGCAAAATGTTTTATAGCCATCTAAATAATAACAATGATAAAACCAAGTGGTTAACTGCTTATAATGTCAAATATTTAAAGTATTTACCTAATATGTACCTTCAGGAAATGACATAAGAGGTAAAAGTTTCCTAAATGTATGGTCTCCTGTCTCTTGTGAAATGCTCATATGTCTGTGTAATGTATTTATATTTGATAAGTAAAACAAGACAAAACATTTACAAAAAGTCAGCTCACTAATTGCTGGGACTATGAGGAGTTTAAAACCTATTCACATTGGTGATAAATGATTCAAGAAGACAGGAAGACAAGTATTTACTGTGAATGAATGCAGTTTCTTCACAGCAGCAGGCTGATGTCATAGCAAGCAGATAATTTATTTCCTACTTCTTCCCATTATATCCGTTCTCACTCTTAATTCTCCAGCATGTCCTGACATGCCAAAGATACATGAGAAAGCATTGCTGCTTTTATGCTAGTTGTTAACCCACAGCAGCAGAATGCAGAAGATCAAACACAACAGGGAACAGGAGTGGGGTCATATGAGGACTGGCTAGTATCAGTTTACAAGGGACAGTAGCTGCAACTCCCCCTAGTTACAGTCCACCAAAGTGTTGAAAAGGCTGCCACCTGCTGGCTGTGAGAGTAATTTTCAATTTCCCCAGATGGGTTTTCATTTCTCGAGAAATCCCTCTGTCTTTGTTGCGACATCCACTATGCTCTGAATCTAAAACAGCATTCTTCACAGTTGTGGGACTTGGATGACATTTGTTGAAAGAGGAACATTTGAATTAAATGTCATTGCTTCATATTAACCAATGCATGTTTGTAAAAAGGACTGACCAATGGAATTACAGAAACAGAGAACCAAATTACAAACTGCAAGCTGTTAAAGGAATGACCAATTACGTAATAATCCTACAAGGAGGTCCATGACTCTATACTTTTCCACTTGAATAATAATATGGCATATCCTCCAAACAAATTCTGGTAATTTAACACAAGTAGAATGTGTGTTTATATAGTAATGAATGTATTTATAGATTTTAGAGGCAAAGTAACCTGAAAATAACTGGAAGTGGAAAAACAGGATTATATTTGTGATTGTAGGTGAACGTAGGAAATAATAATATAAAGTGTGTTTAGTTTAGTTTTGTGAACTTTTCAGCAGATACACAGCACATATAGATAGATAAATAGATACTTTAATGATCAGTCACAGGAAATTGCTTAGTTTACAGCAGCTACATCCACACTTAAGATAGCCACACCTAACAACACATAGAAACACATCTCTGACTGTTCAATGGGGAAAAAATGCTGTGGTCCATCAATGCAGGTGCTAAAGTGTACAAATGTGAAACTATTTGAAGACATCAACACCTCTCTGTGACAAACTCATTTTAGTATTCTATTGGTCAGTTTAAGTTACTGCTTTTAGTACCACTCCTCAACATTGAAGTACAATAAAAAAGCTCCCTTGGTTACACTCAAGACATGAAATTCTACTGAACTAGATGTGTCTTTCATGTCAGATTCCTTTTGTATGACTGACCCTTGGGTGGGTGAGGAATGTGTCATCTCTGTAATGTCAGTGTGATGCCTGTTTACTTACACAGGAAACCCAAAGGGAGTCATGCTCACCCATGGGAACGTTGTGGCAGATTTCTCCGGCTTCCTTAAAGTCACAGATGTGAGTGACCCTCTCCTCATTTGGCCTATATGCTCTGGAAACTTTTACAACCACACCCCCCGCCCCCAGATGCTTTTCCTCCTAACTCCCATTTTTTCACTTTTCGTTCCTTCTGTCTCCTGCAGAAAGTAATTTTCCCCAACCAAGATGACTGCCTCATCTCCTTCCTGCCACTGGCTCACATGTTTGAGAGACTCATTGAGGTAAATGGGCTTAAGTCAGGTATTTGACCACAGGAAGAAGATAATTATGTGCTTATGAGTTTGTTCAAGATAAGTGGAGGATGGAGGGGGCAGATGAAGGATCTGTGTATGAAGCTATGATTAATCTGGGATTGCTTAGTATGTGGGAGGTAGAGAGAAAGGGAGGCAGAGGCTCCCTGCTCACTGGCCCTCTTCCTTTCTTTAGTTTTACTTTCCAACTGTGTCAGCACGTTGCATCATTTCCCACTACTGAAGTACACACATCCACATGTCTGAGAACCAGTTTATCTTTGTGCACAATAAATCATGCTGTTGAGACAAATCAGATCAAGACAGGAAACAAAGATAACACACCCACATGCACTGCACAAACCCTTTTACTGTAAATCCTGTGTTTACCTGCAGCTGGTCACTAATCAAGCCTTTCCTCTACTGTACCTCATACCATATTTTCAAGTCAAATCTGACATATTGAAGTGTATTGGTGTTGTCACTCCAACCCAAAGAGCTCCTTTCTTGTTTAAACAAATGACTGAGCTGTTTGTCCTTTAAATCATCTGGATTTTACAAAGAGTATACTGTTCAACTGGGAAAAACAGCTTCATTTTTAGGTTTCAGTTTTAGTCAAAATTGGGATTGGATTTTTTGGGTTAGAATGAGATGAGTCACTTATTTTATTGCTCCCACAGGGATATGTTTTCTTTTTCATATACACATATTCTCCTCCTCAGATTAAGTCTTTATATCCTGAGGAAATCAAGTTTCCTTACCAGAAATGTAGCTGTATTCACCAGGTCTTTCTTGATCTCTCTCCACGATTACAGAAAGCAGGATTACCTTTTATATGATGTGTAAGATGTCAGGACACATTACCCACAGCAATTTGGTTGCATATACTGTAGACACACATAGTGAAATTCACATCAAAGGAAGAAAGAAACAGTGACACTTGCATCCGTTTATTTAAGGGACCCTTGGCATATATGTCTTCTTAGTCACCTGTCAAATCTGCAACTTACTGTATAATAGCACCTACACAACAAAACACAGTTTCATAAACTTGCTGCATTACCACTGCTGTTAACGATCCTACAGTGCACCCACTCTCTTACTTCCTGTTTTTTTGTTTGTTTGTTTGTTTGTTTTTTTCTATCATCACATCCAGATGCATTGGTTGTTGTTTGTGTCTGTGTCTCCCTCCTGCTGGGAACAAATGTATGAATGAGGGTCTTTTTGTCTTGTTTTAGAGGGAAAGGTTTGTTGATATTCAGGATATGATATTTCGAAAACAAGACTGATTATATAAACTAAAATGTTTTTTCCTGACACAAATCCTCTCACAGTGGTAACTCTTTAGCCTCAGTTTTTCACGGTGGGGTTTTGTTTCATGCCAAGTTTTGACTAAATGTTGACAGTAAATACAACAGTTACCCTGAAGACCTCAGAGAGAGACAAAAAGGCACTAAGTGGAGGTTGCTTTCACTGAATACCTAAGTCAAATCCTGTCAATCAAAGAGCTGTGGGTCTTGCCAGACTGCTTTTCATCATGGGTTCAGGATCTGTTATAAAACCTGACATCAAACAGTTGAAAGAGGATGTGCTGATGTTGTATTTTAGTCTCCTTACATGACTTTAAACCTTAAAACTTGTTAAAGTTTTAAATTACCCCAGGAATATTGGGTATGATTGTTTCATCAAGTGGATTATTCAGTGTGAATATGCGTGTGTGAATGCTTGTTTATATCAAGAGCCATGTGCATATCACACAGTCAATAGCTTGCATCAGGTTTAACCAGCCTGGTTTGTTTGACAACGGGCTGCACTGTCAGTGGCGTGAGACTCAGGCTCAGGAAACCACCTTACTTAACCAGAAACCGGCACATCAGATCAGACAATAGAAGCAAGTTCAAGAGTCTCACACACAAACACAACACTGTATATGTGATCTTGTCATGTCTCAGTCAAGGGGGGGAAAAAGAGCAGACCTTCAGCTTCCGTGTGTCCTCAGCCAACCTCATAGACAGGAAGAGGTCCACATATGGTGCATATTTGGCATAGTCACATGATAGCAAAAGGGTGTGTGCTAAGTTAACCTTCATTCCCTATTCAGTCTGCGGAAGTGTCACAATCTGCAAATCTGCAAATGGATGTCATGTGTGTGGGAAAAATCACTTTTAAAGCCAGGCCAACTGAGGAAGTAGTCATTTTCATTCAAATACATGTATATTCCTCACAGTCCCCAACAGTCTGTCTCCAAGTTGCAGCAAAATTTGCATACTGCACATTCATTTGTTAATTTTGTGATTTGTTAGTTGTTGATTTGAGTCAAAATTACTAAAATGTAGTCATCAACATCCACTCTTGTCTTTTTCCCCCTGGGTGTAGCTACCTGAGGTTAAGAGAGTAGCAGTGAGAAGTTTCAGTACTGATTAGTGCATCATAACTGAGTAATAAACCACTTCTGTGGCTGCAGACTTGAACAGCCAGCTGTGGGCACCAGTATTTCCTCAGAGAATCCGTGCCTTAGCAGATACTGTACAGTAAACTGGCTTTTGCAAAACAACTCAGTTGCTGTAAGTTCAACTCAGTTAATTTTAGTTCAGACCCCCCCAAAAAAACAGGTGTCCACTACTAATCTGGCTTAAACAATAGCGGCGGTTTGCAGGAAAGAAAAAAACACTAAGGTTTGCAGGAAAGAAAACAAAGAACAGCTTCCACACACCTTTATTTTAGAGGCTCTCCTCTGTTTTCTACAATCATATGTCATAATTGACATAATTTCCAAATTATTACTTCAGAAGAGGGTTGTGTGAGCCTTCACACACATGCCCAGCTGATGCTTGTTAGTTTATCAGTAATTTAACCATTCACCATCAAGTACATGTATCTCTTACTACTAGTATTAGTACTGTTTCTTAGTATAATACTAATGTGGCCACTCAGCACAAAGTATCCACCAGAATTTCATAAATATAAAGGGTGTCTTTTCTCTCTAATGCAGTTTGAATTATTTTGAAAGGACTGTTGTAAAAATGTTTTGAAAAGTTCAATATGAATATAAATTTACGTCCACCATTTTTTAAATAATGTAAATTGATTTATGATTGCTAAATATATAAAAACTTAAAGAATTTCACCCCATTTGGGTTAGAATTTTGTCTGTAAAATACACCAGATGGATAATAGCTGGAAGCTCACTATTTGTGTCTATTTTCAGTCTGTGGTGTACTGTCATGGGGGACGGATTGGGTTTTATCAAGGAGACATCCGTCTCCTCTCAGATGACATGAAGGCCCTGCGGCCGACCATTTTCCCTGTGGTGCCTCGACTGCTCAACCGCATGTATGACAAGGTGAGATAAACAGATACTACAGGAAAGACTTTCAAAGAACCTGCTGTTTGCTTGCTCTTCTGACAATGGTGCATTTCAGCTTGCTTAGTTCAGCCTAAGAATTTCCCAAACAAAATACTAGCTGTAAAAATTGGCACTGTCTGGGAAACCGGCACACACTGAGACAATTTTTAAACCACAATATGTGGTTCGAAAGTCTAATGAAATTGGTTACAGTTGTCTTTATGAGTCAATTGAAGATCTTTGCCACCCAGTACTGTAGTTGTGGTTTAAGGTTAGAGGTTTTCAGCATTGATGAACGTATTTCAGGTGCATGGTATCAGAGAGAATTGTCAACTCGACCTAGTGGAGAGGGCTGATTCAAAGGTCTGGGCGCGTGAGTTTGTCATTTCTTCAGAAATGCAAGTTCTGTAATAAAGACCTGTAATCTGTAAAAAAAAAAAAAAAAAAAAAAAAGACATCAAAGAAGGACATTAAAGTTATGTTTTTGCACTGTGAGTACTGAGTAGTTTTTCCTACTTCTTGATAACTTAGGGGCAATTTACAAAAAATAGATTTAAATGTTTTCAGCAAGCGGAAGGAGAAGGTACTGTCCCCAACTAAATAATATGTGTTTTGTCTGTGTCTCCTCTGCAGATTTTCAGCCAAGCTAACACCCCATTGAAGCGTTGGCTGCTTAACTTTGCTGCCAAGAGAAAAAGTGCTGAGGTTAGCAGTGGGGTCATTCGCAGTGACAGCATCTGGGACAAAATCTTCTTCAGTAAGATTCAGGTATAAAGTGTTTGATATCCTGCAACAACATCACCACAGCATATCTTCCTATATGCTATTACACTGCCACTGCTAATTTCATCAGGTTATATTTAATTGTTAGAGTTTCACTTTAAATATTTCAGAGACAAATTTAAGGTAAATAATTAATTCCACCATGCATCATGATTTTATGTCATACCTGTTTGATAGGACTCTCTGATTCTATTTTAATTTTAAAATAACAAATTTTCACCTGGATTTTGTGTTTCCACACAACCTGCAAGATGACCTTGTTTATGGTCATTTACAGTTAAAAGGTGTTAGTTGTGATGACAACAGCTCATTAAATGCCCAATAAAAGAAGGAGGAGAGGTGCAGTTGAACTAGATTTCAAGCTGCAAATGCACGAAATGCAAGAAATTCCATGAGAGTTTTTTGCTTGTTGACAAAAACAGAAAATAACCCCCCAATATTAATGACGTGTTTGTGCAGGCCAGCCTTGGAGGAAGACTGAGGATGATTATAACAGGAGCGGCTCCTACCTCGCCCAATGTCTTGGGATTCCTCCGAGCAGCTCTTGGATGCCAGGTCAGAGACAAATGCACACACACACACACACACACACTGCATGTTTGTACTTCTATACATGTGGAGACTCTCTAAGCACTAAAAACTAACCTCACAACTACATGCCAAACCAAAACCCTGACTCTAACCTTAGTTCTAACCTTAACCCTAAAAGACTGAACTATTCACCTCTAAAAATCTCAAATTCAAATGGATCCTCACAAAGATAGGTACATATCAGCCAGAGCATGCACAGATACACACATACACCCACAGATACATTAAGTGGTTGCACACAAGTCCTTCACACACCCCTCCTTTCCACATTGTCTGTGTTTGTGTAGGTTTACGAGGCGTACGGCCAGACAGAGTGCACAGCTGGCTGCACCTTCACCACACCTGGAGACTGGACCCCAGGTGAGACAATGATTGTGCAACAGGCCTAGAAAACATAGTGAGCTCTTCCTTACCTTTGCCCACCATGTTTACTTAACTTTAGGCTTAGTTCAAAGGTCTAAAAGTGATAGTGAAGTCATGATTTTAAGGATTAAATAACTCCCACGTTGGAATAGTGTTTAATTGAGTATTTGTAACTTTGATAAGTGTCCTTTTTTTAATGACATTTCTCACATCTTAAATAGAAGCAGAACCAGATAACAAATACTTATTTTTACATCATACACTTGTGTATGATCAGTACAAAATTGTGTCTGCACTATGACAGTCACAGCTGATCAGATACAGTCTCTCAGGCCTTATCAGCTCCTGATAAGCATGTTACAAATTGAATTCAGCAGACAAGAGCAAAAGGGCGGGGGTAGTGAGGCAGATGCTGTCATACAGTAGAACAAGGCTTGAGAAGAAAAGGCACACGGAGAAGAAAGAGCAGTCAGGCAACATTATTTACAGTTAGAATTCCTTAGTAGGTCAGTGCCAAAGTCAACATGCGTGTACAACAACAAGTAGCTCTGTCTGTATTTACCCTCTGAAGCAGTACTGTTGTGTTACACCTCTTGGCCCTGAAGGTAATTTTCCAATAACACAAATGTAATCATGTAGACTTATTGTTGTTGTTGTTGATGAAGCAGTCAATATAACATTTAGTATTTATCATTATTATAATCAAAGACACATCTTATCATTAAACTATTAAGAGAAATGTCTGCTTTAAACAAACTAAACAAAGCATACACAATGTGAACTGCAATGTACAGTCCCTGACGCACACACATCAAAACACATCATCTACATATTAAGCCTCAAAATGTTCCTTCAGAAATGTTTTTAAAAATATCTTTTGATAGAATCTGAAACCTTGCCAAGCATAAAAATGGTCTGGGAGCCAAATCCATCATTGTGACAGAGAGGTCATTATTACTTTAATAGTAAAGGATCATGTTACAGTGCAGGGGTGGGGTGTGTGCAGGATACTGGAAAGAGTCCAAGTATCCCAACATAGTGCCCTGTACATTCCAGAGGAAGCTGATCCACTAGCACAGCCAGTACGCTGAGAAGGCTTTCCAGGTTTCCGCATTTTATGTCCATGTGCATGTATGTAGTTACAGTCTAGCCTATAGTCAAATGACTGTGACCGAGTCTGGTCATGCATAAATGTCACTGAATACATAATACAGAATAACACTACACCAAAATCTCCTGGCTCCTTTGAGCCTTGTGAACCAGTTACATTAGTTTATACTGTGAAAACAAAGCTTCAATAAGTGTTTTTGTATAAAGTACGGTCAGTAGGTGAATTACAGTAAGCACCTTAATCTATTTCTATGATTTAAATGTATCCACTTAATTCCTGTGGGAGAGGATGAAGTGAAGGTGATGAGTGAATTATACACACTTGGATACAAACAGCAGAAGGAGAAGATCCGACAGATAATTTTTGTATGAACAGATATTTTTTATATACCCCCATATAAATAGCATACCTCATAAAGCAGCAATGCGTGAGTCAAGTCTTTTATAAACATGTTGACCTCAGTTTGCATGGGTAAGAAATGAGTATGTGTTGGTTTGTAATTAAATCACGGGAGCGCATAATACAGTGTGTGGGTGTCTTCCTTTTTATCATAACAAATCATTTTGACCATCCAGTACAATCGGCTTTTGTAAAAAAATACCTGAGAAAAACTAAAAATGCAGAATTACATTATTCTTCATGTAAAATATCACTAATATAATTGTTGATATGAAATATTTGGTAATTCTCAATCATAACCTTTGACCTGTGGCCTAGCACTTGACTGTCTCACTATTGGTACGTGAGTCAGTCAAGTCTTTATCAGCCTACTTTATTTTTGCTTCTTGTACAAAGGTCTGAATTATTGTCTGGGTCAGTAAAGATATAAACAAATTTACTCTAACTCTGACTGTAAATGCAGCTATAAAACAAACATGAAACACAAAAACAGTACTCAGGTAGGCTACAGATACTTTGCATTTGCTGATGTGTGACTTTAGTATAGAACATAATTTAGTAAAAGCATGCATATGTAAACCTAAAATGCTCTTCATTCAAAAATCTGATTCAAAGTAGTTTACTCTGTCCTTGAATTCATATTTTTAGGATGAAACAAATACTCGGAGCTAAATGGCATGTTACGTATTATGTGTTTGCATAGCAGACAGTAAATGGTGCCATAGCCTACTGTGCTACTTTCAGCAGGGGCAGTAATCAAAAGATAGCCAGGTGGTGATGTTATCTGATATCAAAATGTAGTCTTACATCACCCCCTGCTGCTCAGTTCTGATATTCTAATTATTAATCGGTCCTATATGAGGCTTGAAGAATTATTTTTTGGTGAGTTTCTAATAATTTTTCTTTTTTTGACTCATAGAACACGTTGGGGCCCCGCTGCCGTGTAACCTCATCAAACTGGTGGATGTTCCTGAGAAGAACTACTTTGCCTCGAAGGGGGAGGGAGAGGTGAGCAATAGTCAGACTCACATGTGAGTGTTTAGACAGTTAACTCTAAGCTCATTACAACTTTTACAATGCCACCCGGATCTGAAAATCATAAAACATCAAGATAAAGAAACAAGGTCAGGTATGAGATGTGAAAAGCAGTTGCAACATTTGTGACTAAGCAGTTTTTACAAAGTTAGTTGTTTTTTTAATCTTTTTTTTTCTTCTAATAAAGAGCTGATATGCAAACACACACAAAGAGACCATAACACCATTGAGATAATAACTCTTAGCTTTTTCAATTCATTTTAAGTATGGAAAAAAGTTTAAATAAATCTAGATCTTTTCATAAGAATAACAACAGCTTTTACAAACATTATAGTGTTTGTACAGGATATAGTGCACATGTTTTACCCCTAACCTTGACCATTGTGCACTTTTCTGATCTTCCATCCAGGTTTGTGTGAAGGGACCAAATGTGTTCAAGGGCTACCTAAAAGACCCGGAGAGGACTGCTGAGACACTGGACACTGATGGCTGGCTCCACACTGGAGACATTGGCAAATGGTTATCTGTATGTACATGCAGCTTACATCAGACTCTATTATTTAAGCATAATAATAGCAGTGCATTTTAAGTTGTAGCATGTGTACAGGAGGGCTTTTTATCCTGTGTCCTCCTCTCATCATCTTTTTGTTTAACCTCTCCTCTACTCTAGAATGGCACTTTGAAGATCATTGACAGGAAGAAGCACATCTTCAAGCTGGCGCAGGGCGAGTACATCTCCCCTGAGAAGATCGAGAACATCTACATTAGGAGTGAACCTGTGGCACAGCTCTATGTTCATGGAGACAGCCTGCAGGCAAGAGCACTGACATACTTACATACAAAAACAGCATCTTGATGTCTCATAGACTTTGATATGGTGCAGATTTCCTGCTCAGATTCTTAGCTTTTCCAAGATGTTAAAGTATTAGTATGTCTGTGCTAAAGTTCTTACTCCAAATGACAAATAAAGTAGTGCTAATGCTGAATTAGTATACAATCTTTATCTTATGTTTGTTTAAAATTCACAGTCCTGTTTGGTGGGAATTGTGGTTCCTGACCCAGAAGTGATGCCTGAATGGGCCAAGAAGAAAGGCATAATAGGCACCTATAAAGACCTCTGTAAAAACACAGTAGGTGTCACATCGCACAAACACTTGTTTTATATAATCAACCTCCAAATGATGCTGGTAATAATAGATGCTGAGAACTTTAAGGAGGAGTATGTCTTTTGTTAACAGGTTCTGAAGAAGGCAATCCTTGAAGATTTGGTGCGTCTGGGCAAAGCCAGTTGTCTCCACTCTTTTGAGCAGGTAGGCATGCGGCTACACTGTATGATATGTTTGGGGTTCAGGCAAAAAACTGCAATATGGGTATTTGGCCTAGCTTTTGTTGTAGCAGTATTTTTCATAGTATATTAGGAAAATATGTAAAATAACCTTGGTCTTGAGGCTATAATATGACCATGTGCTGTATATCTTTATACAGTCCTAAAGTAAGACAGCTGTTCATTAATACCTCAGCTTGAGCAAACAATAAATATGTTTACTGAAGCAGGTTATAGATACTGTGATGACTATATACTGCTAAACATCTTCAGGTTTATGAATGAGAAAAAGAACAGGAAGCTTACTAAATTTCACCCATAAATAAAGGTTAAAAAAACAAATATAACTAAAATCAACCAAAAGGAATTGTGATTGACATAAAGGATGGTGCTCCTGAAAATGTAAAAGTTATAGTCTGAGAAATTATGTCAACAACCTTAACTTAACTAATGATTTCTGATTATCTTTCCTCTTAAAGGTAAAGAACATTTACATCCACAATGAGATGTTCTCCATTGAAAATGGCCTCCTGACTCCAACATTAAAGGCCAAGAGATCGGAGCTGAAGGAGTTCTTCAAGGATAAGATCGCACAGCTTTACAACAGCATCTCTATGTGAAGGCCAGCAGACCTCATTTCCCTTCAAGCATCTTAACACTAAGATCTATGACCACTGACATGTGTCGGGACAAAAATGTTACACCTTAGTCTTAACATGCTTTGGGAAAACAAGCCAAACCTGGCCCTGCTTTCTGCTATCCACTCAAACAAACCATCAAATGCTCTGTCCCCAGCAGCAAAAACTCATCAGCACTTTTTACGTTGAGCAGTCCATTTCTAACTGTCACTCAGCCTCTCCTCTTTCCACCATCACTCCAAACCTCCCAACCAAACACGAGTTAAAACCACAGTTGTACGACAGCAAGTGTGATGATGTCTTTGTCTATAGTGTAGCTCAAGGAGATTTCTAGATGTGTGATAATGCTGACACCTTGTGGGGCAGTAATGGACTTCATCCCCAGCGGACAACAGTAGATTTTAATTTGATTGAACAAGCTGCAGACAGCAGTGCCATTAAGGGATTAAACTAAAAACCAGACATTGTGCAAATAGACCAAAACCGCGTCTCTCTGTTTACGGTCAAAATTAAGATAAGGTCAGAAGAGTAGCAGCTCCTGCCTTTCAAATCATTGCATACTGTTCTATGTAGAGCATCTTGATGTTAGCACCACTTCCAATTTACCGTTCATGTATTCTCTCATTCATTCATTCATTTATTCATTAATTCATTCATTTTTCTACATGGCTGCGATCATCAGTTTAGCATGCATGCTCCTTGTTTATATGAAGGACTGGCGCACTGTAACAATCATCAAGGTTCACACTCTCAGCATTATCACAACTTTCTTTTCATCCACTTTTGCACAAAGAGTATGTCAGGAAAAAAAAGAAATAATGCAAAACCAGGGCTCAGGGCAATGCATGCAGTTTGCCCTGCAATGCTGGGACCGTTAGCATTTGACTTGAAAAAGATTTCTTTGTGGCCATTAATAGCAGGTTGTATGCAGCTGCCCACAGCCACTGCTGCTAGTGCAAGGCTTTGTAATGTAGGCAAAGCTGATGAATTCCACTCACTGAAGGAAAATAGAACAACCATTGACTTTTAAACAAAAGAAATGTTTTTGGGTTTTTTTGGAGGGTTTACATATAGAAGTAATGTATAGGCTTTCTAAGTTGATTACCGTCCCAAAGCATAAACAATGTGGATGTACATAAATGAGGACAGCTAGATGTAAGCATATTTATTGAATCAATGGTTTGAATGGATTTTTTCTCTCTTTTTGCGTGTAGTGAGATGAATTGTACTTATTTATTTATCTATTCTGCTGTAAAATGGAATCAGCACCATATCCTTGTAATGACTGAGTGCAGCAATAAAGACAAGGGAGGGCAAGGAATAGGACAAGGGCAATGAAATAAAAGATATTCTGGAATGATTTTAAACTGGTGTCTTGTTTTCTTTTCATGATTAGTATTAGCGAGCGTCCTATTGTGTCTTTCTTGCTTCAGGTATTCAAAACAAATTGAACTGCTCTACTCAGATTCTTTATTTAGGTAAAAGTATCAATAATATAAAGTAAAAATACTCCATTACATGTAAATGTCCAGCATTTAATATTCAACCGAGGTAAAATTACAGAAATATTATTAGTCTACAATACCAGATTGTTAGTACTGTTGCATCAATCCATAAGCAGCATGTTACTGTTGTAACTGGTCATGGTGGAGCTAGTTTGAACTACTTTATATTCAGTTTTTATAATATAGTAGTCTAGTCCAGTGTTTCCCAACCTGGAGGTCAAAGGGTGACAAGATAAATCTGTTCACACGTGGATAAATGTGGCAGGAAAGAACAAACAAAGTTCTGTAGTACACATTTGTGCCTTCTTGTGAAATAAGCTTCCAACAATTATTTAAATGAAACCACCTAAGAAGTTAAGAAGTGAATTATATCTTTGGTTGAACTTCCTAGCGGCTCATATAAACATCTGAAATCCGACAAGGAACTCTTACCAAAGGCCTTGTTGAGGATAACAAGCCAAAAGGGGAAATGAGGGGCAAGGAGGAGATGTAATTTTAAGGATTTACATTTAGATACATTGAACTTTTTTTTAAAATGGACAAACCATATCAGACAAATTATTATTCAAATAAATTATTCAAAAGTGTTAGACATGTCTGTTATACACCTTGAAACATGTCTGAAGGGGATATTTAATGAATATATCCTCAATTTAAATTTAACTTTTAATGCTGGAATAACTCTCTGTGGTCACTAGATGGCAGTGAAAACTATTGATAATACACAGTACACTCATCATACTTGTCAACCACAGTGGCGCAGTGGCATCAAAGCAGACACAATGTACCAAAACGTCCACTGAGAACTTTAAAACATAGATTTTAAGTCAGGTCAGAGGCACTGAGTATAGAGCCAGTATAAGATAAATAAAAAGCTTATGAACTGTCGATCATTCAAAGTTATTCTACTCTAGAGGAGTCCCAGAATAAAAAACATATAGCTGGAAATGAGCATCATAGCCTCCCTTTAAATAAATGGTTAGCAGGTGATTGACAGACGGAAACTGCAGGTGTGCGCGGTTGCTAAGCACCGCCTGAAGGACAGAGACTGACATTTATAGTATGCTACTTTTTAGCATCCTATATCATGATTTTCGACTTTTACTCTCTCAGTCTTCGTGAAATAACGTTAAAATCTCAAATCTTAAAGACGTCAACAAACCTCTGTTCTAACTTTGAGGTCGTAGCTACTAGGGGATACTTTACGTTGCGTTTATGCATTTCTGCACCACAGTAATTTGTAAATTCGGAGTTAACTTAAGATTTGATCTGGAAATCAGTTCTTCTCTGTAATGTGGCGATACAAGTGCCAGACTGGACGTGCCAGCGGATTATCAAACAAACGAGATACACCCATGAAACCAGCATTGACCAGACGAGACAGAAGAGACAGTAAGAAATAAACACACTAGAGACACATATGTCAGTTTTGACGCATATCCCCATAGTTCCCATTGAAATGACACAGCTCAGTGTTGATCATGTAGTTGTGAACGCTCAGGTATGTAATTATAAATATCGTCAACATCGCTCTCTTTGTCTGCATTAATTTAAGATTGTTTCTCGTGTTTTTAACAACTTAAAATCTACCTATTTTAAAACCTCCTCTAAGGCAATGCTTTATAAGTAATTCATCTAATCTAAAAGTGAATTAACTGCAGGCATATTCTGTTTTGTTTTTAGTGAAGCATGTAGTTTACAGTATGATAAAAACTATTCGCTGGATTTACTGTCCACTACATTGCTGCATCAAAAATTTCAGAGCACAGCAGACTTATACCCAATAAGCACCATGAAGCATTTCCAGAAGAATCAGAGGTGGAGGAGATGAATATCAAACCAACCAACCAAGTGTGGGTGAGTATTCTGATTATAAGACATATATGTTGATATGTTTTACTCCACATATCATGTATGCATAACAAACACTGATATTTATTTAGTATTATCTTCATAATTACAATATTGACATGCATAAACCATGTTCTCTTGTATGGGAATGCTGCCATTAATGTGGAATAAAATCAGAGAGATTTAACATAGCTAAAACACGAAAATAACTATTCAACCATTTTAGTTAAGTTTTAATATCATTCTTTTATTATTTTATGTATACAGCTGTTTCACAGTTTCCATTGTCTTTCTGGGATATTAATATATTAATTTCAAGTTGTTTGCCAAGTCTTTCAAACATTTTTTATTGTACTCTCTCCTTCTTTTCCATGCTTATCCTGTACACACACTCACAGACACAGACCAGCATTGAACCTGTTCACTGTAAATCTGTGTTACACTCGAGTAGACCTGCATTTACTGAAAACCCCAGAGACAAAGCTGTCATGCCTGCCACACCAGCTAATAAAGGATCTAACCATCAAGTGTCATCAGGTCATCCTGCTGTTTACATGACCCCCGACCCGGCAGCTTTTAAAGTTGGCGAGATGCTCGTTAAAAAAGAACTAAATCTGGCAGCGACACCGGAGAGCGTCATAACTTCTAGCACAGACTCAGACTCGACTTTCAGCTCTAATGACGATGACTGTTACTCTTCCTCCTCCACAACTTCCAGCAGTCTTCCCTCCCCAGAAATCTTCAGAAAAGAGAACTATGGTGTGTGTATAATTGTAAAAACACAGCCAAATTACAAAGTTATTCTATTATTCTATGACAATGATTTCTATTTTCTTCTCTTCCCAGTGGAAACATTAACTTTCCCCATTGAGGACGATATGCTGGGTCTCCATCTTCACATAAAAAACTCCACCTTGTTGGATGTGAGCCATGCTGAGGGAATCTGCATGCATCATCCCCCCAACATTTCTACCATCATAGGTAATAGTGCGAGAAAATCCTAAGCACATTGTTGTTTTTTAATATGAAGATACAATAAAAATCAGTTAATTGAACAATAAAACAGGCTGCTACGAAGAGAGAAAACAGTAAACTAGTTGTACTAACAAATTAGGTCATCACAGTTCATTTTGCAGGATATTAAAACTCAATCAGTTAGATATTTGGAGTTGAAATAATTTTAAGGTTTTTACTTAACCTATGATTTCCATGAAAACATTGTCGTATTTCTGAAAATTGTACAGATTCAAATTCTTATTTTAATAATAGTGAACACATTTGTATTTTCTGATAAGATTTAAATCTCTGTCTGCAGATGCCTCCACCATTCTTGTTGAAAAGAGCTATGAGCTCAGGTAGGTTTGTCAGATGAAGTCCTACTTGCAACATTTGTTGGAGGCATTTTTCCAAATTTACACATGATCTCATGAGTACCAATACTTTTGGATTGCAGATGAGAGAACTGAATCACTAAAAAAATACAATATTTATTGTACAGTATGTGCATGCTGATGTACGCACTGATGTACATTACAGAAACTGGTTCAATAAGTGTATTTTCTCTGTGCAGCAACCATGAAGTCATTGACGTTGAGCCTAAAACACATACGGACCCATTTCAATCAGGTAAAGAGTCATTTATCAAGATGTGTATCTGAATATCAAAGTGTACAATCTCATATGAAACAAATATTATTCCATAAATTCACATTACATGAATTCACAATATAAACATAAATTCACATAAATACACTGAATCACAATCATAATCAGTACTTTTGTGTTTTTCATTCCTCAATCTGTAGAAAAAGCTTTCAAAAGGAAAAAAAACACAAAGGTAAGAAAAGCACCTGGCTATTATCGGTTACATGTCATTTCAAATACAATTTAATTTAAGTCATTCAGGTCAAATATAATTTTGCTTCTGCAGCCCACCATCAGATGGCCTATTTCATGCAAGAAGAAGGTATGGTTCAAGAGCCCCATCATTGCTGAGTGCTTTGCAACAAAAACCATCTCGGAGACGAAATTAACCATTCATAATGAGAGTGAGCCAGTCCATTGGCCCAGCGCCGCCAAGCAGATTGAGCCTGATGTAGACTCATCCAGGCCAGATGAGATCAATTTGAAAGAAGACAGCTCACAGCGAGCCAAATTCTTTGACTTTGTCAGTGATAGTGAAAGAGATGAGTTCTTTAAGAGAGAAAGACAAAGATTTGCCAGACTCAGAAGTTTTTCTTTATTTCCTCTTACAGCGGCTAAACACACAACACCTTAGTTTTACAAAGTTACAATGGGAAAGAAGAAAGGAGTAGTCTGGTAGTCTGTATTTACTTTAAGACAGGATGTCAGGACTCTATTAGTGGCTATGTGTCTTTTCACCAATTCACACAGTTTATCCTTCTAATACATCTGTACTTGTCATGTACTTTTCATTATACTATTTATTTTCACATACTGTAAGCACTCAAACAAACCGGATTTCCTGTTTTTATTTTTTAATTCACACTATCAAAAATTGTATGGTGCAAAATGACCACTAGATGTCAGACCTGTATTCTCTTAGACAAGCCATCCTCTCTCATGCCTTGATGGTATTTTTTTTTTTTTTTTGTGACTACATATTAAATATGTTTGTGTATTTTTATTTACTCTTCTGGTATTTATGTAAACACCAATGTTTGACCTTAAGGTGTAATATAAGATAAATGTAAAGAAAGAATGTATTTTTATTTTATGTGTCTCATTGTAGTTTCCTATATTTGTGAGTCCTCTTTCTCTGCTTTTACTCATTTATGAGTATCAGAAACAATGTCTAAAATAAATTAATGTACAATAAATACATAATTCTCCATGGGTCTCCAGTCATATGTCAGTATTCACCATTATTAAAGTTTATTATGATAAGTGGGAAAACTTTAGCTACAGTGCTAACTTTTTCATTTAATCTGTTAACAAAACAGGATTGAACTGAAACATCTGAACGAGTGATTTTCAGCCATTAATGTGTATTTTTTTTTTTTTTTTTACATATTTTTGCAGGTTTAGATGCATCATTAAAACCAACCAACCAATGCAAACAGCAGCAATCAATAAAGACTGTAATTATTTCATGTACAGATAATAACAGGGTTGGGAAGGTTATTTTGGAAATGTAATAGGTTACAGATTATAGTTTAAAATGTAATAAGTAATGTAACTATTTCAATTAGTTAATCAAAGTAACATAACTTATTACATTTGATTACTTTTTGATTACGTTTCTAATTTTCTAAGGAATGTTTTCAACTGTTAGGGTAAGTGTACCCATTAAGTCCACCAAAATCGAAGTTCAGGGGTTTTTCATGGATAGTGAAATGATGACTTTATAAAGCAAGATTTATCTCTCATTTGAAATTATAATCATTAGTTCATGTAGATTATGGAATATAAAGTAAGGTCAAAAGTCTGGCATGGGCTTAATAGGTACTGTGACACCATTTAAGCCCATGTCATGATTTATTTAATATATATAGATATTTAATAATAATAATAGTATTAATTATAATAACTTTATTTGTATAGCACCAAACAAAGTTTAAAAGCAGTAAAAAACAAAGCAGGACACACAACACAGAGAGCAGTAATATGACTGACATTGACAAGATGAAGGTAGAAGACAATGAAATATAATAAGATGATGAAAATATAATAATATACAAATATATAATTAAAATAAAATGAAATAAATCAATAAATATTGATTTCAAAGAATTAAAAACCAATATATGTATTCAGTAACATATTAAATATTTAAAAAATTAGGGGAAAAACCCTTCTCCTGAGTAAACTCGTAAGTCTGACTTCAGATGTAACCCCCTTTTTTGTATTATAATTTAATTACACATTTTTTTCTCAGTAGCTGTAACGGATTACACTTACATTTATTTTATAATTCAATTACATAACACTGTAATAATATGTGTAGAGAAGATCTCAACGTGTCCAACTTGTTTGATTCATGTGAATAAATGTCATGCTGTCACGATGCCCGACAAAACATCAACACAGCGAATCCACTGACCACGTGGTCCCGGGACCAAAAATACCAGCCAATCACGTATTTTGTAGTAGCAGCATCGTCCGGGCAGCCAATCAGAAAAATGTAGTCGGTTGCCAAGCAGCTCCTGTGACTAATGCCTGTCATATGACTGTGACACCCATGGAGACAGTTACAAGGAACAAGATTTGCTCTTGGATTTGAAAAAGAAGAAAAAAAGAGACCTTCTGTACCGAATTTATTTTGGTACAAAAATGCCCCCGACTCTCTTTCAGAAACTTTTCAACAAGAGAAATGCGTTTTCGTCGCCGCCCCCGAGATGTAGCAAAGAGGACCCAGCTTTCAGGTAGCTATTTTATATGTGTGTGTGTGTGTTTGTGTTTGTGTGTGTGCGCAAAACGTTGTAGCCTACGTGTGTGTACGCTAACGTAATTTATTACTTTCGCCGTGGTGTCTAGGAGCATGACAGTTTTGGGACGTTGTGAATATTTTCAAACACGGAGAGGGGGTGGGCACTTTAAAAATCAACGCTGTGTAGTTTTGTTCATGATTTGTGCTGTTGGTGAGGTCAGCTAACGAGGCTAATGCTAGCTAACAGGACGTTAGCAGGGCTTGCTCTGCTGCACGTTGCCTCCTCTACTCGATGGGACTCAGCAATTTCCCCCCCTTTGTTTACACAAGTGTTGCAGCTTGTGTTTTTGTGATAACAATAAGCTGTTAATAAGTTGATAATATTAAACGCTTCCTTCCTGACGTGACGTGTGGTATATAATCAGAGGTTTAATCGCTTAGAAGTTGCAGAAGCAGTGTCCCGCTCTCTCCTTTGTCTGCGCTGCTGTCTCTCTTTGTGTTTGTGTGATGTTTAAGCCTGTGTGGTGGGAAGAAAACAACTACAATACAGTCCAATCCTTTTGTCGCTTATCGTGAGCAATAGCCCCGATAACTTGGTGCAAAGTACAGCTGGCTTCTGTCAGTCCTACCGACGGGTACTGTACTCTCCGTCAGACAGCAGCAGCGGAGGACACTGTGTGCTCTGTATTAAAGCACATGTGATCACTTCAGTCCTCACTGATGATGACAGACAAGATCCTCCGACTTTAACCGGGCTTCAGCCTCAGTAGACTGACCATAGACTGTGAATGCACGATGTTTAAATAAAGAAAAAAGCAGATGATGAACACTTGTGTGTTTTAAAAGGAGACGAGTCGGATGTTTATAGTTTAGTTTTTTTCATGCATGATGCCTTTCGTAAACACAGTAGTGCTGCATTGGTCGCAGGTGTCTTGCAATGTACAAAAGCAGATGTTTAGCAAGTACTTTAACTTCGAATGTCGAAAAGATGTATTTGAGAGAAGTATTTGGGTGTATTTTTAATAAAAATGCATCATAGTGCTGTCGTGAGATCAGTTATGATGTTTCCGAGGAGCCATTTCCCAATATTGACATGCTGACTGATTTTGATCATCCATGGCAGAGACTGATGCTAGCTACAATAATAACTAATTATAGTAAAAGGGGGATTATGTGTTAATAATAGTCTAAAATTGTCTTTGTTATTCAGATTTTACATCTATCCATGCAGTCAAAGCATGAAACATTTCTCCTATCAACAAGTAATATGACTAGCAGCAGTATAAGTTCTCGTTGTTAAAATATCCTAAGGCTAAATTCAACCTGAGTGATTAATGCATCATTGAGCTGATACTCTATACTCCCTGAGTTGATTTGAAGTTTCCCCGCAATGTTCCCATACACATTCTGGGTCAGGGTCAGGCCTGCCAACAAGGAGAAATTGCTCTTTTTAGTTTTTAAATACACTTGCATTGGAAACATTGTGCTTTTTTGGCCCTTCACACATGGTATATATATTTACCAGTGAACCTGAAGACTCACCTCCTTGTGGTGCCGCTTGCACTTTGGCCCAGGTCTGTGCCAGAGCACGTTCTTCGGCCATAAAGGTGCCCTGCACCCAGTGATATAAATGCTGTGAGTGTGTGTAGCTGGCTGGCCTCAATTCTAGAGCAAACAGGATAAAAGTGGGGGATCAGAGGGGAGAATAGATGGTGTAAAAGTGGAGGATGGGAAAAGCAGAGTGGATCCAGTTAGAAGTAGATGATCATAGGGGGTATTACAGACTTCCAGTTAGACCTCAGTTAATGGGAGAGAGGAACAAAGATAGTTTGGGTGGTCAGGAAATGAGAAGACTAAAAGTGACAAAAATGGACAGAGGAGAAGAATAAAGTGTGACAGACAAAGGTAGACTAGAGAGACGATGATGTTCACAGTGTCGTGATCCTCAGCTAATGTTTTGAAATGTTTTAAAAACTTCTTTGGACTTAGGACTGCTTATGTAGGAGAGCAGACATTATGAATACAGCTGTTTGGATACAGCATTGCCCTGAATAATAATATTAATAATATTAAACACAAACAATAAAATATGTTGTTGGTTTTTTTTTTTACATTCAGATACCAGTAGAGGAATCAACCTATAAAAAATCCAGTGAGGGTTGGCCTTCATCTAGTCCAGTATTAAATTTCCAGAGATCCAGCTGGGTGATACCCCAGTGAAAACCTGGCAGGGGATGAAGAAAAGGTGGTCTTTTTAAAAAAAGATTTTACTGTTTTGTAACCCTGTCAGGGTTGCCACCACCACCCAAAGCTCTGTTACAGCACAACACTGTGCCCTCTGAAATACCACAGAGGGCAGCAGGTTGGCCAACCCTGGGAGGAAAGCCTTAAAAGCCCCGGCCGCAGCACCTGACCAGGGACAGCATACTGTACATTACACAGAGAGCCCCTGGTTCATCCTGCAGCCAGTCAGAGGCCTAAGCGTCACCCAACAGTTTTGTCCTCCCCACCCTAACCTAAAATGCTTGTCCTGGTTGCCCACTGCTGCCTTCTTGACCTGGGTCATACAGAAAAGTGTGTGTGTGTTGTGTGTGTGTGTGTGTGTGTGTGTGTGTGTGTGTGTGTGTGTGTGTGTGTGTGTGTGTGTGTGTGTGTGTGTGTGTGTGTGAGTGTGTGTGTGTGAGTGTGTGAGATTGTGTGATAGAGAAGATGAGATCTGTGTGTATAAGATGTGTTTAAAAAGGGATGACTGATGTTTGAAAGCAAAATATTTATTTTGAAACTAAGAAGCAAGTTATGCTATACTATTTAACCCCTTGAATATTTCTTAATATTTAATTGTGTCATTGTTAGAATAAAAATCAGACTTTCCTGCCTAATGCTGTTTTTTTTATCATGAGAAGCTCTCTATAAGTCAGCTCGTAGCTTTGACCTGATTCATTTTGTACGTGAACTTTGTATTTTCAAGATAATATAAAATCCAACAGGCACTAGTCTGTAAAATAGCTAAAACCTTTGTAAGAAACCATATTATTTTATTAATAGAGAAACCTTTTCCTTGATGGATTGTAGGAAGAGAAGTAGTAGTGTCTCAGGTTCCTGACTGGCGTGGCGTCCTTCCTCCACCTCCACCGCATACTTTCATAGCTCAGTGTGTCATGTGAGGCTTTCATCAATCTCAAGCTGTCATGTTTGTGGGACGATCACATGGCTGCGTTCTCAGTTACTGGCATAACGGTGCGAGTTGAATAAGAAGATAGAGAGAGAAGTGTGTGTGTGTGCGTGCGTGCATTTGTATAACTGCACAGATTTACATGTATGTCACATAGCTTTGCATTGCAAGCTTGTGTGTGCGCGTGCGTGAATGTTGCAGGCCTGCCAGGGTTCTGCAAAGACAGCGGCTGTCATCAGGTTCCTATCGGGGGTATTATAAGTGGCAACACTCGGGCTTCTCAGAACTGCAGGGTCATGGTAAAGATATAGTTTTACGTAAAAGCTGAACACACACACGCGCATGACACACGCTGTACCTTTTGGTGAGTGCTAGTATGTTGGCTTAACATCTAGTTAGGACTGCATGTCCTCTTACTTTATGAGTACATCAATTGAAGCGCTGCACATGTTGCGCTCACTGCCGGATATTGAGCTGGGCTGCTGTTGATTGACTGGTTGTTAGGGCCTTTCTATATCAAGGTAAACTGATATATGACCATACCAACACCTGACAAATTGTAAAAATGGAGAACTTGTAAATCTAATTAAATATCAAGACTTTGTTTTGTTGAACAGTTTCCAGTTTCACAGCTGAGGCTGATACGCGATACAAGGGCAGCAGGACTTCATAAGCGGTGCAGCAAGCACAACGGTACAACACTTAAGAAGCTCAGTGGACTGCGTTACTTTTTGTTGGACTTTTAATTTTTTTATGTTAAAGTTAAATAAGTCAGTCAAGGCTGGCAGGATAATTACATTGTAATGACTACATTATTGTAATTAGCAATTAATCTTTCAATTTGATCAATTAATTGATTAGTAGTTAAGTCTATAAAGTATCAAAGTGGTGAAAAATGTCCGATTGTTTTCCAGCAGTCCACAAAGATATTTAGTTTATTATCATCAGACAGGGCTAAATAAACCAGAAAATGTTCACATTTGAGAAGCTGGAATCAGAGAATATGGACATTGTTTCTGTTTTAAAAATGGCTCAAAACAATGAATACTATTATAATGGTTGGCAATTAATTGAATAGATATTAAGACAAATATTAAAAAGAACGATGTATAAATATACATTTTAAATTCGTTAATCCTCAAGTTTCCTGTGTTGCGCTCTCAAGATTAAAGGTTTGTATGTAGTTAGTAGGAATTTATTGTCAGGACTGCTTAACTATGCTATTAAAACCGCTGCATTATACAGTATAGTGCCTGCCTTATTTACATGAAACACAAGTGAGGATAAAGTCAAATTTTTTTGCCATAATCATCAATCAGTTAATCCATCAATTAATCAATCAATCAATCAATCAGACAACCTCCACTGAAAAGAGTAGGACATATTTGTTCATTTACTCATTTACACTTTTCTTTAACCTTGAATGTCCATTAAAGAACAAATCCTTTCATTCAGCCTTTGATGAGTAAATCACTAAAACGACGATGAGCAGCGTGATTAGTGCGTCTGCTGGGACCCTGAAAGTCAAACCTCCGCCACATCACCCAATTAGCCTACTTTCAGCCTCTACATTAGACAAAGAGAAAGAGAGGAAGGTGACGAGGAGAAATGTTGGGAGGGGGGCAGGATGACAGAGAGGCAGGATGTGCTGGCTGACAGTACAATCACTGTAAGGTTGAGAAATTAATCATGTCTATCACATGACACTTAATTTCCCTTTGATTAGAGGATAGGCTATTTTAATTTGAATTATAAATAAATAATAATTATTATTTTACTTGCTGCAGTCATTAATAGTCAAAATCTGAATCAGAATAGTCTTTATTTGTCATTGTACATGTACACCAAAATTGAAATTTAAAAAAAGAAGAAAGAAGGTGCTTGTAAAGGAATAAAATAAATGAGTTTAGCACTAAAACGAACTAAAAACTAAACTCACTAAAACACATAATACACACACAAGACCTTTCACTCGCTGCCATCAATATTGCACGATTCCCCTTAATATTACACTCAAAAATTGCTGTTGCAGTTAATACAGGATCACATTTTTGGAACATTTAGAGTAGTTATTGCTTTAGGATTAAAAAAACTTTTAAAAATGAAATTTTTTTTAAAGAAGAAAAAAGGGCTTTTGCAAACCCGCAAAAGCGAAATTGAACTTCTGCCCTGATTTTTTTTTAAACAGCTCTCACCACTCCTGTTCAGCTCTGTTGACAATACACTCATGTGATTCTTTGTGTGACACAATCATATGCTCATTACTCGGCACTCCCGGTCTGTCATGTGTTGCTGATTCAGAAGTTGTGACTCAGGAATAAGGCAAAGTACACACACACACACACACACACACACACACACACACACACACACACACACACACACACACACACACACGTACAGTGTAAAGATAAACATATGTAAGTAGAGCCTGTTGCAGGATCTGTAAGGGACACTTTGAAGAGAAGAATATCAACAATTTGAGCCCCTAATTGTAAAAACTTCCACAGAAATACACTGATAAGTATTTATTCTGCAGATTAAATTTCCTTGACTTAATCTTTATGTAAATCTTTTTTTTTTTTTTTTTTTACAACCATTGTGACTTTGACTCCTTTGGACTCTCAATTGATTCTAGCTAACGTCAACCTATTAACAGTCTACTATTAAAAACAGTCTGAATCTATTGTGTTTCTGTGAGTGCAGTGGCCTCAGGACGTTGTAGCGTCTTCGCTCACTCACACTCATGTGATTGCTGGAATGCAGAAGTCCTTAATGTGACTGAACCAACAGAGAAACCAGCAGGTATGCAGGTAGTCAGGTGCTCTCAGGTCCCGTGGGCCAGCTCTTTTTCCTTGAGGGAGTTTACTGTAGGTTAGCTGTAGCAAAACAATTGATCATTCAAAGGAAGCTCAGCTTTACATGTTGGTGTGACAAGATGTGCCTCTGCAAGCAGGTACACCAGTCTCTACGTGAAAGGTTTCCAGTTTGACAAGTGTGTTTAGGATTGATGCATTCACGTATGCTGGGAACATTAATGCACTAGTTGTGCTTATAAGAGATTTCTAAAAGATAAGATGTGATCACTGTTCTTCTGTGTGACTGCAACGATGCAAATCTAGCAGTCATAATGAATGTGTACCGTCATGGGAAAGTAGCACCACAGCACAAATATGAACTGTACGTACAGCTGGGGCTCGTACGTGTGATTTTATACCTGCAAAACATCAGGCGGTTTGTCGAGGCGCGGGGACCGAAGCGGGACATGCGGTTGAACACACAGTGTGTCCAAAAATGAACTTTTTGACCCAGCTACTAAGGGCACTACTAGATGAGAATATCCAAAATAATAAAACAGCCTTTTTGTGTCACACATACATTAGTTTCAGTAAATTTCATTGAGATAATAAGGTATTAATAGCTATTTATTTAACAGTAAGTGAGAGTTAAGTTGAAAGCTGCGATGTTGAGTAGCTGATGCTGGCCTAGATGTTCTGCGGCTGGTGCTCCCTCACCTCAGACCATCTCGAAAACACAGTATAGGGACAAAGTTCAAGAAATTTCCTTTGAGCTGTCATGCTAGATATTTTATTACATGACTATTTTGGTACAAACATTTACCTGCCAGTGAGGTGGATACCTTTCTTAGATTTACTCGCCAAATGGAAAAACTACCCACATGTGTCGCTTGGCCGTTGTTAATTTCAGACCTCGGTTGCCATGCAGTCAGTTTAAGAGTGTTAAGTTATCAGTTTGGCAGTATTGCTGTGCAATGTTCTCTCAGGACAAGTCATCTCAGCAGTCATCACCTCCGGGGCCGTCTGCCCTGATAGAAAACCTGCCTCACTTCATCTAGATTGTTCTACGTGTGGTTTGTCACATCACTCATGCACACTGTGTCTGAAGTTTTAGTGTTCACCTTTGACCTTTGACATGTGTTGCTGCCTTTATGTAATTTCTATCTGCAACCTACACTCGATTTGCATTTTTATAGTAAATTGTATTTTAATTGAAGAAAAGCCAGCACTTTCAAATCATTTGCAGTGATTTTCAACACTGGGGCGAGAAGTGAAACTCTTCTTTACTTTATAAGATAAATGTCTAATGAAGGTAACCTAAAAAAGTCAGTTTCTTAGTGTTGGACGTTTTTTGCAGCAGAAATGCCATAAAATATCTTTTTAAGATACTGAGGGGTGGCTGGAGGAGAGGTTACTGAAACCGAACAGAAACCTGTCACACACAGCAGGAAGAACGTCACACAGCTTGGACTGACGGGATATTTATGTAACTGTCTCTCCGTCTCTAACAAACACACACGCACGTAGACACACACACATGCACCAGTGCACCAGTGGTGTTGGAGAGAGAGTAAGAGGGCTCTTTGAGGTCAGTAAGGAGGCTGATGTCAGACTCAATGCAGTCAAGGAAAGTTGATTGCTTTGTTATGACTGTTTATCAGTATACACCTCAACTATTTTGCAGAGTTTATATCACTGACAGATAATATTATTTTTCTAAATTATTCAACAAATAAGAGATGATCAAGATATGTAGCTCAGGAAAAAGAAAGGGTGTCGTCAAATACAAAGAAAAAAAAGTGAGAGAATTTAATACGCTCAATATGTCACTCCCATTATTATGCAGTTGAATTCCCACTGCTTCATAATGGAGGTCGAGTTGATGCTATGGTCCATTGATCCATTGATTTATGGCTCTCCGTGGTTCTCTTAGCTTTCTGGGGAAGATCAATTAATTATATTATTATTATCATTATTATTATTATAACTGGCTCCACATCCAGATTTTTATTTTTATTTTTTATTAAACTAATGAATTAAGCCTGGACTTATTGAATATCTGTTGAGACACAAATTTATGATGCATGTCTGTGCACTCTGAAGAAGATTAATAAATATCAAAAACCGCCAGCTTTAAGACAACCATCCAGATTTTAGACTTCACCCACACTAACCACAGTTCACAAACTTGCATGAAAACCCCCTTAAAATAAATACAGTGACGGGAAGCAAAAACTAGCATCCCTATGCCAACTTTGTGACAGATCTGTGATGGATACAGTTTCACTACTCCTTTACTGACTTACCGCTCACTTTCCTACTTTACTAGATACTTCTATAAACTGCCATTTATCAGGAAAGTAAGTTTAAGAGGAATCAACATCTGGAAAGCTTTCACTTCTACAAGTGTGGCTTTTTTTATTTGTATTATTTTTATTTTTGGCTGCTCTTTATTTGTAAATAGGACAATTATTTTTGGACATTTAATCAACTAATGTGTTTCCAACTTGTTGACGAAAGAAGACTAGACAGAAGGGGAGAGGGGACACAAGGGAGAGAGGAACAAAGGGTTGGATTAAGAAACAACACACAAACAAATCCCTACTGTCACTCTCTTATCACAGTGCTTTCTGGCAGTCAGCAGTCTGGGCTCGCTGCTGTCGCTGCCTCTGTACTGTCCAGCATACACAGAGCTCCTGCGATCACCTGACAGTCTCATGTTGTTGTGTGAATTTAGTTCACCGCTATTCTTAGACCCCCGCTTTGGCTGAGAGAGGAGAGAGGAGAGAGAAGAGAGAGGAATAGAGAGAGGGGAGAGGGCTGGGGAAAGACTGGCAGACTCGCAATGATGCCCAGGTAGGAGTCGGTAATATTTAACCAGGCTTACATTGCATCCTGAGTGGCCGTGGTTGGGTGTCGGTTAAAGCAGGTTTGATAACAATGCTGTTGTTTTCCTTGTTAATTTTGTCTTCTGCTATAAAGTGTCGGCAACATGTGACTGTGTGGTTCCCACCTGGACAGCGCTCGCAGTTTGAGGGAAGAAGGTAGCGTTTTTTTTGGTTTGGGTGTTAGGTGTTGCACTGATGATGAAAAAGATTGATTCCCCTTCATCTGAGGCCACATTACATAATGTGGATTAGGGGGTTTGTGTTGAAGCACGCCTTCTGTTTCTGTTTTTTTTTTGTTGATAAGAAAGAAGCTGACTGTGCTGAATATGCTTTTAGGGTGGAGTTTTACATGTGTGATCTCATATTTAGCAGCTTTTGTTAAGGAAGAAGGTGTGTCATTTCAAAGAAGGCACACTTGTGGTCGTCTTTGCATTTTTATTTATTTATGTATTTAATTATTTTTAATGTAACCACAATTAAACTGTTGCATGTGCTTTCCTGTTTGAGATCAACAGGTTGAGCAAAGGAGATAAGTTTGAAGGTGTTTAGTGAGGGAGAAATTTGCACCAAGTTTGAATATTTTTAGGGCCTTTTTTTGGTTGAGACCGACAAGGTCAGGGCAGTACAAGTATGTAACAGTCATGAAGTCATGTGCTGCTTTTATGAATGACTCCCCTCTCTCCTCTGTCAGCGCTGTGACAGTCACAAGCTCACTGATGGGATACTTCCTCCTTTTTGCTCTCATTCTGTTTCTGTCTTTCTTTCAGATGATTTTTTTTTCTCGTCTATCTCAGATGTTTTTTTTGTGTGCGTTTCTGTTTTATATTATTACCTTTCCTCTCCTCTTCCTATTGCTTCGTTTTTTCCTTTTTTGTTGTTGTTGTTTTGTTATCAGCTTTTGTTCTTTGTTTCCTCACTCCACTTCTTGTTGTGAACCCCATCTCTTATTTGTGCTCTTTTCTTTTCCTTTTTTCACTCTAGTGTCTTTACTACTAAAAGGTAGTCTTTTTTTTGCTTTCTTGTCCTGTGTTTATCCCTTCTTCTTCTTCCTCGATTCTCTCACTCTTCGTCTTTTCTTTTCACTGTTATGTTTAAAACAAAGGGAGCAGTGAACTTGATGTCTCTGCAAATTATGCAGAATTCCTCTGGGCTGATCTGTAACCAACACATCATCTTATTTTTGTCGTTGCTGTTCCCACATTGGGTCAGAAAGTATAAGGGGATCATGTTACTTCTGGGCAACGTCATATTTAGTAATACAAGCTGCACTGTTTGTTCTTTGTGCATTCAAAACTGTGTCAGAACAGCAAATATTGGCTGAAAACTTTGAATTTGGTTAGATTTAAAGATTAAATCAGTTCAAATGCAAACAGATAATTACTCTAAGAATATTTCAGTAGTGTCAATACAAATGTACAATGAGGCACACAACAGCTAAACACATGAAAACCAGCAGCAAAGTCAAATATATAAATAAACGACTCATGAAAAGCTGCAGTCTGATCGTAGGGAAGCATGTGACTGCCTAAAGCACCGCCTGATGTGTGATCTTGCACACAAGTCTTTGAGCTGAATATCGACCCGGCCCCATACAATGCAATTTCAGCTCATTATGTAGGGCAGGCAGGCATTATGTCACCCGTTTAGCACTCAGACTGGGTAAGAGGTTGGGTCTCCCCTCAGAGAGGAGCCAGGAAGAGAAATCTGAAGATGTTTTTTCTTTTTTTGTGAAGCCATTGAACACGATCTTCCATTAGCCGTCGGTACAAACAAAGGAGCAGAGTAAAGGCCATTTACCCGCTGAGTATCTGACTCAGATTCAACCCACGTCCAGAGGAAGGTTGAAAACCAACGTTATATGTTAAGTCATTAAATTGATTATCAACATGTCACAGTGTTGGACTAAAAGGGATGTAAGTGAATAACCAACTTCTGCCTGGGCATTGGCACAATAGCTACAATGGTATGTAAAACCCCAGGTAAAATAAGTACAAATTTAAATGTCACAGCCCAATTTTAAAATCACCAACATGGCAATTGGAAAATCTGACAGCGATGACTCTTTGTTATTCTGAGTATAAAGTTAAAAAAAGCCCTGCTCCAAACAACCTGTGACTGGAATACCTCTGAACTGTGCAGGAAGAACCTGCATGTCTGGACTCCAACAGTCATAAACCTCAGTGTCAACAAATGTTTTTTGGTTCATTTGTGAGAACTTGCTACATGCCTAAGAGGTCAGTAATCCTTGGCTGGGTCCACAAGGACCTATCGGAGCCTCCTGAACAGATGGAGCAGTTATGCTAAGTATAGGAGTGACACAA
Organism: Scomber scombrus; assembly: GCF_963691925.1. Taxonomy (NCBI): domain Eukaryota; kingdom Metazoa; phylum Chordata; class Actinopteri; order Scombriformes; family Scombridae; genus Scomber; species Scomber scombrus. The sequence goes on from NC_084983.1 coordinate 21,166,921, forward strand.
GAGATGCTGATGTGTCTGTCTGATAAATGTCTACAGACACTGATATTATAATTGGCAGAATTGGAAAAATAAGCCACTTGTCAATAGTAGTTGCACTTTTCCTTCATGTGCTTCATGTTTTAATGTAGCAGCAGCAGCAGCAGGCCTCTAATGTGAAGCCACTCTGGAAGTTTTGGCACTGCCAACAAGATTAACTGTGCAGCAGCGTGTATGCAGGGAAGTGTGGCTTCTTCCATTGAATGCCCACAGGACCTAATTTAAATTCAGATGGTGGTTTTGGTCCATATTGTCAGGCAGTGTTTCTAGCCACAACATTGAGTACTGGTGACGTTTCCATGCATAAATAAAGCAAGTCATAGTGCAACCAGTGTTTCCTACAGGAGCCCCAAAAAGTTGCTCTTTTATTGCTGTTTTTCAAGACCCTGTCTGACAAATGTCTTTGGTTTGACAAGTTAACACTTAGACTGCAGCACATGACTCGCTCCTCCCTACTCCCCCGCAGGACTGAATCATTTCGCCTCAAAGAATGCTGGTCATACTTTGACACCAGTGTTTGGTAAATAGTGACTGACATCCATGGGAATGTACAAGTAGACCCTATTCCTCTCACACAGACAACGACACACCGGCACTCAGGTATTCCCTGTCCCGTCAAGGCTCACTGACCAACAGTTGAAGTGCTGTCTCTGAATGTGGGCTTGTGTGTGCAATTTTTGGCAAGTGAGGTGGACTTAAGTGTTCCTTCTCCAGCCCTCCCCACCAACCCATTTACTATAAACACCTGTGTTTAGGGACGCTCCCAGATCCCCAATAAAAGGCTATATTTAGGTCCAGCTCTTTGTCCATCTGCCCGACTCATCTATCCGTCAGATCAGACAGAAATCCTCTGTCGTGTATCTGTCGCTCCAGCCCTCTGTCATCTTTAGCCTCTCATAAATCAAACAGGGAGCCGAGTTTCCCCCAAAGCAGGAGGGGCTGCCAGAGCCCCGTGAAGGCCTGCTTATACCCCCAGTGCTAGTTGAGATCATACTGTGGATGCAGGTGGGGGGGGGAAATGCAACAACCATCCCTCACAACATTACCTGAGATGACCATCATTTTTTAAGATGAGCTGAATGAAACCACTGGTTACTTAGCAACAGCCATGCAGCAGAGGCTGCCATTAAAAACAGCTTATGTAAGAAATGACTCGTCTTGAGTTGTTTTATTTGCTTGTTCTCTAATAGGGGGATTTGATTAGCTAAGAATTTATTAGTTGATGGGAATACTGTGTTTTTTTTTTTTTTTTTGCAAAAATCACAGTATCTTCATTTTAAATCTACTAATTAATTAACTGGGATTAGTTTGAGTGTTTCGGTTAGGGTTAGTTAGTTTGTCTTGACTGTAATGAGAGGGTATTAGATTAAACTTCTTGGCTGTCTTGGATTAAGTCAGCTGAGTCAGCTGCAGCGTCCCGCACTGTAAATATATAGCGGTGGGGGGGGTCGTATGTTGTCTTGGCCTATCTGAGTGGCTCCCCACTGGTTGAGGTATGATATGGATGAATGGCAGCTATGGCATGGAGTCTGCTGGTCTGTGCCATGCCCACTAGGAAAGGTGACGGCTTATTACCTGCTGGCTAGTCTACCGTTTCTCTACTTCTCAGAGCAAAGCCAGCTGTCCGCTCATATAGTAAACCGTGCAGAAATTGGGTAGTTCGGTAACTCACTGTGGTTTAAATATGTGTTTAATATATCAGAGATTGTTTTGGTAAGTGTTTTGTTACTGGAGCGTGACCTCATTGTATCTAATGTGCAAATTCCCTGGAAGAAACGCTTTGAGAAATATGCGAAAGAAAAAAATATGTGAGAAGTTTTCCCCCCCCATTCAGTCATTTTTATCTCACTAATTTCTGCAGCCTCGTCAGTTTATAATATGTGTACTAACTGCAGTATTTTCTGTCTCTCCCCTCCTATCCTCCATCTAGCTGGCCAATCCCCCAGCTGGAGCCCAGTCAGATCAGGTTGATAGTGTACCAGGACTGTGAGAGGCGTGGCCGAAATGTCCTCTTCGACTCCAATGCCAAAAAGAGGGGAGCCGAGGAAACCCCTATCACCGTGAGTCACATGTTTGTTTTGTGTGTGTGTCTGTGGTGTCATCTGGAGATAGTGATGGTCTTGTTGTGATTCCAGGAGTCAACTGATACAGCAGCCTATTTACACATATTTTCAAATGTCTGAAACATCCCTTTAATTATTTCCTTAATAGAAAAAAGATGAAAATCATAGTTATTCTAATTATTATTATTGATTAATCCAGAAATTATTTTTCTCAGTTTATCAATTAATTGTTTTGTCCATGATATGATTTTAAAAGTTTTTTAAATGGCATTCACAATTTCTCAGAGGCCAGAGTAATATCTTCAATTTGCTTGTTTTGACATATAACTAGAAAAAATAGCAAATCTTCACATTTTAGAAGCTGGAACCATCAGCTTTGGTGTTTTGCTTGAAAATTGACTGAAATTATTGATTAATTATCAAAAATAGTTGCCAATTAATTTTCTTTTGACCCACTAATTGATGAATTGACTTATCTTTGCAGCTCTAAATGTATCTAATTCAGTTACGAGTTATAATTTTCTTCATTAAGCAATGACAAGGTTATTTGCACGAATAAATCAAAAATGTTCTAATTTAATCCTGGTAGCATCTAAAAGCTTTTAACGTCTGAAGCTTCGCATTCTGTGATCTGCAGAAACTTTGACCTTTTTAAAGCTCACAGACCGCAAGAATAGATGAGCAAAGATAAGAGCAGGGAGACGGTCGCAGGCACAAACAGAGAGGGAGAGAGACAGTCACAGAGACGTGACATGTAACATAAGTCATGTGACTGTCTCATGACGTTCAGAGGACACTAGTAGCACCTTATCCTGCTTATCCTGCATGACACCTCACTGCTTTACACCCAGCAGCGTCTGACCGAGGGTTCAAGATTAGAAAGGCGGGGAACGTTTTCCAGATTGTTTTATTCCATTTGAGACGGATGCTACTATCATTAAACAAATATATATATATATATTATAGGATGTAAAATTTTATTCAACTTCTTCCTGTAACTGGGTTTGTCACAAAATACAGCTATGTGAGTTTTGTTTTCTTTGTACAGTTTCTCAAACAAAAGACCAGGTCTCCTTTTTGATGAATAGATTCTGAAAAGTCTTAAGATCAAATTTCCAGGGCGAGGCGCCCCTAAAGGCAGATATACAAACAGGTAGCGTACGTGAGTGCATGAGGCTCGGATCTCCTTGGCAGCATTGGTGAATTGTAAACACAGCTATCTTAGCCAATGAAACACAACGACTAAAACTGTTTTACTACGCATATCAGTGTTTGTCAGGGTGTGTGTAACAATTGCTGTCAATGGAAACCGGTACTGCACACGTACGCCAAGCCACAAAGGTTTAAAGTGTAAGAACATTTCCTACTTGGATCTTTGTCAGGTCAAAATGTTTTTTGGATCTTCATCAGGTCAAAATGTTTTTCTTTTTGACCTGATAAAAATCCAAGTGGCATCAAAACACGAACATTCAAGTTTTGAGGCTTGGAGCAAATGTGTGCAGGTCTTTCATTTTTGCATTGATGCTGTTTTTTTCCTGATAGCATCGCCCTAGGCTAACGTGACGGGCATATAATTACCCTTCTTCGACAATAGCTATCAAACATTTCAATTATGACATTTTTCAACCAGCCTCTCTCATGCTGCCCCTGACAGCACATTTTTCCAATTCATTATTTTTTTTCCATTTTGAATAACATGCCTAATATTTTCATAAAGCTGCTAAGTGTTCCTGTCTGACCCCGACCGGTTTGTTCTGGTGCTCTTATCTCCAATAATAATAGCCTCAGCTGACAGCCCCATGTGTAAGCAGCATTCTTTCATCCTCACATGACAGCCGTGTCACTCGCTGTCTGACTGTCTTTCTCTTTTTGCCTGTCTTCGTCTCTCTCTCTGGTCTGGTCTCACTCGCTCTCTACCTTCTCTAGTGCTGCTGTTTCTTCTGCACTCTTTCCCTTCAGACTTTGTCTCTCTTTTTTAATGTCCTGATTGCTTTCATTTTGCTTCTCTAAATGAATCTGGTTATCTTGGTCTCTCTGTAACCTTTTGATAAAGCACCCTCCTACCTCTGTCTCTCCTTTCCTTTCTGCCTTTAACTCTCTTTCTCTTAATCTACCTGTTTCTAATCTAATCCACTCTTTCACCCTTTTAAATCTACGGCTCTTCCTAGATCTATCTTTACGTTATCCTCTTTCTTTGTCTTTGTCTCTCCCTGCCACCCTCTCTACCTCTGTTACTGTTTGTTTCTTCATTGTATCACTCCACACCTGCTGTCCGTCTCTTTCTCTCATCCTCCCCCTCATTCTTACCTGTCTGTTGCACACTTTTTTTCCCCTGCTTCCTCTTTGGCCAGTTTCTTTATCTATTGACCAGGTTTTACCTCCCTGTCTTCTTCCTGTAATGCCTCACTCTTCTCGTCTGTCTCATCGTCACGTCCATAACACCCCACCTCCTGCTGACTTACATCATCCTGACAATGGAAATAGGTTTGCCTGTTTTTAACATTCTCAAGTCACACGTGAAGATTAACCGAAGCACCACAGTTGGATTGCACTGGTGCCACATATATATAGAAACACAAGAAGAAGAGTTATGGTGTGTGTGTGTGTGTGTGTGTGTGTGTATGTGTGTGTGTGTGTGTGTGTGTTAATGCAGTGTGTTGCTTGGGCCGGTGTCAATATTTTTGGTGCATCCTGCATTGTTGCCAGCTACTGTGTGACTTCTGTCACATGATGGCTCTTTTGTGTGTGTGTGTGTGTGTGTGTGTTGGGGGTTTGTTTTTGTCTGCTTTTTTTAGGATTTTATTTTTATTTTCAACATCAGGAACAAGCAGAGCACAGAGGGACAGAGAGAATGAGGGATGGTGAATCAAGGGATCATGCAGGAGACAGATAGAGAAGCATGGGTGAGAAACAGTTAAACATGAAGGAAAAGAAGAAAGGAAGGGGGGAGAAGGAGAAAGACAAATCTGGTCCAGGAAAGAAATAGATGTAGTAAAGGGAGAGACAGAAAGCAGCAGGAGAGAAAGAAGGGTGAAGTTGGACTGGTGGAGGGAGGGAGGAAGGGAGACAGAGAGGGGGAGGGAGAGAATGATTGCAGTGCTGCTCGCTCACGAGTTCCCGAAAGAGTCATATGACTGGCAGTCACATGCTGCTGGCCTCTGTGTACATACCTCACACTGCACTGCAGTGGACACACACACCCATGTACACACACAAACATGCTCGTTCAGAATAAGAGTGGCTTCATAAGCATGAGTATAAAAGTGTGTGTGTTATAAAATCTTTCATGATATTAATAACAAGGTGAAGAGAAAATACATGCATGTTGCATTCATGTCTGCAGTGTTTAAAAATTAAGGAAAACAATCTGCTTTCTTCCTCTCGGCCTGTCTTTCTTCTGTTCTCTCTTACATTGACACCGACAGTGGTTTCAAGTGAGCCATTACCAGAGCCTGGCTAAAAAACACACACACACACACACACACACACACACACACACACACACACACACACACACACACACACACACACACACACACACACACACACACCCTCCCCCTCCCCACCCTCCCAAATGCATTCCTCCTGAATAGGCTGCCAAGTTAAGAAGGCACATGACACAGGCTGATTGAACTCTCACTGCTTTTAGTTTGCTGTTTACACAAGTGCCTCTGGATTTGGTTTCTGTGTTTTTGGACGTGAACTACACAAAATGTATTGTTTTTCCCATGAAGAAGTTTACTTGATCTGGACCAAATGACCCTTTTTTATGTTCTGGACTGACCAAAATGTGGGGTCAAAATGTGACTTTTTATAGGCGACATGCACTCTCAGCCAGCTTCTCTCATTATTCTGTTCATGTTAGCAGAGGGTGAGGCCCTCAAAAACTGAAATCCCTCTGCCATGAAATCCGTTTGACTTTGCTGTTATCTGTTCCCACGTGTATGGGCGTTAACCTTTTTAAGATATAAACACATACATGTCTGCATCACTCTTGGTGATTTTATGTTCCTGTTCACAAACAACTAAGGCTTCCAGATCCTTTTTACAAGTTTAATACCAACCAAAAAAGAACTGTAAAAGTTTAGGCATGGCTGCTGAATGTAATCTATTCAAGAGCAGAACTTTTTTTGTGGCTTCTTTTATATTTGAAGTGAAAAAAACCCTCCATCAGCTGTGTTTTCATAAGCTAAAGATTGTCTACATCATTGTAATGCTTGCAAACAAAGCAGTCATCAATAAGCCAAACTCTATAAACTCACAATCCCCCTGGTTAAAAAAGAGAGTTGATTCTTTAAGTAAATTTAAGTGTAATACAATTTTTGATGCAAGTTGAACCTCCCACAGAGTAAAATGGAATTTGGCCTCACTCAGTCCTACTATATTTTATGTTTTTCCTTGGCAGAGCACTGAGGGCCAGGGGAAGATGTTTGGGAAATGCTGCCAGCTTCGTCCTACAGGAGGCAGCAGCAGTTCCTTGGACAGCTCCTCCTCCTGCACCTCCGAAACCAAGGAAACCAAGGAGCCGGGCCTCCGCTTCCAGGTAACACACATAGACTGATGCAAAATTCATTCACCTCTCGGAACTCATACGCATGCATACCCATGCATTAAAAGTGTCTCTTCTCTTCTCCTCGCCAGGGTTCAAGGTGTTCATCGGATGTGGTGATGCTGGGGGAAATGATGTTTGGCTCTGTCGCCATGAGCTACAAAGGCTCCACGTTAAAAATCCACCAGATCAGGTAAGAAGAATACAGATGCATCAGATAGTGAGTTTTTTTTGGTTGTTAAAATGTGATACATCCAAGGATTCAATGCTAGTTAGATTTTCATTACTGACGACAATGAAAATGCAGTAAATTAAAGTAGACGAGAAAGAGACGAGAGGAACAAGAAAGAAAAGGAGAAGTTGTGAATTGATGAGGAAGACATAAGTTGAAGTTGGATGTGAAAGACACACAAGCACATGAACTGATCCTACGTTGTGATGATCTTTGTCCCTGCATTATCATCATATCAGATCGCCACCTCAGCTGATGCTGAGTAAGGTTTTCACCGCCAGGACAGGGGGCAGCGTGTACGGCAGCCTCAACACGTAAGCACACAAACAAACACTTCTCACTCTGATTCCTATGGCAACTTGTTCCATGAGTCAGCACATACAGATATGCTGTCATCTCATCTTATTCTGTCCTCCTCTCCATCTGTCACTACTATGGTCCATACTGTGTTTACATCAACTGTCAAACTGTCTGTTTTTCTATCCCTTTTTCATTGAATTCATCACCTTTTTTTCTCTAAGCTCTATTCTCTGTTTATCAAAATTATAGCTAACTCAAATTTACATACAGTATAATCATTCTGTTAATCGTTACGTTAATGATTAATCATAATCATTCCTGTTTTATCTCACACAGGTTACAGGACAGCCTAGAGTTCATTGGACAGGACAGCAACACCTTAAGGCCTGATCAAAACACTGGGCCAAACAGTCTCCTAGGGAACATAGGTAACCACGTTGACGCAGTGACACACCAAACCTTCTTTATCCACCACTTAGTCTTCCTGTTTCCTTTTAGTTTACTTTTGAATTGAAAAGTAGAACAAGGGTGAAGTCTCTGTTTAGATCATTGCCACTCACTGTAGTGTCTTTCTTGAAGGGACATATAAAGCATGTCTGATTATGACAAATAGTATTTTGTAAGGATGATGATTTATTCATTTATGTTGTTCAGTAAATGACACTGCTTATCTTTACCTTTTGAGAGCAACCAAAAAACTTAATGAAAAGATATTTGACTGCTTAAAATTGTAAATACTACATTTCCTTGATCCTATTATTTAGTTGAAGTTCCTCTGCAGGACTGTGAGGCTGCACCAGATTGTGTTTCTCTCTTTGTGACACCTTTTTAACATTCCTGTTTGAATACAAACCAGGCTGGATAGACTCTGCCAACAGCTCCCCCTTACTGCTCCCCTACACTGAGATTATGAACAGTTGGAAAACTTTAAAACTGGCCCTGCAAGCATGAGTTTTCTCAGGAAATTAGCAGAATCAACTGTTATCTAATCAAACAGACGTGGAAGTTTATCTCTGCTGTGACTCATCTGGTGCTTCCCTGAAACCTCCTCATGACTGAAGTTGTAACTGGTGGTGAAACTAGATTGTTAACACATGTAAAAGTATGAAATTCTCCCAATAGAGAGAATAATGTAAAGAATATTAAGAACTGTTGGCAAAGTCTATTATTATGTGCATTTTCTCTGTCATCCTCACAGAAAAGACAACAAATAACTATTAGTACATATCAGAGCTATGAAGCCTGTCATAATTGAATTGTTTGATTAGCTGGGTTTTCTGTGAGTGATATCAGCCTTTTTGTGTGTCTGTCTGACTGACCGATTGACTGACCTACAGATAATGGTCATTATTTCGTTCCAGACTAAAAAGCTCCTGTAACATAGTTGTGGGATGGTCTGATGACAGGAGGCTGCCCAGCTTTCCTCCTTATTCATTCACTAACCATTGTTCATGTTTTTTTGTCTTTTTTTCCCCTCCTCCTCCTTTTCTATTCCATGTTTTTGTTTGTGCTGCGCAGGATTTTCTCAGCTCTGCAGCCCTCGACGGGCCTTCTCTGAACAGGGCCCTCTGCGTCTCATCAAGAGCGCATCTTTCTTTTCAGGTTGGCGCTTAAAACTGGCCATGACTGGCGTGTGCCAGTTGCATGCGTGTGTGTAGTAGGTTGTAGTTGCAGTAGTAGTGGTTGTACCAGCCTTGAATCTTTGCGGCTGCATGCCTGTGTGGTGATTCTTACAACAGAAATGGTAGCAGTAGTGATAGCATGCAATATCACATACAATAGCACATCTGCAAATAACTTGGGTCAGATAATAGCTGCATGAATAATTATTTTAAGGTGGTTCTCACCAGATACATTTAGTATATTCCTCAAAAATATTTTTATTTATTCAATTTGGGCATTTGTATTCAAATGTAGGTGTCACCAAATAACTCCAAGCCACCCCTCACCATTAAGTTACATGTATTTACAAGTGCTGGATAGCTTAAAATTGGCAGTGAACCTAAACAACAAAAGCTGCCACCTGGTAAATCTGAGAGGAAATACATATGCCTTTTTAAAAACCTGTCTTTCCTTTATTTTGGGAATGGCAAAGTCAAATAAGATAACCTTACCCATCGGCAATAAAGTTATCTCAAATAAATCATAAAATATATCTGCTGTTATTATCGGACCCGAGCCTGCAGGTGTATTAAGCACGCAGAAATGGTGGGAATGGGGGCTCACAGGTGTCGGTGGTTGTAGTTCTTACAGTCAAAGTTTTTGGAATTCCTTCTCCTTCTCTCTGTGATCTTCACTAACATTCTTTCACTAACACGTCACCTTTGACAGTGTCTGTGATACAATGGGCAATAATTTTAGGCTCTCTTTTCGTTTTTAAGCATCAATTATGACAACATCCCCAGTATTTCGCTTTTTAGTTGCCTGTTTTTTTTAGCTTTGTTTTTCTTCCTTATAAACTTTTTAATGATTCAGTCAAAGTTATCTGAGCATGCATTCACTCATACAGGAACATACAGGAGTTACACCATCTGCTGTGGGCCATTGAGCAGCTCCCCCAGACCAGCAGGGGGTGAAATGCTATGTTCAAGGGCACCTTAGCAGTAGTTATTTACTATTCTGCTTACTATGCTGAATTTATCTCAGCCTGTTTAAACAAGTAAAATGTCGGTCACAATCCCACTTCTTAAAATGCTGTGCCTAGTACGGGCAGCCAAAGTAGGAAATCAACCAATTATCAGTCAATGACAGTGACACACTGCCAGCTCTTTACAGCCTGGGACTTGTGTGACAGTAGCATTTGTTTTAATACCACTAATATAACACAGCAGGAAGTATTGCTTTAAGCCTTTCCCATGTATCATCACTGTAAATAAATTGACTGAATTCTCTCCTGATTAGCTCTTTGATCAGCTGTTTTTTTTCCCGCAAGAAAAGTAAGTACTGATTCTGTTTGCTCTGATCTGTGTAATGATTTTCCCACCAATTGCATTTACTGGACAGAACAGATCAGACAGCTACACAAAGTTTGCATATTTCCCTTTCAATATCCAACTGAGACTCTAAAACAACTTTGAATGTAGCTATAGAATAATGCTATCATTCATTATATCATGCTGATCAGAGAGTTTATTTTACCGGAGGTATTCAGTGGTTACTCCTCCATCCCTCTTTTGTGTCGGGGTTAAATCCTGCTCTAGTGAAGTGGTGGTGAGTTCTATAAAAACAGCCTCCACCTGAGCCATGCTGCCATCCCACAATCCTGTGTAGGGCACCCTTAGGTTGGCATGGCGTGTAGCATTGTCAGTTATGCAATGTTGGAATGGACATAAAGCACAGTATGCCACAGGAGCGCACAGTCACACACAAACACTTAGATGTCCTACAAAAAAAGCTCATGCTGACTTGCTCGTTAATCATCTGAAACTGAACTATGCTTTCAGCTGCACATTCAGATGTTGCATTTGTGGTTTTCTCACCTCTCTGCTGTGTACAGAGTCGACATTTTTCCCATTTTACCTTAAAGTGTTGACACATAGGACATTTGAGAGAAAGCGAATGGGCTCGCTGACATCACATATTAAGGCATCTGTTGTAAAAAGTTATATGAAAGCTGTAGCAGCTGTTGTATAGTGAAAGATTGAATGTGAGTGAGCAACAGCTTATTACAGCAGTAGTGCTTTTGCTTTTAAGACTTCCTATTTGTGGTGTTATAAAACAAAAGGTACACTAACGGCAGTATCACTTAATAAATGCTCTAACATCTATTTAAAAGTAGCAATCAGTCTAGCATATGCTTGTGTTTGGACCATTTAGAAATGATTCACCCTATGTACTGACCTCACATGTAGAAGCTGTAGGTTCATAATCTCATTGTGGTATAGCCATTTTAAACATTTTAAACCTTATCTTTACTGTATGTACTTTGTGAAACAACTACAATGCAGGCCAAGCAGTAACAAGTAAAACGCCAAAGAAAATCCTGATTTGAAATACCCACTTGTGTCTAGTAAAAAGAATGAAATGCAGTTCTTTGGGGATTAATTGAGATTGAGCCAGGCATAGATGCTGAGACTGAGAGGAATACAGCAGAGAACAAAAGGAGAAGCATTAGCCTCTGTTTGTCTGTGGATGAGAAGAGCACTATAAGACTCTGACTTTGTGGTGATCCTCAGCATGCTTGGTGCTCCATTATGTTAATCATATTGGTCTGTTTCTCACAGATTATTTTGTGTCTCTTGTTTTGTCTGTCCTCCTCTTTTCTTTTCCCCTAATTTTCTTCTTTCTCTCTTCTCTTCCTTTGTCACCCATCTGCCCTCTCCCTCAACCCAACCCAACACTTCACGTTCACCACCCTACCTCTCTGTCTTCTTCCTCCCCTCCTCCAGGCTACAGTCACCCCATGGACATGCCTGGCCGAGGGCTGTACGATGAGAGGGACAGCGGCATCGCCAGGTCAGGTAGGTTAATGAGGCTACAAGCCAAAGCCTGGATTGACCTACAGCTGAGCTTTGAATTGGGTTTACATTTATTCTCGTCAAGGACCAAGAGGTCAAGGAAGAGAAAAGATCAAGTGTATGTCAGGAAGTTATGGGGATGTTACACTTCAGAAAGTTTTCATCACCTTCTTTCAAACCACCATAGGTTCCCACAAATGTTTTCGATTTCCCCTCCCTCCCAAAACATGAGAAATGAAATTAAGACGTTTTTTTTCCCAAACACTTCCTGGGTGAAAGTGGTTGACCTGCTTATACTTTGCTGTTTAAAGTCAAGAGCATGAATGGTTATATAACCACAGTTAACCAGCTTAAGCTCTTATTCACTAATGTGAGATGCAGATGGGCACACATAGAGTTTTCCATTCATTAAAATGACCCACAGGTTCATGTGGATGGAAATAAAGCCTGGGAAAGGTGAGAGATGCAGGGTAACGGAAATTAGTCTTCCTTCCATTGGTCATCCTTTAGTTCTGAAGTATTTTGACCTAAAATCAGAGAGAAACATTATAATACAAGGATGACTGACAGTGCAGAGGTGTTTACAGGGCCTCTAGGGCCCAGAAAACCTTGTGCAATGGAAACTGAACCCCATCTCCCCTGCACTGCCCCCTGTCCCCCCCCCTCTACAAACACCACAATGTCCCGCTGGCATGACTGGTATGAGAGGAATTGTACTTTCTGCTCAAACCCGGGTCACATGCAGAGGATTAAATATAGCAGCTCTCAAAACCTGCTACTAGTAAATGAGCTTCTAATTCAAGACTCATCCTCTCTTCTCCACCTCCCAACTGCGGTTACTGACACACACACACACAAATACACACGTCCCTCTGTAACACACAATCCCTTCCCGTGTACCTCTCTCTTTTTACTATAGCTCGGTTGCTGCGTCTTCAACTCCCCGGCAAAGTGTTCTCTTTCTACTTCATACACACACCGATTCACTCTTCTCCTGAAGTTATCTCTCTTTATCTATTCACACATACACACAAGATCACACAGAGTATAAACGGTTCATGTGACCATTGATCAGTGCCCACTGCCTGAGCTGTAAATAACCCCTGTGATCAGGGCTTGTATTCAGTGTGTGTGTGTATGTGTGTGTAGGTGGTCATTATCGTGCCAGCCTAGTGTAAAGCCAGGTTGTCCGACAGCAGCATGTGACTGTTAGCAGGCAAGCTGATATTAGATCTCATGAGAAAGCCAGCTCCAGTAATTAAGGGTTGTGTGTGTGTGTGTGTGTGTGTGTGTGTGTGTGTGTGTGTGTGTGTGTGTGTGTGTGTGTGTGTGTGTGTGTGTGTGTGTGTGTGTGTGTGTGTGTGTGTGTGTGTGTGTGTGTGTGTGTGTGTGTGTGTGTGTGTGTGTGTGTGTGTGTGTGTGTATCCTTGTGTCCTGTACTTGTTTGCCCTTTTTCAAGCACTTTTCTTTGTCTCACTATGAACAGTTATTGTCCTCCATTTCTGGAGTGTGTGTGCGTGCTGTTCAGAATGAGTAGCCCTACGCATTTGTTGTCTGACTCACTCTTGTCCCTTTTCTCTTCTGTCATCCACCATTCCCTCCATCTGCTCCCCACTCCCTTATGTTCTCCTTCTACTAATTTCTACCCTTTAAAACTCTCGGCATGTCTCCTTTCCTCTTCTCTATCTATCCACATCCAATCCTTCCCTCCATCTCCCTCATTTAGCTTCTCTGAGCAGCCTGTTGAGCCAGCCTCCCTTCCCATCGCCCGGCTCCTCCTTGACCAGCAGCTGTGCGTCCAGCTACCAGCGGCGATGGCGCCGGAGCCAAACCACCAGCCTGGAAAACGGCGTCGTCCCCCGATGGTGAGACACATACATGCATACAAACCTGTGCAAGTTACATGTCAAAACCCATTTTACACAAATGAATGTATATTAAAATAATGAACAGGTATATTATTGTATATAATAATTACTGTAAATGCAGTAAAGGGATGGAGATAAGTCCTTCTGTGATTGACACTTAAACAAGCAAACACACTTAGAGAAGGAGAGGTACATTAAGAGAGAGAGAAAGTGTTGGAGATTTTCTGCACAACACACACAGGCCCTCCCAATAGCTAACCCACCCTCCATCTTTCTTCCCCATTTAGGGCCTCTGTCAGGCTTTTATAAAGTTTATCCTACTAGGACTTCCTCAGAGTCCAGCGGGCAGCTGGTAAAATGACACACACTGCTGCTATGCACTAATAACTGCACCCACAAACACACACTCAGTGCTGGGACCAGACAGGATGCTGTGTTGGCCTGTCGCTGTAAACGCAGCTGTCAGCCTCTGAGTGCTCTAATCTTCCTGGCGCTCCAGTTGAGCAGCACCAGAGCATTTTGTTTACCAGCTGCAACAGCAAAAGACACCAGGATTAAAATTTTCTTTTTAGATGTTTCAAACAGCTGAAAACATTGGTTGGATGGAGAACATTGACTGCTTATATCCAAGCAGTATTTACCCGCTGCCAAAGCATGAGAAAGCACAGGAGGCCATGAACAGTGTTCTGACTAGTTGTTTGAACATGTGCGGTAATATGTAAACATTTAGAAGTTTACACATATTCAAGCCATTAGAAGTTGTATCATATTTGTCTCTCCCCTGAAGTGAACTCTTTCTGTACTCTGTCCTAATCAGGTCAGTGGAGGAGAGCTTCAACATGTCTGACGAAAGCGGGGGACCAAGCCTTGGCGTGGCTCGGAAAAAGAAGATTGCCATCGGAGTCATCTTCATGCTGTCCTCCAACCCTGAGGAGAACATCCGCTTCCAAGATTTCTTCTTCTCTCACTTCCCTCTCTTTGAAAGCCACATGAACAAACTCAAGAGCGCCATCGAACAGGTGAATTAATGTGTACAACTGTGATTTCAGACCAACTACATGTTACAGTGTGTTTGGCAAGATTGGAGCTTTTTCTTGATTTCCCTTCTGTATTTCTTTAAGTGATGTTGACATGAATATTTGTTTTCACTCCAAAGATCGATATTTTGATGTGCTAGAGGTTTGTTTTTCAGAGGGAGATCACATTTCACCAAGATTTGTGTTCTTAATCACACCCTTGATTGACATTGTCGACTTAAGCCTGTCAGTGAAATCTATTTAGCAGTGAGATATGAATAGAACCCAAATGCAAACCTTACACCCTCTGCTGTTGTAATGAGCAGAATTGACCGGTCAATGGTCATACCTTGTATATCTGTTTACTGGTGTCAGCGTCAAATCCCTGGAATACTTCCAATTTTACCCTCCCACCCCTCCCCCCGTCATAGTCTCCCTCACATTTCTTGCTCCACCTTTCCTAACTTTGTTCGTCAGCTTCAGTGCCAAATATCTAAAAGTGCATGTGTGTTGTGTCACTCCCAAGGCCATGAAGATGAGTCGGCGATCAGCTGATGCTAGCCAGAGGGCCTTGGCTTACAGCCGAATGGTGGACAGTCTCAATGACTTCAGGTGGGTCAACAACTCACATTCATTCCCTTTGACACAGAAAAACATCATACTTTTTTTTTTTTTTTTTCATCTAATTTCTCTCTGGGAGGGCATCACATACTTCTCACGTAGTGTAGTAACTCTGCATAAAAAGGTGAATTTGTGGGATCTGAAGGTAACAGAGGTGAGGTAATTCTGCACCAGTTACTCATGCGGTGCTGAAGTGTCGCAACAATCAATAATTGAGTACACATGTGTAAGGATAACATAATGCTGACAGTCTATGCTCTTACTAATATTTACATTTTTGTTCCTTTTTAAATGAATTATTTATTACAAATGATGCACGTTAACCCCAGAAAGAAGTGTTGAAATATAAATGTCTTGAGCAAACTCTAAATGTTGCATTATAACAGCAGTGCATGCTGGAAATTATTGCTTTAGGGCTTTAGTTGTGTTTGGGAAAGCTTATTTAACAGTTTGAGAATCTACCAGTTACTTCTCAACTCTGCAACACAACTGTCATGCATAAAGATGATCCTTTATTTAGACTTAACACTAGTTCCAAAAATTATTAAATCTTTATTTGTGATGTCATGAAATATGAAATATGACTGCACATTTCTACTGATTAGGTGTCTGTGTGCATGCGTGTATGAGTGAGACGTGCTTGGCAGTACTACAAGTGTTTGGCACTCATAAAAGACAAACATATTTTATGTCTGTGCACACATGCATGCCTGTCTCCACCATTACTTTCACTGGCCACACACACACTGGCAGGCAGTTCCCTGTCTGAGGTCCCCCTACTGCTGTAGTCATATGCCTGTTGGCAGCTGGCCACGGCAACCCAAGCCTCCTGAGTGGCAACTCTATCTACCTCAGACACTGGCCACGAGCACCAGAATAGTAAATACTATCCAAGTGCCAGCAGGGGGAACGCTATTGCCTGGGACAAACAAAATATCTGTAAAATCTCACCTTCAGACAGCAGCTAAATATAAGTGTAGCCACCTTTGCCATTAAGGGGATTTGACTTCATGGAACATTACAGAAGGAAACTGGAAGAATTCCCTTTCCTTGACGTTGATTCTGCTTTGACGTAGTTGGAGGGCGGGCTCGTACATATACCCACGCATGCTGGCAAAGATAAGCTGCACACTTAGCAAAGGCATGTGTACATGAAAGTCACACCAGCCTATATTGGGGTTATGTTGGAGTTTGCAGTTAAAATACAAGCATGAGTACTGAGTAAAGCAAAACACTTAACACACCAGGGTTAAGAGTCTAATTTCCACACATACATAAAAATAAGTGCACTTATCCCTCTCTGAAGCACCTCAGATAAAAGTACACACCAAATGGCAAGCCAGCAGAAATTGTGGCACTATGCAGCCTGATAAGTGCTTTAAAGCTGTTAATGCAGCATTCATGTACATGCAACATCTGACTAATAGTGATAAATCAGAAATACTGATAGATATCAACACTGATAACTGTAAATAAAAGGCCCCGTCTCTTTGAATGCCAAAGGTGCAAAAACTGCAGTTTGCGCCAAATTGAGACCATTCATAATAATTGTGCAGCAATAATGAAGCAATATGCACATGGCTCTTTAAACTCTCATGAAACCACTGCACATAGTGAAGCCAAAAGCCATTGATGAGGTGAGATATGTTTGAATTTCTGCCCTCCATAGTGATGTTATTAAAGTCTCTCACATCAGTCTGACACAGTTTATTTCACATCACAGCCACGCTCTTTAAAGTTCACCTGAACAGCTGCTGCAGAGAAGCCGAGACTAGATCCCCCTCTCATCCAGCGCTGGCTCGGCCTCAGACCTCTGCCCACTGGGGGGTTTTCCGTAGATGAACGCACACCTGACACAGTGGGGTCAAGTGGAGCTTAAAAAGGCCATAGATAAGTCAACCCGTTTATAACACAGGAATGAATAAAGCATTATTAGGTCATTTGATGCTGTAGCCCAAATGACGTATCATCTCTGCTGAGAACAAAATGTAAGCGGAACCCAAGACATGTTTTGCGTGTGTTGAGTTACAAGTGACATCAAGTCCATTCTGGTTTACCCAGCTGGACACTGCTATGGACACAAATCTAATGTAGCTAATTTGAGTTTGTTCATATGCACTGTTGCTCTTGTAATGGCTTGTCCTTGTTGAGTGGATCATCTCTTGGAGAGAGAAAACAAGGCAGTACCAGTTTTTTAACCACCAGCCGACATTTAAAATAACAATTGTAATCAAAATCATTATTTATTTTCAGTCATTACAAACTCCTCCAAGCAAACTCCTGTCACACTGTTGGTATTAATCATGAGAGGACAGGTTTAGGATTACAACACTAAACAGCTTAGTGATTTAATAACTGCTTGCAACAACTGCAACACACCCAGTTGTTACTTGGAAAAAACGGCTGCAAAAACATCAACTAAAAGTTGATTGATCACTGATTTTCTGGAGTTGTTATGAAGGTCACTTTCTCTGTGTGACACCTGTGTATCGTCAGCATGCTTCCTATTGGCATCTCCTCTTTCACTGCTTTATAGTTCAGAGGTTGAGAGTTTACTGCAGAATTAACCTTGTTTACAACCTGAGATCTCATGCAGTTTCCTGTAAGACTAAATCAAGCTTGGAAAACAGCACAGCGTGTTTTTTTTCTTTATCAGTAGGCTCTGCAAAGTCTTGTGACAGATCACCTGGGTTGATAGTGTAAGGCAAGAGGAAGCAGTTTATTCCAGTTTACTTTTGTATTAGCTGCGTTCACTGAATTGCAGTTATGGGTTCAGCTCATATGTTTGCAAGGAATCGTGCCCAGAATTAAAGTAAGCTGTTAAAATAGTCTGAAACCCCTCATCGTCCAATAAAACCTGACGCCTTTTTTTTTGTCATCCGTACATTTTGCATTTTTAAACCCAGATTTTAACCCTCAGCTGCAGTCAATATTCCATCTCCGATTAAAAACGCCTTCACATTCCTCAGGCTGCAGAGATTCCCCTCTGCCCCTGTGTCAAAGCTTGGCCCCCAGCCGAGACATGCTCACCAACACACCCCACGTCCCATGGAAACTCCTGTCCTTCTCAATGGATAAATGCCCCAACTGAGCCACATACAGAACTACATACACACAGGCACACACACATTGTACAGAGCAAGAGACAGAGTTGTGGGTGTGTTTTGTGTGCGCGCAAGTACGGCGAACTGTTACAAACACGCACACAACCAGGATCTCCCATGGCCTCGGTGCAGACAGCGAAGCTCTGTGGACTGAGATCTCTTTTGTTTACCCCGAGAGACAATAACGGGTTTGTGCTCTCTCTGTCTGTTTTCCTCTCTTTTCCCTCCTTCCCTTTCATTTGCCTTCTCCATGCCCTCTCACTCTTTTATCCTTCTCTCACCGTACCTCATCTCCAGGAATACCATCTGCGACCTTTACACCATGCCCCGGGTGGCAGAGCCCGTCTGGTTGACGATGATGTCCGGAGCGTCTGAGAAGAACCAGCTCTGCGGTCAATTCATGAGGGAGCTCTCCCTGCTGATGGAGCAGGCCTCCAAGAACCAGTTGAGTGTCTGCCTGTACTCACACCTGTCCTGTCGCTGAGATTCAATGTCACACGACTTTAAGAAGTTTTATCTCAAACTAGGATCAAGTGAATTAGAATAAAATGCATTATTGAACATGTGGATTATATCACACAGGGGTTTTCAGCAGGTGTAGGGCCAAAGCAAACCAACTAACCTTACTCCTAACGCTCAGTTTTTTTCATTTTCAAACTTGTAGTCTTCAGCCCCAACCAATGATGCACTTTGAGGCAATTCATTAAACAAACCACAAAAGGCTTTAAACTATATATTACATTACTATATATACATATTGATGTGTTTCCCCTTTAAGAAAGCAGGCAGTAATGATGCAAGCTCACAAATACAGGGAAGGGAAGACATTAATACTTAGACATTAAGAAATATTACTCAAGCAGATAGTCTTTCCACATCTTTTGTTGGTTTGTACTTCCTTGACCAGCTTATGACAACCAAGAAACACATGCAGATTCACACACACCATTCATTCTCTCTCCTGCATCTCTCCCTTTCTTACACTTAAACACACTCGCACACTGTGCATGTTTCACCCTCTTTGCATTTATTTGTCTGCCTCAGAGGGAGCTGTGAATGAGAAGCTCCCTGCCAGTCTCTAATTGCTTATTGTTGGTGTTACAAAGCCACGTCAAACCACTGCTAATTGTGCATATATGAATTGGTAGCAAGGCCTTTATTGAACATGGCACCCGTATTCAGCGCAGTTGATTTAAGTAGCATTCAGCACTCTGAACTGAATTACTTTGTCAAGTTGACAGCAATAATTGCCAACGTTTTTAGAAAGATGTGTGTTTATTTAATACTGATCACAGATTAACGCAGTAGAGACGGTTCCTAGATTCAGTTTCTGCATGTTGGAGACTTCCATGCTCTTGTGAATATGGTAAAAATGAGTATTTTCAAAACTGATTGATTTACAGAATCAAAGACAAACAAAACAATAAAATCATACAGAATAAATGAAAATACAATCAATAAAAACAATGCAGGAAAGAAGAAACAAAATAGAAAAAGAAAACATCATAACATCAAACATTAAAAGCGGATTTGAAGAGGTGAGTCTTGAGAAGTGATTTGAATTTGATGAGGTCAGTAGAGTCACGGAGAGATTTGGGGAGTGAGTGTGGGGGCGGCAACTTAGCATGACCTATTTTGTCTGAACAACAGTTCATAACCAAAATGTATTTATAATTACCAAGGTGTAAAATATAGAAACCCAAGAAACGTTCGCAGGTTTTTATTTAGAAATGAGTAAGATAGCAATGTTTTGAATGTAGGTGACCATACCCACCATGGTTATAGTCAAAAGAAAATTTTAAAAAACAACGTAACAAAATGACCCACACAGTATTTTAATGATGAAAACTATCAAGAATCATTTATCTGTTAAAACATCTCTACCATCCTACATGGTCCAGTGTAGATATCTACAGACTGTTCTCTAAATCTGTTCTGCCTCTAAATGTTGATCATGAATAGGAACTGTGCGTCTCCTAGGAAACCATTGGTGTATCTTTATCAGCATCACTTCTTAGTTTAAGTCACTGTTGCGATCCTAACCACTGCTGGTTAGAATGACTACGAACTACTTTGATGTGACGAGAATGACTCAAATGAAGTGTTGGCAACCATTAGTGTTACTGTATCACATCATGTCTTTTCTGAGGAATACAGTCAGTATTCCCATGACTGCTGGTTTTGATGACTGCCACAGTCACAACTGTGTTCCTGCACGTGATGGAACTTGACCAACATGACAGTGTTGAGTCATGAGACAGGAAGGGAAGTAGACACTTGTGGTTAGGACTGAGAAGTGAAGTGAACTGTGTGTGTGTGTGTGTGTGTGTGTGTGTGTGTGTGTGTGTGTGTGTGTGTGTGTGTGTGTGTGTGTGTGTGTGTGTGTGTGTGTGTGTGTGTGTGTGTGTGTGTGTGTGTGTGTGTGTGTGTGTGTGTGTGTAACAGTTTTGTATGTATTTTGGTAACCAGTTAAGCCTAAAACATATAAATCAGGTTTCCGCTTCCGTACAGTAAGAATGTCTTACATAGGAAGGTCATGAGGGAAACTCGGAAACAGGCCACTAATTTCTGATAAAATCCCACAAGTTAGAAAGTATATTTTGGGTTTCTGCTGACCAACCTTTATCTGATATTGCAGATTCCTCCCTGCGTTATTGACAGCCATCCTGACCAATCATCTGGCCTGGGTGCCCACTGTTATGCCCAATGGGCAGCCCCCAATCAAGATCTTCCTCGAGAAACACTCCTCCCAGAGCGTCGACATGCTGGCAAAGACGCACCCATACAACCCCCTCTGGGCACAGCTAGGTGAGGTGGTCAAACACAAACACACAGACAAAAGAAAGCGAGTTGAACACACCTTTTGTATTCTGTCAAAGCACTTGGATGGCTGGGGAGTAAAATATGGGTCTTTATCTTGGCTGAAGTTGTAACATGCCATTGTAAATCATTACAGCATGAAAACAAGTTAGAACTTGGTTATATGTTCTATGTGCAACTCCTTTTAATCGTCAATCTGTGTTGGTTATGTGTGTGTGTCAGTGTCCTGGGTGTAGTGCAAGCCAAATTTAAATCATCTCTGTAGCAGCATTTTCACATATCAGTAGAGATCTCAGATAAGATTTCTTTTTTTTTTAAATCCATAATAAAATGTAATGATACTGCAGATGTAACACTATGAAAACTGGATATTAATTGGATACTTTTTCCCCCCTCATCTATACTGTTAAACTGTCTAAATATAACCCTCCCTGATGAGAAATGGAAACATCACATTTACTTGCAGTAGAGGACGTTGAATTAGTGGACATCCATGGGTACATGCCTGTGAAAATAGTTTCCTGATGTGTAATTAGCTCCTGATTTATAAGTGCCCACAGCAAGTACGTCTATGCAAGACTAGATTGAGCCATCAGCATTTTCACCTTTAGTAACATGGGAAACATTCAGAGTGTGAGCTAATGGTGACACCTAGTGTTCACAGCTGAGAGCTGCAGTGCAGAGGATTGTTTTGCTGCTTGATTAAATACTATTAAAAGAAAAGGAATGGTATTGTCAAAAAAATTGTACAGATGTTACAGTCTTAAAAAATAAGAATTGGATGTAATAATTATATGTGAGTAATCCAGATCTTGTCATATAAACACTACTATTTTGTACTCCATAACAGCAGTCCTGCTCAGTGATGGTAATGCTTTTTGTCGCTGTGTATAGGTGACCTCTATGGGGCCATTGGTTCACCGGTACGGCTGTCGAGGACAGTGGTGGTCGGTCGTAGACAGGAGCTGGTCCAGAGACTCCTATATGTCCTCACATACTTCATTCGCTGCTCTGAGTTGCTGGAGACTCACATGCTGGACAGCGCTGAGGATGAGGCCATCGTCATGCCCGGTTCCCTCATCACCACCTCTCTGAGGAAAGGAGAAGTGGAGGAGTCAGACTATGTCCTGGTTACCGTCCATAAACCCAGTGGGGACTACCTGTCCCAAGGGGCTCACAGACGGCAGACTGAGGCAGATGACAGCAGTTATCCTTCAGACAACAGCCTCCAGAGCAGCACATACACAGACACTGATATTGAGCATGGCACAGGGGACACTCCCAAGGAGGAAGATGAGGAGGAAGAGGACGACGAGGAGGACAGCAGCGAGAGTCAAGGGTCCAGGAGCAGTGTGCTTCACACGGGGCACAGCCAGGACACCAGTCCTGTTATTAGAACTGCAGAAGCAGCTGAACCTGCAGAGCTGCACAGGGAGTCTAGCAGCCCGCTGGCCACAGAGGTCCGACTGGAGACGGTGTTGAGTGTTGGCTCGACCTCCCCCATAGAGCAAGTCTGTGGGCTGGATGTAGATGCCAAGGTTGACCTGAAACTTATGGTCCCATCCACACCCATGGTCCTTGCATCAGGTCCATCCCCAGCTTCTGTCCCTATAGAGGGTAAAACCTTAGGGGTAGAAATTGGGATGGATGCAGGGAAGGGTAACCAGCCCACCAAAGTGCTGGCTACTCTGTCTTTAGGGATCCCTCTAGAGAAGAAGCCCCCAGATAAGAACCTGGCTACTGCAATGCCAGTGCCTGGGATACCAGGAAACACCATGACAGGGCCCATGGCTTTGAGTCCAGCAGACGAGGAAGAGCCAGCAACAAAAGTCACTTTCCTCATCGGTGACTCAATGTCTCCTGAGTCGGACACAGAGAGCCGCGGGAGGAAGGTGGAGGAGGAATTCAAAAAGCACAAGAAACACCTCAAGGACAAACAACTGCTTCACCAGCAGCTGCTCCAACAGCAACAACAGCATCATCAAGGGCAACATTATCAACAGCAGCTGTCGAGAGGAGCAGATTCAAAGACCAGCAACACCAGTGCATCAGAGGACCAAACCAAACAGACCAGGGCGGTTCCAGTCCTGCAGCGGGTGTCCAGTACAATTCCCCATTTGAGCTCACACTGTATGGATTTAAGTGATTTTGATGGATTTAAGTATTACAGCCAGGAGAACCCTGTGGAGACTAGAACTATAGACAATCTGGCCAAACATCAGGAGGCCAACACCACAGATAGTATGCACAAAGACTTGCTGGACCCCTCAGGAGTTCCCCAACCTGGTGACTTAGGCAGTCACAGCTTTCAGGGTGCTGTTAGGAGTCATGGTTTGGGTCTTTGTTTAGGTTCAGGCAGTGGAGATGTAGGGTTCAGCAGGAAGAGAGACAGTTTGTTGGATGTCCAGAGGAGGTGCAGGTGTGGATCTACTGACTCTGCTGACACCTGCTGCTGCCGGGCCTGTTCTGCTGAGCAGGACAAGGGACTCGTGTTGTCAGTCCCCGTTCTTCAGGATGGAAGCGGCAACAGCAAAGAGGACCAAAAGAGCAAGATGATGCCTGTCAATGATTGGGAGATACCACGCAACGAGAGCTCGGACAGCGCGCTGGGTGACAGTGAGAGTGAGGAGACAGAGGACTGGCAGGAGGAAGTGATAGTGCCCTTCCCAGGGTGAGTAGAAGATGCTTACATTCATTGAAAGAAGCATTATCTCACAGACTTTCTCCTCCTGGACACAAACGGTGAGCTGCACTGGTTTGAGGTGCAGTTCAGCATACTGTATATTGCTCGTAACCAGTAATTACAGTTATACTAATGACAGGGAATAAGTGACAGTAACAATTTATCATTTTTAGCGTTTTGAGAACAAAAATACAAATATCTGATATCGTATTTTTGACTTGCAGGTCAAAGTTGGTGGAGAACTTCTCCAAGCCAAGCATCGCCAATTTTGGCCGGTCTCTGTTTGGAGGCTACTGCCCCACCTACGTGCCAGACTTTGTACTGCATGGGATGCCCAGTGATGAGAAACTACGGCAGAGCCTCATGGCTGATTTAACCCATGCTGTTCAGGTAGTAGTCTGTGTTTAAAGCTTCTCTTACATTTCCTTTTTAAGATCAAATAATTGCCTTATTAACCCTAATAAAGTTCAGTTCCTTACCTTAATTTAGAGGTTGGAGACATGCAGTGCCCTGTTTTGTCTGTGTTTCATTGTTTTAAATAACCTTTATTGTTCTTTGCAGCATCCAGTACTGGATGAGCCTATAGCTGAGGCTGTCTGCATTATAGCAGACACAGACAAGTGGACAGTGCAATTGGCCAGCAGTCAGAGACGAGCAACAGACGTCAACAAGCTGGGGAAGGAAGTCCTAGTGTCTAGTCTTGTTTCCAGTTTACTGCAGTCCACCCACCAGCTCTACAAACTCAACCTCTCACCCAACTTTGTAGGTTTTATACCTTTTTGCTATTCTGCTCCTTTTAATGTAGCTTAATTTTACAAGAATTACTGCTTTAATGGTTGTACTTTTCCAACGTTCTTCCTGTCTCTCTCTTGTCCTCTTTAGTGTATAATGCACCTTGAGGACCGCCTGCAGGAAATCTACTTCAAGAGTAAGATGCTTGCTGAGTATTTGAAGGGCCAGACAAGAGTCCATGTGAAAGAACTGGGCATGGTCTTAGGGTAAGCAACCTTTCATTAACCATATTCTTACTTCACAGATGCTGCAACAAAATGATCATTTCATTACTCTATAAATAGAAATAGATGTATAGAGAACATGAAAAGGACCAGGTAGAGTTATTCTGGAGCTGAAATTCTAAATAAAATTTGGTGTTTAAAGTAAATTCTTGCACCAAACAAAGAATGTAAAAATGCGTGAAAAAAGGAGAGACTTAAAACTTAAATAAACTTTTCAGGCTCGTCTGTAGACCAGTTAGTCAGATCTGTAGAAACTTTCACATTTTACATTTTTTAATAGTGAAACAAAGGCATTCTGTTTAAAGTAAAGCCATTGCATCAAGGTTTATGACCAAAAATGATGTTTAAAAGTTGTTTTTTTTTAAGTTGGGCACTCACACTTGATTTTGATCTTGGCTTTTTTCAGAATTGAATCCAGCGACCTTCCCCTATTGGCTGCAGTGGCCAGCACTCACTCCCCCTATGTGGCCCAGATCCTACTGTGAAACTGAAATGGCACAGAGGTCGTAAAACCAGTCAGACCTGGGTGATGCCACTCTGGCCTCAAAACGCCCGTCCATGCTCTGCAGCTGACCCGTACATGGTTTCTGGGTTGAGTGCAGACTTTGCCCTGAGCGTGAGCAGTGAACATCTTTATGGACCACGGCCACAGTCGGAGCCCCCCCCCCCAACCACCACCAACACTGCTGCTGAATTTGGTGCAATGCTGATATTCCACCACTGGGGGGAGCTAAAGACCACAGTCCACAGATCGAGCGAGGCTCTTCGGATGACTGAAGCATCCCTGACATGACTTTCTCCTCTTGTTTGAATGTTTCTTTTAATACAAGACTCTTTTTTTTGGGACACGAAAGCCAAAGACTTTATTAATTTTTGCCCGTTGGGAATGAGACTTTAAAATATCTACAGTATAATAACAATGGATTTTGTTTCTTCTACTGCTTTGTTTTTTTTCTTTTTCTGTACAATCTTAAACCCAGTCGTACGAGGTGATGGACTACATGTTTGAAAGGAATAGATGGATGTTTTTAAACTTTACTTTGAGGTAAATATCATTGATAACATTATCAATCTACATGCCAATTATGTTATTTCATTTATCTTTATGTATTTGTTTACAAGCCAAATTTCCCTCAGATATCTCAATTTATTTTTTTGTCAAATTGCAACACAGACCTGACTTAAAAGCCAGGTTTGTTTTTTGTTTTTGTTTTTTTGGCCATGTTGGGGTAATCGATGCACACCATGATTTTTAGTTTTACAAACTGGTTTTGAAATGGCTAAAAGTGGCTTTGACATTCTTATCATAGGTACAGCACTACCTCAGATCTTCATATGGGCAGTGGATGACACATTTACAGAGGCCCCATAGAAAACCCTGAGGTATACTTTTTAAGATATTTTAATCAGAGGAATGTCAGTGTCAACTGTGTACAGACTCTATGCTGTGTTCTTTGAAAAAAGGGAAGGCTGTTTGATTCCTAAGGATGATTGTAACATTAACAAAAAAGAAAGAAAGAAAGAAAGAAACAACATTTTTTTTGCTTCAGAATGTGATTTGAGAAGGGTCCCTTTCTACTGTGGAAAAGCTAAAACATGCATCATCTACGTATATTTTAAAAACCAAAATGCTGAAATATTTTCACACTTTTATAGCTTCGCCACCTTTGTACAATGTTTACGGCGTCGATGTTTGCTGCAAAGAGGGGAGTATAGGAACACAGTAGGCCTTATAATGGATTTAAATATCTATCGGTTAACACTATTTTCAAACACGTTTCTATGGCAGTTATATTCACAAATAACACACAAAATACAAAACTATAGTAGCACTTTTTCTTTTCTTTTTGATTTTCCATTAAATTGACAGATGATTTTGGTTGTTATGCCATATAACCAGGGTGCGATTTGCTAAGGGTTCATAAAGGGAGGAGGAGTTGCTTTCACAGCTTTTGCTTTAAGATTCTTTCCTGGGGGCCAATGGGACATTTCATTTATTACTCCCATTATTCCTTATTTTGACATGAGTTTGATCACAGACAAAATGCCCTGATGGGTGACTCATGTCAAGATCCAAGTGAAACATGTCAAAAGCAGAGAAATGTATACATATCCATACAGTACTCTACCGTGTTTTTAGCCCAACAAATTTACCTCTGTAGCGAGAAAATTATAGGCAGATGGAAGTTTAAATTATCAAACATGTTTAATAAAACTAATACCTTCTTTTTTTTGTACTTTTTCAAACCATTTTGGAACAAATCCCAAATTTGTGCAGATCTGACTGACTGAAAGATTGAAATGTGGCTCAGACCACTCAAACACTGTTGGTAACAGACTATTGGGTGGTGGGCTCTATATACACAGTTTGTTAACCTGTATGCTGAGTATGGTTTATATTGCTAGAAAAAGCAGGAATAACTTGCAGTGTTATCCTGAAAACTGGACAGTGTTTGGTTGTTTCTATAAACTCAAATCGCACCCTGAATATAACCCGAGTCTTAATGGGGAATGGAGAATGCTTCTATAGAGCTCATTTTGCTGGTAAAATTGATATATACATGCTTGTTACTGTATCGTGGATGCTCCGCTTTATCAGCTTATATTTTGTACATTACCGACATTATGTTTAAAAGGTATGAATTTATATCTGCTTTCCCCTCTTTGTATATGAGTAAATTATTTAGTTGCCCATGGTATGTGTAACGGTTCATGTAAAATGTACATACTCAAGTTTATTTCCATGTATTTGTACAGAATGTCTTTTAAGAATTTGTCTCCTCAAATAATTTTTATCCCAATTTTATGGGAATGTTGTGCAATAAAGATGTCGATGTTGAGAATTTATGTGTCTCTGTGAATGTTGTCTGTCACAGAATCAAAGGGGAACAGAGAGAGAGTGGGGGTGGCTTCTGGAAAAGTTAAATATTGGATGTGTGAATATAAAAATGCTTTCCCAAAACTGAAAACCAGAAATCCAAGAGCCATAATTCAGATCCAGGAATTCATGCGGAGAGAAGAAAAACCCCATGGTGGTCCTATACTGACGCAGTGGTATTACCCAGAGTGACTGCACAGAGGATATGACTACATATTCTGGTTTGTCCAGTGTTTAGAAGACATTGTATTAAAGCAATGCTGCAAAGTAGCATTCTGTGAAACCACGGGACCGACTCCAGATTTTTCTCTCTTGAAGTCTCAGATGAACTGCTGCGGTTTCTCTCTTTTATCACAAACGCTAAATAAACACTCATAGATTGTATAATTGCTATATTGTCTTTCCTTCAAAAATATGAACATGTTTTATTTGCAGAATAATGGAGCCACTAAAATGTATCCGCTGCTATAAAAGTTCCCTCATTTATTAAACATACTATAAAGTAGCTTTAAATCAGTGCAAACTCCAATGCAAGAATAGCACTTTTGTTTAGATTGGTGGTGCTTTTTGACTTCTGGTGCTCACCATCTGGATCACACATTTTACTTACTTTTTTTTTTTTTCTCTTGCATTTACCACCCTGGCTGTTACCGTGATTCCACCCCACCTTCCTTCCCGCGGGACAGAAGGTAAAACGAAACGAGCACACACACCGCAGTTATGCAATAAAGGAAAGAGTGTCCCGGCTGAGAGCAAATACAGTGGCAGCACATATTCAGTGTGTGTAGTCCTGTCAGTGAAAACATCACTGCAATGTCATTTTTGTCACTTGTGTAGTTAAATCAGAAACATAGATTACATTTAAAAAAAAAAAACGCTTGTGGATGTGTTTTGCAGTTTACTGTGGACATACTGTACAACTATCTGTAAACTAAAGTTTAAAAAAAGAGGGCGTGAGGTTTAATTTCCTACTTCAACAAAAGGCGTAGGTGCCCTGTGTGAGCTGTTTGTTTTTTAATTGCGCTTAAGTAATCTGATTATTGTGCATTTTGAGCAGCAACCGTCCACGGGAGCAACCAGAAGTTAGGAGTCTGTGGACAAACTGAGGGAGGATCTATGCTGCGTTCAAGTACCGCCTCAGAAGCTCGTACTCCTGGTGGATTGTGCAACAAACTAGAGACTGTCAAACTAGTTGTTTTTTTTTAAAGAAAAAAAAGTTTTATTGCAATGATGAGACATCTTCACCATTTTACATAATTTGCATAAAAGATTTGCATTGAAGAATAAACCAAATCTCAGTATAGTATAGGTATAGGTATAGAGGTATTATTAGCAATGACTTTTATGACTTTTTTGTGTTATATTATTATTCCATATAGCAATATATCATATTTATATTATATTGTTTGTTTTTAATAACCAAAAATAGATTCATAAATAAATAAATAATGTAAGACTATTTTTATGTTGTAGTTCATCATTGTGAAGCCAATTTTAAATACTTTGGGTAGATTAATAGTGCTATATTATATAATATAAATGCATTGTATTATGTAGGTTTTTATAATGATAATATACTTAATCTATGTAGCACATTTCACAATCTAATGCAGCTTTAAGGGCATACTGCATTTAAAAAAGTACAAAGCAAACAATTTTAACAATAGATAGAATATTAAAATATATTATTTTATGTAAAATTAAAGTAGTAGAGTGAAAAGTACAGTGGTGGAAGAAGAAGTATTCAGCTCCTTTACTTAAGTAAAAGCACCAATACAGCATTGTAAAAATACTTCATTACAAGTAACAGCCAGAGAGTTAGCGAGTGAATGAAGAGAGGGAGCGGCATTAGAGAGGACCAGGCTAAGATAAATTAAATATGTTGTAAAACACAATTAAACCCGCCCACACCTCCACACAGCACTGCGTGAAGGTGCCACATTTGGTGTGAATTCAGAGCCTCATCCTGACCGCTGTGGACTCTGCTCTGCGTGTGTGTAATTCAGCCCTGCCCTCGGTCAAACAGACACAGACCTGCTGCTCAGAGACAGAGAGCAGAGAACAGCAGAGGAGAGTGACGGAGACAGCGATGTAACCTGGCTGCTACGCTACATGTCCCGACATCACACCCTGTGCGCTGTTATTGGCTCGGGGCTCCACACCCACACCCACACCCACTGCCAAAGGTTGATGCCCAAGCTCCCGGATGACCCTGATGAAGGCCACAAGCCGAAACACGTTGGTCTGTTAATAAAGTTCTCCTATACTACGAGTGTTGCTGGAGCTTTTACTTTCTTCAGACTTTTTTCCTCTCCTTAGAAGCAGGTGAAGTTGTGCCAGACACCTAAACTCTGTCTCTAAAGGTTGATGCCTAGAAATGTCCCGAACACAACAAAATAATAAGAAAATACAGGCAGAGAGCAGAGTGACTGCAGATAAATACAACACCACACACTTATTGTTTATTTCAGTAAAATCCTGCATAGTATGCCTTTAAGGATTTTAACTAGGTAATCAAACCTTTCTCTGTGGAAAAACTATATCAGATACAAATGATTTTATTGTGGCCATAAATAAGTGGAATACCCTTCCAATAGATTACATGCACACATTTTTCAAAACTTCTCATACATGACAAAACATTGGATGCTGTCACTGTATACAAGCTTACTGATTTATTGTGCACTATCCCTGTCTAAATAAAATAACAATTACAAATTACAAAATACAGCCACTGGCCCACCAAAGGGTCCAATCTGGCCCACTGGATAACTTTGCAAAGTATGAAAATCACATAAATGTAATACAGTGCTATTCTCACTTATTTTCACTCGCCATTCACATTAAAGAATGTCTAACTTGAGATAAATGACCTTTTAGTGTGATTCAGATTTGAAAGACAGATTTTCCTCGGTGGGCTTGGACACATTTTATCAGTAACTCTTACCAGGGTAACCCCCAAATTGACAGACCTGGCTGCAGAAATGTTGTGCATATTTGGGATGACTTATCTTTGTGAACAAGCTTTTTCTGTGAGGAGCATCAATAAAACAAACCTGAATGACTAAAACCGACAGCTGCTCAGGATTTGACACTTATGAAAGGCTGAGATTGTTGAAATTGCACTCATTTTTCTTGAGACATCTCAGGCTGTTCATCTGTTTTGTAAATAGATGGTTTATTATAGTAAAGTTATATATTATATATTATTATCAGGGCTGGGCAATAAATCGATATTATATCGATATTGTGATACTTTATAGATAATCTTAGATTTTGGATATCGTAATATCGTGATATGGAATAAGTGTTGTCTTTTCCTGCTTTTAAAGGCTGCATTACAGTAGATTGATGTAATTTTTTGAGCTTAAAAGACTTTTCTCCTACCTGCTTTTCTCCTACTCATCATATCCACATTACTGATGATTATTTATCAAAAAATCTCATTGCGTAAATATTTTGTGAAAGCACCAATAGTCATATTTACAATATTATTGAGGTATTTGGTCAAAAATATCATATTTGTTTCTGCCCATATCGCCCAGCCCTAATTATTATAGGTTATTATGCAATGGGTTACTGGTTTGGCCCACTTGAGATCAAATTGGGCTGTAATGTGGCCCTTTAACTCGAATAAGTTTGACACCCCTGCCTTAAAACATGCCTGGAGAGGATTTTCAAGTAAAGGGTCTGAAATACTACTTCTATCACTGGTACTCAGTTACATTTTTCAGCCCTGTCGCCCAGTATTGAGTCATTCCTGTGTCACATCCTGTCATTTCCGACTGCATGTGAACGCAGCCTCTTGTCCAGGCAGACAGATGTCGTCAACTCTCCGCTCTCACATCTACAAGAGAAGGAGGAGGAGGGATCTAAAATCTGAACTCCTGGATCTGACTGACGGTAGCTACCGAGCTGGATATTTCCTCTGCCCGAAGATGTACAGGATTCAAGACAGCAGGTCCCACGGATGTAACTTTCTGTCACACTTAAGTGATATCTACTCTTTTTTGGACGTGCAGTAGCTGAGAGTGAAGTTTTTGTTTGTTTGTCACACTCTCTCTCTCGCTCTCCTGGAGAGCAGAGGAGCTCCCCCCGGTCTCCCATTTGGAGTAAGGGAAAGGGAAAAAAAAGAAAAGAAAAGAGGAAAAAACGTAGCTTGACCCCATCCATGCTCGGCTCGGCTCGGCGGGGACAAGATCCACGGGGATGTGAGTTTGTTCAGCCCGGGTCGGATTAAACAGGAGCTCGGGAGACGTGAAAGTGAGAGTACTCAACGAGGAAGTTAAAAGGGAAAAAAAAGGAAAAGGCAAGAGGTGGATTTTTTTTGGAGCCGAAGTTATGAAAATGACCGGAGCAATGGAAACTTCTTTCAAACAGGCTTTGAAGAAACCGCCCTCACTGCGGACAGCAGAGGTAAACAAAACGAGCGTCTGCTTTTAATTTAGCAAGAAAACTACACACAGTCGAGTTTAAATGAAAAGCAGTTTTTTTGGACACATTAACTTTAAGCTTTTTAAAATGCAGTCACAAGCTAATCAGTGCTCACCGTGCATGACTTTCACTGACAGTCTGTAAAACCCATTTAGCTAACATAGTCTTCATGATAGTTTCCACATAACTTAACACTTTGCTAACTTAACTTTTAGGCTTGACTAGAGAAGTGTGTGAGCTGTGTAATGCAAAAGTAACACTCAAATCACAAGTGTGAAAAGTTTGCAGTATAAGTGAGAGACTGTGTGAGAGCCAGAGCTGGACGATATGGACAAAATCAGATATCACGATATTTTTTAGTATCGATATTGTGACAGTGTTGTATGGAGGACTATTGGTGGCTTTTTTTTGGTGAATAATCATCAGTAATGTGGGTAAAGGCCAGTAAGAGAAGAGCTAGAACAGTCTGAAGTCCAGAAAATCACACTTTACTATAGCCTTTAAAATCAGGAACCCTTATGCAATATCACGATTTTATGGTGTCTAATCTTGTATCATGATATATATAATTTTGATATATTGCCCAGCCCTAGTGAGAGCACGACAAGACAAATCAGCATTTTGTTCTGTATGCTTTTATTTTTGCCCAATCTGGAGTACAGGGATTGTACTGGGCCCTTGAGAGGCTTCCAAAATGTTTGAGATAAGAAGGATAAAGGATAAGTTCACAGTTTAAAAAAAAGTCTGCTTTAAAGCAACAGCCAGGTGCCCAAATGAGCACCTGGAAGAGGTTTTCCATGTTGTTCATACTGGCTGTTAAAAGATCCACTTCAAATAAGTAATAAGGGTCCAAACTCAATAGTGAGTCCACACAGACATTTTATGAAAAATTGCATTTAGAAGTTAATCTGAAGTTTATAGACTTCAGCAGGCTGAGTTATTCTGCCACATTTCCAGTCCCGCTTTGTATTTCCTCAGACAGTGTTTCCCTGTTGAGATAGGAAGTATAGAAACAAAAAGAGGGACTTTTCCACTAAAAAAGACTTAAATAAAGAAAGATTTGACTAATTTGGACGGCTGAAGATTCATATTAGTTTCAGATAAACATTTAAATACATTCTTGTACAGATGGAGGCTTGTGAACCTGCCCTTTTAAAGGTCATTTTATCATTTTTTTGCATAAGTAAACTTGTGAACAAAGCTTCAAGACAAGAACTGGTCAGTAGGTTTTTGGTTCTGGACAAGGTTAAGTAAGGGAAAACGTTTTTTTTTTTTACTTCACGGCATCCTACAAATACAATCTTACTAAACAAAACCTAATGTCACAGCTTCCCACCAGAGGGCTTATGTCTAAGCCCAGGAGAGGATTTGTGTAAACTTTAGTTTGAATGAGGCCAGTTAAATTTAATCACTGCTGCTTTCTCACCCGTCCTCCCCTCCTCTGCCTCCTCCCAACATGAAGCTGTGGAAACACAGCTGGCTTGTCATTGCTTTAGTTACGCTCTCTGCCCAAAAATAGCTCACACCGTACTCCCTTCCCTGTTCTGCTGCTGGGAATAGTTTTGAAGTGCAAGCACTATCAGAACACAAAAAAATGTTTCAAAAATTCAGCTAGCCTTCAACTTTGCATGACGCCTTTTGAAAAGGCTCCTTATTATGGCTCTGATCCTCTGTTTGTTTGTGGCTACACGCTCGGTAGAAAGCCTCTTTCACACCTTTCATAGAGGGCTTTTGTGCACACTCGAACAAACCATAACAACCTTGTTTCATCTGTATGACACAGTCGCAGGAGTGAAGTGGATCTGTGATTTGGTCATCTACTACGATAGCGAGCGCTTTGATAAAGTACTAAATTTAGCCAGCATTCAGTGGAAAATGGCTCTTTATACTGTCACCTCTTTCATGGATGCTGAACAGGCTGTATTCCCTTTTCAGTTTGTGAAACCAGCAGTAAATGAAGTTGAAGTTTAGATGATTAAATGCTTCCTTTATAGTTTGGCTTAATGTTTAGGGGAAGGCTGGCTACTCATTTATAATATAAAATGCTTCTTTTCCTGGACTTTAATACTGTGCAAATGCTACAGTTAATGGACTACTTGAAGTCAAAAATCAAGTTTGTGTCAAGGACACAAACTTCCCTCCTCTACACTTTCCCTCCATTTGGCAGAATAAGACAGCTGTTTAACATCTTTCTGTGCCTTTTTATTTTCAGCCACTGTAAAGCCACTGTTTAAAAGTACATTTACTGTAATCGTACTATTAAGCCACGGTGTAGTCTACAGCTCTCTCAGACTGTCAATCAGCATCATTGACTGTATAAATATGGACGAAGCCTCTCCACTTCCTACTGCTATGAAATAGTGGAGCCAAAATATCTCCTTTCTGGGAGCTGCCATCTTTCTCGTATGACGCCAGAGTCTGCGCAGGGGAGTTGAGTGGTGGGATGACGTGAGAACATGTTGGAAAGTCTCTCTGGATCGTCGACAAATATCAAAATCTCCACTTCAGGAACTTCACAAATCTCACTAAATCTGACCGTTACACGTTCGACTTCAATATTATTATTATTATTATTTTTAGTCTGTATGTTTTCCATTTATAAACATTCAAAGCCCAGATGTAAGCTGCTGCTGGCTTGAAGTCACCTTGGGGCGCATGCATGTTTTTAGCATGGGTGTAGCTGCAGACCTCCTCTTCCCGTAGTGTTTTATTGATGTTTACATTGGTGGCATGTGTCATGCTGCGTGTACAGAAGTCACCTCTAGATACAGGATGTGTGTTTTGTTAGAAATTAACTTGTGATTAGAGGTAAAGGCAATACATGAGTTTACTTCTCCCAACAGGTGAAGGTTGTTTCTATGAGATCATTGATGTAGTTAATGACATTTATTTGTGTGTACAAAGTAGAAAGTGGGTGTAAGTTGGCATTGTGCTCCAAATGGAGCTGATATTGGTTTATTCGCAGATGTTACACTGGTGTTGAATTTGGTTCTGCTCAGCCACTTTCTGTGAAGGTTTTTCTTTATTGGTGTCTACTTCAGATCATTGACCCGCCTGCAGTGGAGCCATTAAAACCAAATAGTGTTTTAATGTGATGAAAATCTGAGGAAGTGCTGCTTAGATTTAATGATCACAACACTCCTGATGCACAGATAAACGCTGTCCTCAAGTGATTTTAACCACATTACAATTATTATTTTTTCTCTATATAAGCATGCCACATTTGAGTTGTACTATAAGCCTCATAGAAGCAGCCGATGACACACATAGCTGAGACAATTCGATGATTAATCAATTTTGTCAACTAATTTTTCTCAATTAGAGTCGTCAACTAGAAAACAGACTATTTTATAATGAAGAGTGAATGAGTGAAGTCTTTTTTTCTTTCTGGCACAAACATTCATTAGTTTCAGCTTCTCAATTGTGAGAATTTGCTGCTATTCTTTCTTCGCTGTGCCAGAAAAGTGAATTACCTTTTTGGTTTTGGACCCAGTTTAGTTTTTTATTTATAATCGACCTTTGTTGAAAGTTAATTTTGTTTATGTCAGGTAAATTTCTTGGATGTGCAGGTTTTAGGCACATCTGTCTGTCTGAGGACAGATGTTTGGCTCAGTGGGAAATCTCTCCTACCGCAGCTTTTATGCCCCGTCAACCTTTCCCAGTTCTGTGGGTTTTTTCGTCCAGCTCTTCCCTCCCTGCGTACCTTTCTCAGTGCCATCCAGACGCCCCGGTGCTAACAGACAACAAATCACGCCGGCTGATTTATGACTGTTTTTGCTGCGCCCAGTACATATCAGACGTTTATGGGAATTCCAACAATCACAAAGCCACAGCGTCCCGAGGGAAGGTGCAAATGGAGAGAAAGAGACGCTTAGACTTAAGTGGTGACTTCTTTGCTTTCTAAGCGAGCAGTGGAGCAGCTATGTACAGAACAGAGCAGGAGATGCAGACCAGTGTGCGGTTGATGCTGTATTCCTGGAGCGCATACAAAGAAACATGTTTCAAAGGAGGCTGTGTGTGCTTCAGCACAAGTTGCCAAAGAGGGTGGTTGACTCTATGCTGACGCAGCTCAACAAGTTAAAGTTAAAGGATAATACTGGTGCATTTTTAAAAAAAAGTTTGTACCAGTTACCCAGGTTGCCTGTCTGCTTTAACCAGCTCCTGATGCTGTCTGCACACAGTCAGCACAGAGACTTCAGGGTTTGATTTCCTCCCTTTAGAGGCCTTTGGCTCCTGTTCATTCTCGCACATTATGAAGAACAGCTGCCAAACACTTGAAAATTGCCCAGGCTGGATGATACATCATTGTAAATGTAGCACATCATTTGGTTTAGTTAAACTTTCCCTGTTTTATCATAATGTCGGTGTGTTTAAGTTTAAATTTATTTGAAACTGTTACCACATCAGCTTCATTCTCACATCTGTATTTTCTTTTCTTCTTGTATTTTTTCTCGTCAGGTGTGGCTGATAATGTCAACATAGGTTTGACACTACATAAAAACAGCATATAACATACACTTCAACATTATTTGGCGAAAGCTAAACTTTAAATGGCATCTGTGTTCCGATTTTTAAAAAAAGAGAAAAGTCAAGACAGTAAGATACCAACTAACTCAGAGCTTTCAATGTGGAACTGATGCCTTTTGGTTTGAGGCGTTTCACTCTAGTGTTGGGTTAAGAAAGAAGATGTAGGTCACAGAGGACTGTGAGAAAAGGCACAAGTAGACCTGTGCTTGCTTCTTTGCAAGTTTCACTGTGTTTGTGTGTAGCTAGGTGTGTGTGTGTATGTGTGCATGCGTGATTTTATGATATTGATTTATAATTCAGGTATTTCTTAAAAACATTCCTTCAGTCTTCTTGTCTCCTGCTTAATTATTTTCCTAATCAGCATTACCTCAGCTGTCTCCACTGTTGCCCAAGGCGTGATTGTGTTGTTGTTGTTACGGGATGCCTCAAATATCCTCCCAATGCAATTTATTTCAGTGATGCACACGACTGTTATTTCAAAAGTTGGTGGAAATGAAGACACAGGGAGCTTCCTGACTCAAGTAATTATAAAACAAGTATTTTCAAGCAGTAGCATTTGATTGGTAAAAATACATTTCAGCTATTTCCCACAAAACATGACTAGCTGTGGCCACTGACTCTGCCAGCTGTATTATAAACAAGGTTAGTTTGTGTTGTTCAGACTAGTTCATCAAGTTGTTTTGGAAATTAAATTAGTATAATTAGATTGCATCATAGTTATTAAGCAGTGGTTTGAGGACAAAAAAACATTTCCAGTTAAACTTAGACTTGCTTGCTGAGGCTTCGAGACAGAGCTTCTGGATGCTGTAATCATGTTTGATGAGAGGGGAATTGGAAATGTTTTACTCTGGGACTTTGTGTCAGATACAGCACATCCAGTACAACTTTTAAAGCAGCACGCAAGTCTGAAAGAACTAACGATAACTTTTATATAGGGCACGGCAGTATGATATTCGTTAAGCTTTTATCTAAATTAAAATTCCAACGCAGTAAGTCACAAGTCTCCCAGACTGATGTGTGAAATCCTTGAGAAGGCCTGTTAAAGTCAACAGTTCCACTTTGACCCTCTTTTTTTATCATGCAGTCCAATGTGTTGGATTATAAACCAGACATTTTACCAAATTAATTCCAAATTCTCTGATTCCAGCTTTTCAAATGTGAATATTGTCTGGTTCATTTAGTCCTGTATGATAGTAATTGATAATAAATATCTTTGGTTGTGGACTTTGGGGACAAAAGAAGACATTTGAAAGCGTCACTGTAGCCTTTGGGGAACAGTAATCAATCATTTTCACCATTTTCTGACATTTAAAAAGAAAAAAGAAAATCCTTTGGTGGTAGTAGTAGTAGTAGTAGTTCCTTATTTCAGTACATCAACAACATGTTTGGTTTAAGAGTGTAATTCCTATAATAAGAAACATGCTTGTTTGTGTGCATGACTTAATACAGTAGGGAGCTTTTCGTATAGCTTGCAAGTGTTAGTAATGGTCGTAAAACAGCATTAATAGCCTTGAGGATATTATACTGTAAACATAGGCACCCAGCTCCTGTTGTAGCCGTAACCCAGGTAAAGACCCCCTCCTGGAGTATTTTGTAGAGTTATCTGTTAGTATATTTGACTTGAAAATACTTTGCATTCTGTCAAGTGCTCTCATAAAATTTGAGCAAACATGCATGTTCACACACAGCCAAGGTGAAAACCAGTTAGACACCAGTGTTGTCTTGACAGAGGCCCGGGGGCTCGCCTTCCAAGTTGTGTTGTAAGTGATCAGTCAGCAAAGTTAGTTATTTGTCTCTTTGTCAGTGGCTTCGTCTTAGCATTGCATACATTTGGAAACATTATGTTACAAAAGTGGCTTCAACGTCATAGATCAAAAATGTAGAATATGTGGGCAAAGTCAGTCTGTGCTTTTCATAGCAGAAGTACGTTTCTGACAAACTGAGTGGGTCTAGAGTTGAGTTTTTGTTGTGCTTTACTCACAAATTTCTCACTGTTCAGTTTTCCATGTTAAGTTTCTCACTTCATCAGGCGTCCTGCGGGTTAGACATCTGTTGATTTGAAACTGTTGAGGTGCCACTTCCTGTCACAGTGGCATACTTACAACCACATTTCACAGCTAAAAAACTGACGTGCTAGACAAACACATCACATTAGCAAAGTGGGACAAAATTAAAGGGACAAAACAACAGAACTGTATGTGATTAGATTAAAAAAGTGAGAGAAAAGTCCTTGCCTTTAGGTTAATAATAAAACATAAATACTATTTGCAGCAAAAGTGTGAGGGCACAGAAACAAGCTTTTAGACTAAAGTGTGAGCAAGTGGATTTGACACAGAATGCATGATGGAGAGATGCTTTTTTAGTTAAAAAAAAAAAAAGGTGTAGCAAGGAATAAGAGCATATCGCCTAATCAAAGAGAAGGCAGTGAGAACGAGAGAAGTGAGAGAGAAAGTTACTGGCAGGTAATCTAAAAAGAGGGCTGGGAGAGAGGTGGGAGGGGGCTGATATGGATGTTCAAACTGAGAAAGCTGGAGAGTGAGGAGGAGAGAAATAGCTGCACATAATCAAAAGCTGGGCTGAGAGAAAGAAATGAGAGCGAGGCAGAGATACTGAGATACACAGAAAACTTTAGACGGAGTCTGATTATTAAAAAAAAAAGGAGAGAACATGAGACAGATTGAAAGAGTTAGCAAGAGAGCAAAAGCAATAGAAAGTGGGATTGAGAACTTGTATCTATTTTATGAGGTGAAAGAGTGAATTTGAGAGCAGCGGCAGAAATATAGTCTGAAACTCATTATGTGTGAGGTTGTAAAGTTCTTAAAATGAAGACAGTGGAAATGATTAAAAACACATCCCAATGTCTTGTTTGTCAGAAAAAAGGATAAATCACCAGACAACAGTGTAGCTTTCAGCTGCTAAAAAAAATAAAATTAAACTCATTTAAGCTCTTTGAAAAAAAATCTGAAGCTATGTCCTTGTTTTCCAAATGTAATTTACACGTCCATGGCACAGAGCAGGATGAGTCAGGGTCACTGTGAAGCCTGCTGAGGATGCAGTTTGTTTGTGTGTATAAATGCATGTTTAAAAACGATGTCAGAATGATACGATTAGCAGTGTGTTTGAACCAAAAATAGCTCTGCCTTTACAAAAAACAAATATATATCACAAGGGCTGCATCTGTGTGAGGTGTGTTGCCACAGGTACCGATGAAAAAGTGAAATATGACCCAGGATATCACGTGTGAGTAATGCATCCGCAGGTTTTTACAGCTTATCAGACACCAAAATGCTGCAGAGTGGTTTAAAGTGCTGTGACGTAGGATTTTACAACTCCACAAAGATCATGATGACAGTCATTCTAACCCTTGTTTTGACAATTGTGAAGTAAAGAATAGCTTTCTGCTGTTCTTGCCAAAAAGTCATCTACCAGGAATATGTGCTTGTGTGTTTGTAGGCAGTGTGTTGTCAGATAATGTCGCATTGTATTACAGAACATTGCATTGACAAGCCTGAGTCACCTCAAAGCCTTTTTATTGCCTTGGACTCTCAGCATATATCAGTGTATTTGCGGCACATTTGTCAATATGTCAGCCAAAGCAAGAGATCACAACAAGCTGAGGTAGATTTCTTTGTGTAGTTAAAGGGGACATATCTTGCAGATTTCTTTGTGTATATTCATATTCTGGGGCTCTACTAGAATATCTTTGCATGATTTACACTTTTTAAAAAGTTTTTTCTCATACTGGCCCTTTATGCAGCCCCTCAGTTTAGCCTCTGTCTGAAACAGGCCGTTTTACCTCCTGTGTCTTTTAAGCCTACATAAACA
This sequence comes from Scomber scombrus, assembly GCF_963691925.1. Lineage (NCBI taxonomy): Eukaryota > Metazoa > Chordata > Actinopteri > Scombriformes > Scombridae > Scomber > Scomber scombrus. The sequence goes on from NC_084983.1 coordinate 21,207,350, forward strand.
AACAGTTGTAGGATTTCTCCTCTTTTTCTTCTTTCTTTTTTACTCGAAATGCAAACTTTTCAAATACATCCATGTGTTCAAGTTCAATTGAGTTTTGAATCTTTGACCGTGTTTAACATCTGACATCGTAACAGTATAAAAATAACAAAAAACATCACCCAAAGTGTGATACATCCCCCTTAAGTTTCCCTTCAATCCAGCATGACGTAAATGCATCACACCTACACACAGCCACACACAGCCACACAAAGCCACACGCATACGCACACACATGCCAGTAACAACATCAACAAAAGTGAATGTGCCAACAAACTGCAGGGTTGAGAGGGTCTGAAATTAAAAAGGATACAGAGGAGTCGGTGTGTGTGAAACAGACAGAGAGGGAAGCCTTGGAAGACAGTGTGTTTGTGTGTGTGTTTGTGTTTAAACGGGTGAATAAACACGGCCTTCCTCTGACCCGCACGCTGAAAGCTGTCCTTGTGGAGCCAACAAGGCCCCTCCTAACTGAGCTGAAGGGCCTGTGGACTGTGAGGCAGACAGACGCTAAAGACTGTTGTGACTCAAGTTCTGGTGAGCAAGTTCTTGAACGTCTCTGCTCTTTGGTTTGTGGTTGTTGGTTTCAAAGGTCTGTGACACCAACTCTACACTATATATAATTCAGCTGGCTGGTGAAGCCTGAGAAACAGCACGGAGGCGCCGTGACACACACTATAACCTATTAAAAATCACAATTTCTCATACGGGGTCTGGTTTTTATGTGTGATTGTGAAACACTGAAGGCTGTCAAAAGGTGAGCCGTCTCTCCTATTCAGTGATACATTGAGCATACCAATACTATAGTGCCAAATGTACTTTAAGCTTTAAATGTATTTTAATGCAGTTTTTGGCAGAAAGGACCTGCAGTATATTGGATGCTGTAGAGATTATTGTAAGCACACAACGTTTCTATGATTAATCAGTAGAAAAACAGCATTTTATTGCATTTAACTTTTGGTATAATTTGACAAGTTTAAATGGTTGCTCATTCATTGAAATATTTAATTATCTATTAATTGTTAGAGGAATTTATCAAATTAAAATGCCAAACAATTTCAGGCTCTAGTTTAGAGCTGCAACGATAAGTAGATTCATTGATCAGTCAGTTGCCAGAATATTAATATATTAAGACCATTTTGATAATCAAATAATTGTTTTTTTTAAAGGAATAATTTAAGAAATTTGCTTGTTTCAGCTTCTCAAATGTGATGATTTGACGCCTTTCTTTGGCATACATGAATTAAGTTAAACTGAATATTTCGGGTTTTGGGTTGCTGGTCAGTCAAGACATTTCAGGATGTCACTTTTTGATAAATTAAGTGATAAATGAAATAGCATTTTTTATTATCTACTGATATTTTATAGACAAATGATTAATTGATTAATGAAGAAATGATCGACTTGTTTAGACAAAATAGGCAACTGGAAGACAACAACTTGGCTATGCTGGGAAACTGAAAGGTATTTGTTTGCACTTTTTAGGTCAAGCAATACATTGATTCATGTAAAACATTATTTACAGCCTCATTTATAACTACACAACTAACAATGGAGTAAAACAACAATCCACCAGCTGGGTCTAGGACGACTTCACGGATTTTCTTAGTTGATTCTGATGGTTTTAATGTGGGTTGAGTTATATAGAGTATGAATGACATTAAACTTTCCTCTGTCTTCCCTGTAATAAAATATCCCTCTTCATCCAGCTGCAAACGTCTGCCAGACGACGCAAAACAAGTTATCCAGTGGACTCTGGAGGTCTGCCTTCGACTACAAACCATTTCCTCCTTTTCTGTAGTGGTGCCCTCAAAGACTGTCAAAGGCAGGTCTCAGTCCACCATGTTACATTTAGACACTAAAATCATGCTACTAAATACTTTAAAATATCAGCATATTTGGAAGAAAAACTAGTAGTGAGAGAAACTTTGCAGCATCGACTGGTGGTGCCCGGTGAGGATAGTCCGAAAAATTGGAGAGAGACTGAAACTCTGCTGCGACAAACTTCGCAGTGCTTTGGTAAACCTGACACAGAATATTATATCAGACTTTGCCAGTGTTACCTGTAACTTTTGCAGCTGCATTCAGCTTGAGAAGTTGAGGTCCCGGCTTCTCGTTGTCTGTCGTTTGGTTGCAGTTTTTTCACCAATTTGTCCACGATTGTTTTCCAAACCCAAGCTGAAATGGAGATTGCACACTCAGAGGTTTGTTGACATCCCACCGGCACAGATGTGCTCCGGCAGCATTCTGGCTTGTGTGCCGCACTCAGTAAGTTTGCAATGATCCGCATAACTGACTCCAGTGTGCCATTTGCTTTATGATCCTTGCACATCGCATCGGTACGATATATCAAGAATGATGAGGAAAAAACACTTTAAAATGACAAAAAGCCTCAATGAAGAGATGAAACGCTGCTCACTAACTTTGTCTCTGCTAACCGGCCGCTCTGCTGGAAAACCAACCTGCCTTTCGTAATCACACCATCAGTAGTGGATTGGTCTGGACCGCGCACAATTTGTTCTTGGTACGGTAAGATTCCCCCTTAGAAGCGATGTGTGGACTCATTTTTCTCTAGTCATGGGGCACCAATTTCAAAAGTAACTGCACATTTCTACAACATAGGTGAATTAATTTGAATGAATCATCATATTAACAGTGGTGAAATTTCCCTTTTGATTATTCTATAATTCACACTGTTTACGCAATACATTTAATTATGAGCTTGTAAGAGAAACAGAAGCACTTGTGATGCCAAGTCTCTGATAGCTCGGCTTTCAAAACTTGTTATGAAGTCCTTCAGTCACACAGTAAGCCGCAACAACAGCCGGGCTTTGTCCTATTGGGTATTGTTTGAATGTAAACACGTCAGCTTTTCCTGTGGGTACCACCAACCTCACAGCACAGGAGCCCAACCTTCTCAGTGCGCGCGCATATTTGCATGCGCATGCATGTGCAAACAGTGTAACCCGTCAGTGCTACTGTGTGTTTGTGTGAAGTGGAATGTGTAGCTACATACCACAAAAGACAGCAGGCGCGGACAAGCAGATAACATCAGCTCTGAACTGTTTTCTTTGTAGGGAATAAAGACCGAGGCTACAGGTGGACTCGCATTGCATAGTTTAGTCAATCAATGACGAGGTTACCTTGACATTTTGAGCATCAGTTGTTTGCTGTCGTCACAAGGATAGCTGTTGTGTCAAATGAGAAAGGCTAACAAGATGCTGCACAAATAGTTAGTGTCCCTTTTTAATAGCAACAATATTCTGTTTTGAACATGAGTAGTCCCACTGTTCTTTTATGTTATGTTTTTATTTGATTGTAAATTTCAGGCTTCGTAAGGCAGTTTGGTCAACATTTGTAGTTTTTAAATGTGCTCTATAAAACAACTGACTGTATTTAGAAAGGGTTGGATAACATTTGCAGCGTGATGTCTTAATTTTCCAGACAGAAAACCGTCAAAACGTGAAAAATATTGTGCTACTGCTGCTGTCAACCTCTGGCTTGTCTTTTGAAGTATAAAATGAGATGGGTTTTCTATGGAAAAGGATTTTGGTGAAGTTGACAACTCTCTTCTAAACCAGACACCAATTAACGAGAATACTGAGCTTTTCCTCACTTTTTCAGTTTGAAGGGTCTTGTGTGTATATTTAAACACATCTTGTTTTATTTAATGTGACACCAACTCTTGGAATATTTACATTGCATCTTGTTGGAGCTGTTATTCCAAGCAGTCACGCACACAGTAACAACTACATTTCGGAGGATGAACATTTTAGTATAGAGTGCAAATATCAGAGGTGTAATTCCCTCCAAGTGTCCCTGTTCCTGTGACCATACAGTGATCATGTGCAGGAAGTAGGAAAGGAAAAGAAAGGAGAAGTGGTGTTGTAAAAGGAGTACGTCTGCATCCAGTGATTAGTTTGAACCAATTAATTGATTATTATTTGTTCTGTCAAATGTCCAGAAGTTAGGAGTGGCCAATGAGAAAGACCTCTTTAGATTGGGTCTTTCATCTGAGCAATAGTTAAAAAAAACCCCAGAAGCAATTTAGATTATAATTATATGAAGCAGGAACCATCTAATGTTCAGATTTTTACTTGATAAAAGTCTTAAAATTATATTTGATTAATGATTATAATTGTTTTGCTGATTCATTTTCCATCAATCGACTGATTGTTCCAGCTGTTAAAGGGCGTTGTTCCAGATGTCATTTAATCTTGGCTCTCTACTATTTTGTTTATGTTTCTCTCTGAGCAGAAGTAGGCCAACAAGTAGCCTTTATAAGAACCTGTTGCCGCAGTACTCTTATTAAAGCAGTTTTATGATCTTGCAAAACTGGTCTGGAATGTGTGTCAGAAAAGGAAAGCAGCAGAGACTTCCAGGTGTATATTTGTGTCCTAGAGTGCTGTACTGGTTGTATGTCATGATGTGAATGCATGTTTTTCAACGTTTCACTGAATGTATGCAATGTCAGTGTTCAAACAGTATATTATCCAGCCCTAAAGGACTTTCCACCACAAGTCTGTAAGCAGAACAGAGTAAAGCTATGTCTTTATCCCGACAATGACGTTACTCAAGATAGCTCAGAGGACAAGTTACAGTAAGAATTTCATGCAGTCATTATTTTCTGCACAAAGTGTCGTTCTTCAAAATGCCACAAAAGCCACAAGAGATATCTGCAATTTAATCTCTTATTAAAGCAACATTCCAGCATATTTTCACCTGAATAATTTCTGTTTCTTCCCTTTGGTGCTGTAGAAAACAACGTAGTAATGATATAACCTACAGTTATATGCTGTTTTCTGCAACCTGATGTCTCGTTGATGTCGTGGTTACTGAGAAATATCCTTTACATTTCTGGCATCTACTTTCAAAGCCAAAGATGTTGCCGCCAGCATCTTTAAAATCCCCCCTTGAATATCATCAATTTTGGGAATCACAGAGAATTTGTATTAATTACCTCTTAATCCTAGTTTGAAGTTTTGTATATAGTGAAAAATGACAGCTGTGAGTTCAATTTGAGAGTAGAGTGAGATTCGCGATACAAACCTCTGCAGAACAATAGTGTGTACAAGGTCAGAGAAATTCTCCTGATGGTTCAGTGGGAGTGTTTCCTGTAGCTTAGCAGTGCTGGTATGCAGGAAAACCTTGAAGACTGTGTTTTGAAAGGTTGTTTATGACCATCAAAAATTCAGGAATAAGGGTTCTGGTGCAGGGCAATATTGCCTTAAATCAGCAAATTGTCACAGCTGTCTTTGTAATTAAAAATAAAACTACTTTTTTTGTTGCACAATGTTTTACACATTCTCCGTCCTTGCAGTGGATACAAAAACAGAACATATTGCATTAGAACTCATTAATTAACCAGTAATCCCTGATAATGTTCAGGATTGTAGCTATGGTTGTAACATGTAAAGAGAGAAGAAAAACGCAATATCAAGATAAAAAGCACTCTCACTCCTCATTCAAAATATTAAACCTGCGCATATGTAGCCCTCTGGCTAATGGAGACTTCACTCTCACAGTATCTTCACTGAAAGAGATGATGAGAATGTTCTTCTATACTTCATGCCTCTGTTTGTTCTGTATTAATCCACAACATTTTAAATACTTTCGATTGTTACCACAGCATTAAAACATGTTACCAATCAGGGCACTGTTCAGTAGAAAACAGGAGGTATGTATTGTAGGTTTCAAACATCCTGCCCTGTAAATTCCTCTGAGACTGGTCTGTAGTCAACAGCAGCATCGTTCCTTACGGTAGCCAAGCAGTGCCGACACACGAGGGAAACACAAGCAGGAGAAAGAAACTGATGTGCTTTCTTATTTTAAACCTGTAGTCGTCTTTGTTTTGCCTATGAGCAGAAAAAATGTCAAAGAACAGGGCGAGGTTATCGCACAAATTCTCTCCAGAGGTCTGAGCTATTGACAGTGAGTTATGCAGTCTGTTCAGATGAGTCAGGACATTGAAGACTAAAGATTAAAATTACTTCTGCGTGTTTGCCTTTGTGCGTCCTTTCCATTGTCTGTGTGACCGGTGTATAAATTGTTTGCGTTATATGAAACAGAGGTACACAATAGCCCCATTTCCACCAAAAGTTCCAGGTATTTCGCACACCGAAGAAATTAATCTCAGAGACTAAACTTGGAAGATTAAAGTCTCTCGAGTGCAGTCCTGTTTGCGTTTCCACTGTGTCTGAGTAACCAGGTAGATCATGCAAATTAGACCCGTGAGGGATTTAAAATGATGGCAGCATTTAGAGACGCGCTATTAACACATGAGAAAACAACAGCACAGATTTGTCCTGTTATTTGTCTTTGCTGCTGCGTCGATGTAATGAGTGAATGAAAAGGAGAAATGCAGAGGAAGAAAATTAAACTGAAACTAAGAGCTTCTGTCTCCAGGGTATAAACATCTGTCGAGTGATTGATGGTTATTTTTTTGTGCTTTAGAAAGTAACCACCATGAAACAATCAGAAAGTTTTATTTCTCTCATTCACAAGCTTTGTTCTCTTTACTGCAGCTCCCTCTCTTCGTTCATATTTTAGCTCACTCGACCACCGTTGCTGTTTCTCTCTCTCTTGAGCTATCTATTTTTTCCTCTCGCTCTTTTTTAAAAATGAGTTGGTAAGCCAACAACAATGTCTTAGTTTACTTTTAATGCTAACAAATGAAGAAAAACGTCCCCCCTTCGTCCTAAAATGATACAAGAATGAATGAAGCTGCACACAAATTGAAGCATCCGCATTGTGTGTGTGTTTGACCTATCAGCAGCGGTCATCCGTGAAAACCTCACCTCCAAAGTTCCTGTACTTTTTGGAAAGTACTTTTCCCTCTGACCCGAGCAGGGACTTTTTGGGGGTCAAACAATTTCCCTGGAACATAATTAAGACCTTGAACCCTCCAGCGGAAATACAGTTTGAGGAACTGAGTTGCTCAAAAGGTTCTTAGTACCTGGGGAAAGTTCATGCAGTTGAAATGCAGCCAATGATACAATGTACAGTGATTTAGAGACATGACTACATGACTCCACCAATCAAAATCCCCCTAGCGCCCTCAGCAGATTTCTTATTTGCCTCATTTCCATATTTATCAATGCATTGTGTTTGAGTTTTTTCATTTTTTTCTCAGTGATCTCCATTGGTTAGGATCGCGTTTTATAAACTTTTACTACACGTAAACTAGAAACACCAAAATATCTCAGCTGTTTGTCCTCAAGTAATCTTTTTAAAAATGTTAAAAACATTACTAGTCAGCTTTTGGTATTTGTAATCTAGAAAATGTTGCTGTTAGAGAAGCTATCAAACCTTTTTTCACACCAATTTGTATCTGTTAGAAATCTTCTTGTTCCTTAAATTTCTAGACAAAAAAAACAGAATGTCTAATTAAAAAGTTTCAATTGGCTTTTTTGCTTGGCATTGTCAGACGGACTCTTTGTTTTAGCATTATCCTGATAAACTCCCGTCTTAAACACACAATATGACAAATAATAAGCTTTTACTGGGTTTGAGTCTTGTTACTTTTAAAGGATTTTGGAGGATTGCCTTTCACATATTTTTCGTGGAATTTTTTTGGAAGCCGGTTTGTAGTTCTTGGCCGAGTATTCATAGAGGCACACCTGTTCCACATCCTTCAAGACTTTGTGTATATTCTTTAAGGTTTTCAGCCTGGAACCATAGAAATGTAGTCTTGCCAGGGGACTCCAGCTCAGTTACTGTTATTCTTGTATGTGGCCACACATCATTAGCAGCCGTGACCTCTTCCCAACCTTGATCCATACTTTAAGAGCAGCTTTTGTACAGGGTCAAATAATATGGCTTCATGGGGTCCAGATTTATTATGTGTATTCCACATTATATTTCTTCATGTCTTTACCTGTCACTGCTGCACACAAACAGTAAATCTGCATATTAGGCATCAGAGATCAGTGATAACAATTGAGATATTCATTAAGATGATATATTTCCATTAAATTGTTGTCAACTAAACTGAAAATAAGTTATTTTAGCAATGTAGATAAGGAAGATACAAAGTGTGGCGGGTAATGAATACCAACACAATTTTACATCCACTTTTGCAGTTTCCAAGCCATTCTTATAGTTTTCATCTTTTCCAAAAAACTAATATCTGCTTCATCAAATACACAAATGTTTCCTGAAGTTATAAATCCATCAGCTACTAGTGAATCACGATGAAATATAACTCCCTCCCCAGCTGATGCAAACTATTTGGGAGTTTGCTTCAACTCATCAATTTCATCACATCCATTTGAAATGGACTGGCTGCCAGATGCTCCTATTGAGTAGCATTGAGTCTGGAGCGCTGACAGGAGCAGTGTTGTGGGAGGCCTCTTGTTTGACAGATCTCACAGTGGAAACACTGAGTCACTGTCCAGATCACAACACAAACCCCCATGGCTGCTGACTGCCGTTTGCCCAGTCCGGTGCCCACCCCCCCCAAATCTCTTCTTCTAGATAAAACCAGTGCTTATATTATACACAGTTATTATACACCGCAACAATTGTCCACGTGCACATTTGGCTTCATGTTGTCTCTCTATAATGGACACTAGAGGAATATTTTGTCTAAAGGGTTTAATCATTATTAAAATTGACTTTTTTTTTAACCCTTGCTCAACACATGCTTCACACACATTGAAAGCAGCAGCTTACTTGTTACTTCATATATATCTTATATCTTACATTTAAATCTCTTATATCTTTTATCTGAAAACAGAGTTATACTGATCTACTTTTAGATTAGTGCGCACAACACAGTGACTATGCTTAAATGCACCCTAATATTCTATCATCGATACTACTTTGATACAGGTTATGTCAACAGCATATTCTGCTTGGATATTTTGAATTACGCCTTATTCGGAATGTAGTATTTTCTGATTAAGACATGTGGGATATGCTGATATTATTCAGATTTTAGGAGCATCCTTTGGTCTTACAGTGCATTTGAAATACGGGTCTCAATTGGGGTTTTTACTGCAGTTTGTGACACACCTGTTTATGGTCAGCTCTGTTCGTTGTACACAAACCAACGAGCCAACGGTTTGCATGGCTGTTATAGACATGTATGTTGGGCTCATTGAGTAATGCACCCCAACACAGGGAGGCAAAATGACATATGCTAGAGCAGGAAGGCAGACAGAGGAGAGAAATGACAAGAGTGGAGAAGGAGGGGATTGGTTATTATCCTGACATACAGCCATGGATGGACGGTAACGACTCAGTGTGATGCACCAAAAACCCACCAAAAACTCAGTGTGCCTGTAACTATAAATGTATTATATCAATATCACTTATACATATCAGGCAGCAGCTCAGTAATGTTTTTAACCTCACTGGTTTCTTGAGATTTTATGATGACTGTGCCCACTGGAGCAGAGGGAAGCCCTGAAGACATGTAAATGGGAGTATTAGTTGAATATTCATTAAGCATGTAAACAGCTTAGTAGGAATATTGTCTAGCTTTCTTTACAAGCACAAAATATTCCAGTATTTTTAAAGAAAGAAAAACAAGAGACTTGCTACAACATTCCCGTCCGAGAGGTTGACGCCAAACCAATCTGCCTTCCTCTTCTCAGTCATTACAAAAATCAAGCAGGGATGGAAATGACATATTTCTTTCCCCTTGTCATTGTTCAGTCCCAGAGTTCTTGTTTACACAGTCACTCTTTAACCTGCTCATTGTTACCTCGCATCAGAGTTAGACAAACAATACAAACAGGATGAATGTGTAGAAATACACCCATTTGTTTGGTCATTTTTTAAACATGATGTTTAATTGAACACGTTATAGGAACATATGCTCACACATCTGCAAGTCAGTGCAGTAAACAATCTTCCACTAAAGAGACACTCAGGCTGCATTAAGATCAGTATGCACCTTGAGGCAGTGTTATTATAGAAGTGTTATTGAGCAACATGGTAAACCAGAACAGGACTCTTTGAAATAGTTTATGAAGACTGTGGAGCGTTGGTGAATTTCCCCGAGGCATCAGTGGTTTGATTTGCAAAGACCTTCGAGTAGTGGAAGTTGTGCAAACTGCACTTTTACTCAATCCCTTGTGTGACAAGCCTCTTATATTAGTCAATTGCTGACTTGCAGACTTTCTGAGTCACTCATTTGTTCACTAACTGGTTCATTAGCTTCATTAATTTGCTTGTTTGGTTTTGTCATTCATTTATTCTTTCAGCTCAAGTTTGTTAAATCCCTCACTTACTCATTCGCTCAGTCAGAAATTCATTCATCTCTCATTTCCCTGCTTGTCTAGGCCATCGCTCACTTATTTCACACCCATGCTCACTGACTCATTTTATGGATCATTTGTTTGCTTGTTCAGTCAACTCCTTTGCTGACATGTTTGAAAAGAATGCAGAGCGCTCACCTCTGGAATGCTGGGAATTTGACAGCTGGACCCCCTCAACTTCCCGCCTGCCTCAGCGACCCGATAGTATAAAACAATGAGTGAGGTATCCAAACATGGTGGCCCATTCATGACACCCAGAGCAACAGCTGGAAAAAAAGGCTCACCCATTTCACCCCCCCAGTACCTCATTACTGAAAATCATACTATCATTATATGTATTTTGGTGTTTTTATATTGAATAATGGTTCAAATGGACGTAATTCAGAGAGAAGCTTTTCTCAGGAATCTTCAAAGTTTTATAGCCATGTATTTTGACATCAATGTGTTTTGCAATATGTGCCTTGGTGTAGTGTGTGTGTGGGTGTTGATGTGAGCGTTGAGGCAGATTAAAAAAGATTGGGAGAGACTTGGACTAACTGTACAAATTAGTGAAGCCATTCAAGCGGTCATGGTAAAATTTAAACCGCAGATGTGAAAAATAATTGGTTCCTAAATACCATACTGGCCAAATGTAAAGGGAACCTGACCCCAATTTTTCCAACCCCTGTTTTTGGAAAAATACTTTTTGAATATACTTTATATCTTAGTGTAGTTACAAACTCACACACTCTCCCACCAGACTCTTGGAAGCAGTCAGAAATGATTTTCTCTGGCAGGTAGCATTTATACGACTGCCTATTTGTCTTTTTGAGCTCCTTATCATCTGTGACTGAGGTATTTGGCGGCTTGACATATTCCGTTTCCGCAGTAAAAACGTCGGAAGACACTTTGGACTCGTTTTCACTTGTCATGAATTTATTTCCTCCGTGGCAGAAAAAAACACGCTACACCAGCCTCCAGAAACTCCTGCAGGTAAAACTGGACAAACAAAACAATTTTAGGGCTGACTGACTCTTAACATCCTCACTATAAACAGACTTTATGACACTTGATAGCCTAGAAACCACCCTCTGTGTAGGAGTTGGCTTTTCACCTATAATTCATCCATTCAAAAAGAAGATCTGATGTGAACACACAGTTGTCTAAAGCCTGAATATTATATGACCCACTTTTTCAGATGTATTTCCACTGCAAAAAAAATCTTGTTATTGGACCAATTCGGTAAACATTTCAAATGCATGTGTCCCTGTATTAGTGTATTCATTATAGCGTTAAAGTCTTATAGAATAGTTTATTGTCATTGTACAGGTATACATCAAACTTATACTTAGATTTCTTTATACTCCTTACATTTTGTCGAGGACACACCTTACTAGAAATGATGCTCTCTCCCCCATTGTCCTCCGTAGTGGACTACATGTCACCGCCCCAACATGAAGGGCTGCACTAAAGACTTTGGATTGGTTCTGCAATGCAGGTGTTTTTAATCCCTCCAATTGTTTTCACCCAGTTATAATAAGGAAATCTAAGAAATTGTCATCAGTCTCAATGAGCGAAGCATTAGAGACTGACCTGTGAATCGGCTATAGTCTAAATGTTTTTTTCTGTTCCAGTATTGTTATTAAGAGGTCGATTTTGCAGCACAAACATTGGTTGGCATTCGGCAGGCATGTCGGTCTTTATATCAAACCCGAGATAATGACTAATGCCCCATCACTTGAGCCCCTCACTTAGCGGTGAAGCTGTGATCAGCTTGACTCTGCAGTGGGAGTGACGTGATTGTGTTATTGTGGTAGTTCAGTAACTGCAGCAGAAGTTAAAAAATGGTCTAAAAAACCCAACTGCTTATCTCATTTTGAAACTGGTGCATTGCAGGCACATAAATGTATTCACTAAAACGATACTATTTATGGGAATATATTTCCCATGTCTTCAATATGTATACTCCTCTGCCCTCACTTAAGCATGTATGTGCAGAGTTTTGCAGCAAGGTAAACACACTTTGAATAAAGTTTGAAGACAGAAGTTGGCCTTCAGGTTTTTCACTGGGGGAAACTGTGTGAAACTGTATTGGACAACAAATTCAATGATAGCGATTACAAATCAGATGAGATCCCAGAAATATGAGCTTGACCAAAGTATTGTAAGTCAATTAGCAGAGCAACAAGGATATTGGATTCCCAAAAGTATAGATTAGCTCTTAAATTAGTCCACCATTGTTCAACATGCCAGGAATACTTTATATAATCAGGAAGTCACATTGGGATCGAGATTTCCTTTGCAGGTGAGACCTGAGCACAGAGCAAACAAGAAAGAAAACAAAACAAAGGAATAAAATAATGACATAGCAATACAACAACATAACAACAGTAAAATAATACCATCAATCAGTGAAACATCAAGTCCCCATAGGACGTAACAAAGTTATTAACCCGGTAAACATACACATAGAGTCCACAATTAAGTAAATGTAAAAAAAAAAGTACAGGTTGATGTTAAGTGAACAGTCAGGGCAACTTAGAATGATGTATTAGCAACACATCGGACAGATACACTGTGTTGGAAATCACTCTCTCATTAAAGCTGTTGTAAAGCAATAACTTAACATTACATAACATGAACATCAGATTGGTCAGGATCTGACAGTAATTAGTGTTCTGCTACATATCTACAGGTCAGCTGTTACACACCGATTCAAGGTTTAAATGGTGGTCAAGTTTGTAATAAAGCAGCCCTAATGGACGAATCTTAAGGTCCAGCAGTGCTGTCAGAAAATTTTTATTTTTAAGTAGCTGAAAGTCCGAAATCCATTGTGGGTGCTTTGTGAATTACGGTTTCTTTTTGTCTTGTTTGTGCAGGTTTAGCGGCTGCAAAAGCTGCACAGTCCTTTAGTGAATTCGCCCCTCAGAGTTCAGACACTTAAATAAAACTGCAGAAATTAAATATAGTTCATAATATAGTAAATAGAGAGTGATTTTGGTCAGAGACGATAGTATAAAGACTTGTTTCATTGGTGGTAAACTGATTGCAGAAAAACTAAATGACCAAATCACAAATTGAGAGTCAGAAAACATCTAAAGTAAAAGAGTACCTACAGATAATGGTCCAACAGTGACATTCAGGGAGTAGATCTGCTTGTAAGTATTCACGACACGACAACGATTAAGACACGACAATGGTCGGATTTAACAATGTAAGTTAAGCAGCAGCTGCTAAGAAACTGGTTCTCGTGGGGAATGTTGAAACCAGCTGCTAGTTGTTTCACAGAATATATACATTTTCATTTGTGAATAAGACATCTGGATTAACTCTGAAAGATCATTTCTATGTAAAAAAAAAAACCCCAACATTTTCTTGGAAGAAGTATTCTGCTTCAGGTTGTACTACAGACTGCTGCTATCTGCAAAGTGTTGCCTCACCCTTTGACACAAGTCAGGGTTTATCACACACTTCTATCAGGTCAATTCACAGCCTCTCATTCCATTCTTATCACACAGTTGAACTATAACTCACACATTTATGTAAGCCCTGTGTGTACAACTGTGCGTCCACAGGGCACTGAAACCAAACCTGAGCCACGTCACTTTCCTACAACATTCAGGTTTAATCAGTATTCACAGTCCTTGTATTAATTTATTTAATCAAGCAATGTCTAATACATATGCAAATTTGAAAACTATGCAAACGTCTCATTTTAATTGGTTTTCTTGGGCTTTACATGATTGTCAATTAATTGCAATAAAAGTACCCTGCTCTGATTTCATTTCATTTCATCTTCATTTTAGTTCTAGGAAGGTTGTGAGAAACTGCAGATAAATGAGTTCAGTAACTTTTTGCAGGGATTTAGTCTGCAAATGATGTGAGACTGCTTTCATTTGTTACTTTTATACTGTCCTAACATTAGATACATGCTTGTGCAAAGAGTGAACAATGTTTTTACAGTGTGCTTTGTATAGCATACAACTATTGTTTAACATTGATTAAACCAACTAACAAAGATTTTATAATGAAATCAGACAACTTGATATAATTTTTCAGCTACACTAGCCAGCAAAAAACCTCTAAAGGTAGTTGAATATTTGGGAAATGTAGCTACAAAAGAGTGGGTACAACAGGTGGCCTCCATCCATAAGGACCCAAAGTAAAATTGATTATCTGTCAAGACTAAAAACATCTAAATAATGACAGAATACAATCAGATTGCCAAATTCCCACCCCTTTTTTCCTGTCATTTGTAACCAATTCATTTCCTCTGATGCCATGACAACCGGAGCAGAGGCCGTGACCTGGGAAGTGACTGTGTCCGCCTCCAAATGAGGTCCAGGTGCCCACCCAGTCCTATTTATTGATAACATTCAGAACAGGCTCAATGGTCTGATTCACAGCATGTTAAGGAGAAAGATCAGGGGCGCTGCGCTTCGTGAGAGAAGGTCCATTGACTCAGCAACTGTGAGCAGACAGAGTGCTAAAGTAGGCATGTCTCAGGAACAGATGGAGACAGATTGATCTCTCCATATGGAAACAACTTTCACACACATCCTTTTAGACGGTTCAAGTAAGCCTGGGCTTTATTGATGTCAGTGGTGACTTACAGTATCTGCCATTAACAAAACAAATGTGATGAGTTGACAGTAAGTGGCAGCATCTAATACACTGTAATGTGCTTTTGTGCTTTAGCGTTTTTCTGTCACATCACGTGTTTATACTTTAAATCAATAAAGAGGCTGAAACGTTTGTTCCAATGATGAATTTTCTCACAACCTTCCAAAAACAGAGTTTACATCAGTGACTTTAATGAACTTGCTACTTTAAATTGCCTTGAAATATCATATAATTATCACACAGTACTTTCCTTTTGTAATCTTTTAATTACACATTCATTCTAGTGTGATTTGATATGTACGCATGCTTTTAAATGTAGTGTTTTGTGTGCAAGAAAATAGAAAAGGCGGCAGAAATCCAGTGTGTTCACATGTGTAAACTTTAGATATTTTTATATGCAGTCTTCAGTTTTGCTTTAGCTCTTTTTGTGTGTTTATTGTCTTGATGTTTGTTGCATTGAGGGCCAGTCATGGTTAGATTTTTGACTATGTTGCTCTGGACTGCATTCCCCTTTTTTCATTTGCCTGGTTTTCAAGGCAGAAAACTATATTTGTCCATAGGCTGAGAAAGTTTTAAGTAGCAGGAGTTGAGTAAGTGAGAGAACGTTTTTTAAAGCCAGTTTCTGTGGTCTAATCTGCAGTTGGTGAGCTCAGTCAGATGGTCTCTCTTCAAGTCAGTTCTCTGCTAACTGAAAATTACATTGGGTTATTTCTACACAGATAAGAAGCCATTCCTTAGCAGGGATTTGTGTGTACCTGGTGTGTGTATTTGTGTGTGTGTGTGTGTGTGCGTGTCAGAGGTAGGTGGAGGCTTGGCTGTAGGTGATAACACGTTAGCTTCCAATGTCATGATTCAACATGACACACCGTGTTATTTTCCACGCAAGCGTATTCAAAGTGTATGAGAATGTTACAACATGCCCACATGTTCATGCAAAGGGTTATTATCAGGAGGAGATTATTTGTTTCATAATTTTTTTCCTGCATCTATGAAAATGATGCATTTAATTTGCATCCGTACTGAGTGTACAGTTTGGAGTCTATGGCTTAGTTTATAACAATCTGCACTAAATCCCTCGTCAGCCCTCATGCCTCCCACCTCTAACATAAATGGTTGCTTTTAGAACTAACTCTCCATTTATAGGAAACCTTTAAAAGATGATTGCTATTTTTTCATCTTACCAAGCATAATGAAACATACATAAGAGTCCCATTTCTTTAGTGTTAGCAGCGGTTACATTTCGCTGATGTTTGTACTGCTCTTACCAGAGAGACCATGCATTCCAGGTTCACCTGGTTTGTACATGACTCCGGGGGCTGAAGAAACATCTGAGGTTTGCATGAAACCAAACCAAACAAAATGAATTATTTCTTCAAGTCCCACAGGCTAGCTAAAGCTAGTGAGCCCAGCTGTTAGACACGTGGTGCTTTTTTTTTTGTCTTTGCAGATACCTTTTCCTATGCAAACTCCAAAGTAGTTTAAGAAGTAAAGAGCTGCGCTGCTCGGTTCTGTTTTTGATTTATGGCGCTGCAGTGTGAGAAGCAGAGCTGCCTGTCTCAACAGATTGGTGAAAGAGATCAACTATCTGTTCCATATCTTGGCTATCTGACAGCCCGCCTGTGGCTGTGAGGCCATGTAGACGACAGCTATGCGTAGGCCAAGTGGGTACGTGTACCAGTTACTTTAATATGACTGCTGTCGAGAACTAGAGCTGCAGTATTTATTTATGTGCTTCTTGTTTGTGTTTGCACACTTCTGCTTATGTGCACACCTACAATTAGCAGCCCAGCCTTACACTTTGTTTGTCAGCTGAGCTCTGTCGGGCAGGAACCTTCAAAAAACCAGTTCCCTCTGCTTGCCGTGTCGTCCACCGCTGAGGCCAGCAGAGTTGGTGAGGGATAATGGGGGAGAAAAGACACCTACATTTAAAACTGTAGGTGATGAAAAGGTTGAAAAATGTAAATGTTGAACTCCCAGAACATATAGTTGGAACAATTAGGATAAATTATAGAATAATGTAATCAGCTGAGTAAATCAGAGTAAGAGTACACTTGTCAGGTATGGGGAATGACAGATGAGTGCATAATGAGTCTGTAATGAGAGTGAGCAGGAGTGGGAAACACTTATTAAATTATTTTTTAGGGGTGAACGACGTCTTTAACATTTCTAAAACCCAGCAGCTAGTTTGGGCGTGAAGTACATTATAATTAGTTCACATCAAACAGTCAAATTACCTCAACTTCAAAGCATGAGTTGTAGCATTTTTTATGTATGGAACATAATAAACAGTCATAAAAACAAGAAATTATAATGTCTCTGTGTTGCAAAGGCCAAATATGAGGCTGATATTTATTAGGAACTACATCACTGTGATGCTGAGGAAACAATGACTTATTCCTGCTTCACCGCTTTAACCATTTAATCTGTTTAGATACAAATGCTGTACTTGTTGTACAACCGAGCCACATGTGAAATATATGTGAGTGCATAACTCTCTATGATGCCCCTTTTCCCACTGTCACAGATAATTCATTGCAGACAAAAAAGAAATACCACAAACCTTCTTCATTCATTTCGGCAAAAAGAAACTGCAGCTAAGATTACATAAAGGGTCAGATTTTCCAGTTTTTGTGCGTATGTGTGTGGCTGTTTGGTTTGGCTGGTGCAGAGGTGGCAGCTGGTGTGGTGCTTTCTGGGCCAGACTTGATCTTCACCCTCTTTTCTACTCTTAAGGAGCAGCCCTTCCCAATACAAGGCCAGAAATAATGGTACAGCAATAGAAAAGTGACGAACCTTAACTTTTTTTTGTTAACCCTCTCAGGATGGAAGTTGTGATTCATTAGAAATACTTATTCCTTCTTTCTAATTTATTTCTGACTAACCATCTTCTAAAGAGGAAGTGTTCACATCCATTCGCATCTATTTTGGGTTATTCATCTTCTGTTAAGCTGCGTTTTTTGGGTTCTTTTCCGGTTGGTTTAACAAGTATTTACCGTAGTTCTCCCATTCATATGCAAGTCTTGAGTCGAGTACAAGTTTCTCTTTTCTTGTCATGACTGACGCCTCCCCCTTCTCTCCCTCCCTCTTTCCCACTTTTTCCATAACTCTCTCCACCACCAGCACCACGACTGTCGTCACTGTGCTTTTTATGAACCCCGACTCCTCAGCCTTCACAGCGCGGAAACTCTCAGGATCCAGAACTTGCACTGTATTTGTCTTTCGCTCAACAGACATCGTACACACAAGCGTTTGCCGGATGATCAGATTCATCTGTGTTTTAATTCTGCAGGATCACATTGTGGTGAAAGCTTGAAAATGGTCTTTTGAAGCTTTGTGTGCGAGCGGTCTCAAGCCTCCCCTATGTCTCCAACCTGGGTTTGTTTCTGAAAATAGTTTCTTTGTGGAGTAGAAAAGAGGCTGAGCTGTGAGCAGAGAGGGGGATTTTAGACTAAGTGCTGCAAGTGTACTTGAAACCTCACACTGATGCTGACAGCGATAAGGCCTCACTGCACAGCGGAGCATGGGATTGTCAGTGAGCTTCTGTGTTGTATGGATATAAGCCCTCCCAGAGTTATGATACCATGGGATCATAGTTGACCCAGTAGGACCTCATCTTTAAACCATTAAAGCTTTAGCAATATGAGCATTATATCATGCTTGATGTTAAGCTTTTACTTGAGCCTTTAAATGTCCAGTAAGGAGATTGTGCAGTTATGTACACATTGAGCACTGACCAGGGTTATATTTTTCACTTCTTTGGTATATTGAATCCAACATGATGTTTTATAAAGAATAAATATTTTGCTCCCTCCGATCCCCTTTTTAATCAAGCTTCCGTAATCACCTTAATATAGTGAACATATTTTACAGCTTTATTACAAAAATGTCAAACTTTCCTCGTGGTTTGTAATATATCAGGTACCAAAGGTTTCTGCTTGACTTTTCTTTAAATGGCAAGTATTCATATACTTCTGTTCACTCTCCACTAATTCCCTCTTTCCCCCAGCTCACTTAGGTTTATGGTGCAGCAGAGAGCACTTGTACTGAATCGTCCTCTCAACCTGTGACAATTTGACATTTTTCTTGAGGCCTATTTGCAGTATCTTTCAAACTGAAATGGACCGGCTCCGTTCTGGTAGTCTGTTTTAAAACCACTCGGGTATTGCCGTTAAGGTGCAGGATTAAGAGGACAGGACGCTTGGAACAAAGTGGGTCGAATGACATGTTGTTTGACCGTGTCTAAAGACGAGCATGACATCATCGCCTGGCTGCGTCACACTTCCTTTCTGATTTCTCTTCAAGAATTTGTGTCTTTGTATTTAAGATGAATTTTCACAAATGGTGATAAGATTGCAGAATTATAGTTTAGAAAGAAGTTTAAACCCTTTATTTAACACTTTCACACACCTGACCATTTACTGTGTGGGTGTGATTGTTTTAGAATGGTCAACAGAAAATAATCGACTGTTTTGATAATTGGTTCATAATTTAAGTCATGTTTCAAACTAAAATTACCAAATTTTCTTCCAACTTTTCTGTTGTGGAGATTTTTTTTCTTTTCTCTGTCTTTTGTGTTGTTACACTTAATATCTTTGTTTTCTAACCTTTTACAGAATAAATGATTAATTGTTTATATGCAACAATAATCAGCAGATTAATCAACAACCAAATTAGCTGCAGCCCATAGATTGTTGAATTGCCTGGTTGGTTTGATGGATGCTGAAACTTCACAGAGGCATTTGACGTAACATTATCTTTTTTATGCATGCAGGACTGCATGATTGTTCTGTACTAACCCTTCAAAATACTGTATTTAAACATGTACTAGCATGTAGCCTATGTACAAGGGACATATTGTTATACATGAATCTATCAGCATTTCTCTGTGTTTAAAATATGTACTAACGCACATGTCTTTCCAATTATTCCCTGACAAATGTCTAGTCTATGAGCCAAACTGCTCATCCGGCTGTGTTGTACCTTGTAATTCTCATTCTAATAAGCTGCCTTTTATTTGACCTGCACATTCTGATTATAATGTCAACAAGGCTTTTAGCCTTGTTCTCCTATAGCTCAGTACAGTGTTGACACAGAGGCTCGGGGAGTCAGTGGTCTATGTAATGTAAATGTTAAAGACAGACAGGATGTTAGCCAAGCTGTTTGTTCTGCCGACTTGAATGGACGTGTTGTGATTGTCTGTCCACAATATTCTCTCTGTGTGTCAGTGGTAGGCTCCATTGGCATACTGGACATTCTGGTGGAGGCGGGGTGTGGGCTGATGGGTGAATGAGGTCTGTACAGAGGCAGACCTGGTTCCTCCCAAAAATTCAATTGTTCGCAAAGAATCAGACAACGTTTTTGAACTGTGAAACTCTTGAATGTTTTTTTTTCCACAACAGAGGAGTTTAAAAAAAAAGCTATATAGGACGCATTTTTGATTTCCAGTGTTTTGATTTGATTCTAATGACCTCAGGGATGTCAGACTTTCCTGATACATTACGTACAGCTCCAATTAGAAACAGTTTAGTTGTAGGAATTGCAAAGTCTTCACACAACAGTACACTGTTTTTTCTTACATGTAGGAGTGCCGCAACATCTCATGAATTTGGTGTCAATAGGCCATCTCTTGATGGGAAACGGAGAAATGTGGTGGGTGAGACTACAACCCTGTACTGCAACAACTTGCTGTTGTATGACTGCCTTCAGTTCAGTGCTGCCACAGCTTGTTGATGTGTGAGTAACAGGCATACTTTAGCAGGCCACATGTCAGTATCCTGTCAGACAGGCACAAACACACACATGCACACACACACATCACTGTAAAATGTTGATAAAATAACTTCCCTAAATAAAGGTGTCTGTGGTTGGCACTGACACTGACTTCAGACTGGTTTCACATCAGCTTTATTCTGCAGTGAAGTACAGTTTCAGTAAATGCTATAAGTAGAAACATGTATAGAATCCAAAATACACATGCTACACTATTATTATTATTATTATTTTATTTTATTTTTTTATAATGTGTTGCCCCTGTGTGGGCACATAATTGCAAATGTAACTAATCATTATATTAGTTAAATGTATGCAGAGTATGTTTCTATATGTTTCTGCCAGGAGGTGGCAGCAGCACTGTAGCTACATCAGTCACACGCACGCCGTCGGGCAGCACACACACCAGAACAAACACAGCCAGGTTAGAGCATCACTGATTGGCTCTGTGGATCAGCTGCATTTGTCTCACTTGCAGTTTGACAGCCACACTTCTGAGGCTCAGACTGGACTATGTTTTCAGGTCTCATCTTGAAAGAGTCAACTTTTTATTAACATGGAGAACAGCCTTTTTTCCCCTTTTTTTTTACTCTCCATG
Organism: Scomber scombrus; assembly: GCF_963691925.1. NCBI lineage: Eukaryota > Metazoa > Chordata > Actinopteri > Scombriformes > Scombridae > Scomber > Scomber scombrus. The sequence continues at coordinate 21,228,617 of NC_084983.1, forward strand.
CAGTTGTGAAGCCTCGTCCTGAGTGATTCTGCTCTTGTGCTGTGAAGCCATGTGAACAACTTGAAATTGAAAATCTGGGGACGGCGGCAACAAAAGTAACTTAACTTACAATACATTATACGCTATGACATCAGTATAATACTTTAACATATGAAGTAATTTGAGCCTGATCCTGGTAAGCAGTCAACTATTAATCCACAATTACAACCGGGATGGATTCCTCTACCAAACAGATGTGATGTTAGAATACAGAATGATAATATAAGAGTTTGATTTTGGCCATATCAGACAAGTTCAAATGAAATGCGACGGCCTCAGCTGGTGATGACTTAATGGATGTCTCTCCTGAGGTCGAGACGCCCTAATCGCATATTGGGTCATCAGGCCATCACATGAGCCTCCAGGGAGGACAGCCTAAAGGTCAGATGTCACTGAGGAGGGCTGCTCCGCTGCCCCGTGCTGTCCTGGGGGAGGACGGGACAATGAGACGACAATGCGGGGCACGTGGGCTAGAGAGAGACCAAGGGCATAGCTTTGATAGTTGTACATGTAAATCTACATCACACTGGACTAAATATTGTTTTATTTTTTTAATGAATAGTTATCAGAAGCTGTTTTAGATTTAGCTAATAGTGTTTTCTAGTAGTGTCTAGATAGTGTGTTCAGATATTAAATGAATACACTTTGTTAGAAACAGTGTTGTGGGAGTGAATTGCAACGTCTTGGGTGGATCTTGACTTATACAGCAGAATAAAAAAAAATAAAAAAATGTTGTGACATACAGCTTCTAAACATAAATTCTATGCATATTTAACAACCCAAACAAAAGATGTGTTGTGGTCCAATTTTATTACACTGAGGTCAGGTTTTCCATGTGGGTTGGGGGGAGTGGAGACATCACTGCTGAATGGATATGTGGATTGACATGACTACACTCAAAATGCAGGGATTGCCTCCCAAGTGTAGGCCATCATAAAACCAGAGCGACCACACCCTCGGTTCGAGTCCGAATAGCTTATAAATGTATTTGAGAGCATAAAGACAAAGGGAGATTGGATGGGCGGTGAGGTGATCACGTTACCATCCTCTCTCTGGGAGACCACTGATTGAAACCACAAAGCGGACATCCTGCTGTCTGTCCGTCTGGTCCTATTGATGACCTGCTTTACACTGATCAATACGTGAAATGGGGGCAATTGGTTTCATGGCGCTGAGTAGTAGTAGTAGTAGTAGTAGTAGTAGTAGTAGTAGTAGTAGTAGTAGTAGTGGAATCATCAGTGAAGTGGTTCATTTCTAAATTCACTATATGAGGTGTCACTGCAAGTTGAACTATATGTGGGTTATCTCAGTATGTATGGGTGCTATTGTCGTTTATATAGATAGATAGATAGATAGATAGATAGATAGATACAGTAACACAGTAAATTTCACATGACTTAAAAAGATGACCATGGTCAAGATCAGCATTGAGGCCTGGTTTCTTATCTTGCATTAAAGGCAGATGTGCGACATTTCTCCATGTTGGAGGTTAATGTGTCTGGGCGACTGGTTAAATAATGTTGTTAGTAGTATTTTTTTTTTGTGCTCTACCAGCATCTTTTGTCTTTTTGAATTAGGCAGAGTGTTTAATGTAACCCGGCAGGAACACAACAACAAGCAGGGGGTGATCTGGCTATCAGGGTTGTCGAGCCAAATCTGAGCCCCCATGCTAAGCTGGTCGCCTCAGGCTTGCATGTCCTCACACACACACACACACACACACACACACACACACACACACACACACACACACACACACACTTACTGTACATACATGTGCACACACACACATGTACTCTCAGCAACATGACAGGGGTGCTTACTGCAGCAGTTTGTTGCGCTCACTAACCCAGTTAACTGTGATTTCAAGTCAATACTGATCCACTCCCTCACCACGGTGGACCAGGCTTTTCCATGCCTGCCCCGCCGCTTACTTTCTCTCTGCCTCGGGATCGGTAATGGAGGTTACAACTCTCCTTGTAAAGCAGTTGGCCGGGTCAAGCTCTCTGTCCTTCAACACTGAGACTAGGCGTCCAGTGTGCATCATCTTAAAGGGTTTGCTGTGATTTCCTCTTACAGGGAATGAAGCAGTAGACATGTGGGGAAATCAGTTATCAAATATCGCTCCTCAAAAGCATGAAATTGCATGAAAGCATGACATACCAGCGAGTGTCATCATGGTGAGAAGGACGGTTGACCTGTTTTAATTAGTCTTTTTCTCCCATGGAGTCCCAAATTAGGAATGAAACAATGATATCACAGTTTCATCCAGGGATTTCCCCAAACTTGCGGAATTTCCACCCTGTCAGTCACCTGCATATTCACATAGCAACAGAAGAGGAACCAGACACTGTAAATAAGCCCATTCATTTTCTCTCTGTCATTACTGGTGACAAGATGGCACAGCGTTGAAATATTTTAGCATCTTTCTCTCTTTCTCTTCTCCCTCTTTCCTTGTGTGTCTGTCTTTCTCCTTTTAAAGTTTTTTTTTTCTTTTATCTGCCTCCTTCTCGCTGTTCACTCTCTTCCTTCTTCATCACTTACTCTTTCCTCTCCACTCTTTCCACAAAACCCACTTCCTTCCTCTGTCAGACAGACAGAGCCAACAACACATCGGGGGTGTGTTGGTCCATTGCATTAAAGGCTCCCCAGTCCCCAGCGTTCATTCCTGCTTCCGCTGGCTCCTCCAGCTTGACTCAGTTTACCCTAACACACACACACACACACACACACACACACACACACACACACACACACACACACACACACACACACACACACACACACACACACACACACACAAAGACAAGATACCATGCTTTCAAGAAAAAACAACAACTTTCTTTTGGTCTCTCTCTCTCTGCTGTATTGATTTGGCTGTTAGATTGCTACATATTTTTCCGCATTGCTACTATACTTTCTGAGTCTGGGGGAAAAATGTTCATCTTGCCACTGTTTATCGAAATCTTGTCAGAATGGCACTAAAACACATCTGCCGTTGCCTGTTTAAACACACAATCCATCACTTCCTACTTCAGTAAATTTTCTCTGCATTTGTGAAGGGTTTGACTCAGAGGGGCACAGTACGCTTTCAAGATCGCTTAAAATATACAGTTGTTTCGTCTGGCTGTCAGTATTTGCATGAAATGCCTAGCCGTGCATTTCTGTCAGGAAAACAAATCCTCAATCTGCTTAAGCAACATGTAAACAAAAGCAGCAGTGAAGAAACGGTGTTCCAACAAAGGCAACACGCTGCAAATATGAATTTGTCCTCTTGAGATTTTCTGATGTATTAGTTTCAGATTAAGCCATTGTAGCTGCCCCATTTGTGTGTGTGTGTGTGTTCTTGCTAAACTGCAGCTGTGCTCTGGCTTTATCCTAAAGAGGGGATGATTGTTAGGGAAATGCTTTCCTTATTTCAGCTGTCAGAAGTTTTAAAGGATGGTGAACATTTTTAGATTTTTTTTTTTGTTTAAATGTGCTTATTAGGCTCAACTGACCATTTCTCATGATATATTATACAGTAATCATACAGGAAATATCTCTGTAATGAATTGGCCTGTTGTCTATCTGTGTGTGTCTGTGTGTGTGTGTGAGCATGTGTGTGTCTGTGTGTGTATAAGCAGTCAAGCATGCGGTCCACCTGTTAGAAAGTAGTTGCCCCGTGGCCTCAATAGCTGATCTGTTTGTTTCATACTAACAGATGCTTATATGTAGCTGTTTCTTTCAAACACACACTCCGCCAGCCTCTTACTGTTTTGACAGCTGGCCTTGATATAGTACTATTTTAAGGTCGTGGGTGGATATATCTACGTGTCTCATTGCAGTCATGTGTGTACATAAGGGCTTTGCCTGCCTGCCTGGTTTGAAGGTGTCAATTTGATAAGCAGAGTTTTGTTTAGTCCAAGCGGCTTCTGTGGAAGTACGGCACTCGATGTGATTTACATGGCGCCGAGACGTTCCACACACTCTAAACAATGAGCTAATCTTTTAAAAGCTTTCACTTTTAAAAAATACTGAACACACTCTGAGCAGATTACAGATTTTGTATGTGTGAGAACTTGTGTGTTACTACATGTATTTTTAAACAGCAGCAAACTCTATTTTCGAAATGGCCTCCCACTGACTGCACTAGTGTGTGCACTCCATGTCTTCAGTACCGATCTAATTTGTTGGATTGGTGTCACCACCTACACTGAATTTATTAAGTTAGTATCAGCCAGATGTGACAATTCACTTTACAGATTCTTCGTCAGTGTTGCTTTAAAATGTACTGTTTCTACATAATTATACAGTTATGGTGGACTATTGCCAGTGCCGCAGCAGTTTATAAAATGATTCTAGAAAATTCCACGCCGTTAGGTTCGGATTGTTTCGTCAATTGATGGAAAAATCATCTGCAACTATTTAATAATCAATTATTAATTTAAGTAGTTTTTAAAGGGAAAATGCCAAACATCCGTTGGTTTCAGCTCCTGTTTGGCAGATTTTTCCTTTGCATTATTCAATACTAAACAAAGTATATTTCGATTTTTGGATTTTTTTTTTTTTTTTTTTTTTTTTTACTATTTTCTACGGAAGAGCATTAGGGCCACGGAGTAATATATTAATTCTAAATCTCTGAGAGAAAAAAAGTCAAAATTTTCTAGAAAAAAGTCGAAATTTTCGAGAAAAAAAGTCGAAATTTTAAAAAGTCGAAATTTTCGAGAAATAAAGTCAAAAGTTTTGAGAAAAAAAGTCGAAATTTTCGAGAAAAAAGTCAGAAATGTAGGCTACCAGGAAGAACCAGGTCATTCAGAGCTGGAGCTGACAGACTTCGTGTCCTGGCATAGTGCTGCTGAAATGGAGGATTTAATTAAATGTTACTTCGAGATTGGATTATCTAACAAAGAGATCCATGCAGTCTTAGCACAGAATCACAGTATTGTGATTTCTATTCGGACCTTGAAGAGGCGGTGTCGTGAACTTGGACTGTGTAGGAGGCGAAATCAGTCGGACATAGACAATGTGATAGCCTTCGTGCAGGAGGAACTGCATGGGAATGGACAGATGCAGGGGTATCGTTGGCTACACCTACGAGCTATCCAGAGGGGGTTTGTGGTGTCTCAAAGGACTATAAGGCTGATACTCAGGGCACTTGATCCTCGTGGGGTGGAAATTAGACGGGCACGAAAATTTTGACTTTTTTCCTCAAAACTTTTGACTTTTTTTCTCGAAAATTTTGACTTTTTTTCTCAAAACTTTTGACTTTTTTTCTCGAAAATTTTGACTTTTTTTCTCAGAGATTTAGAATTAATATATTACTCCGTGGCCCTAATGCTCTTCCGTAATTTTCTGACATGTTATAGATTAATTATACTAACAGATTAATCAGAAAATAGTCATTAGTTTCAGCCCTGCAGCAGTAATGCTTGGTATTTGGGTGTGAGCATTTTTCCTGTGTGTGTGTGTTAATGTGAGATCATTTAATACTTTCTCTTATATAATATCATCTTGGTTGGATGTTGACATGCTCACTGATATTGATTTAATTGTATTTTTCTGTCCTGCAGGACCTGCACACCATCTACTGCCACCTCTATCACATGGACGTCCTCTCTCACCTCAGGGAACATCAGTTAAGGTTTGTCATTGTCGTGTCACCTCAAAACTAAAAAAACCCAGTCCAACCCAGTACAGTCTAAAATCAAACTTTAGTGCTTCTCTGACTTTTGTCTTCTTATTTTTCTGAGTGTGAATTGTTCAATCATAGTATCAGTTTACCAGATCAACGTCAGTGTAGCCTATAGGCCTTCTTTTTATGCGAATTGTTATATGTGACACACCCTACCCAAACAGGTTTAAAAGGGCTGAATTATTTTGTGAATGCCTTTCGCTCCAGGTTTGTTTTTCCGGCCTGTCTGTATCATTTACAGGACATTCAGGCTGAGGTGCCTTTTATACATTGACATGTTCATACCGGGCATGTTTGAAATGCTTAAAGTCTGGATTGTTGTCTCTGCTGGTTTTATTCAGTCGACGAATTGAGAACAATGACATTTCAACAGGAATGTTCTCATTAAAATGCGAGTGTCAACCTTTCTTCCAAACAAACACTGGTGTCACATGACAATCTGAACCATTTTATAAGAAATAATTGCACAATTGAAAGCTTGTAGACGCAAAGATAAAGATAGATATCTGATAAAGAGCAGTTTCTCATGATTGAATGAACTGAATGAAGACTAAACATGCTACTTTATAATGCTGAAGTTAAATTGAAGAGATGGGAAATCGAATTCCAAAATCTCAAACCGTACATGATGATAGGAGGCTACCAAATGTCTGCACAATTATCAAGATACAGTACTTGTAAATCCATTTGACTCGTGTTTACAAAGCTTGGTTCTCCTGTAATTGGATTCAATCAGCCAAATGTAAAAAAGCAGTGAAATTCTGCTGCTGCTCAGACCAAAGAAAATGAAATGCAGGTTGGGCTGCAGCCAGAAATCGAGCAGCGGGTCACCATAACACTCCGAGCTGGCAGACAGTAATGATGGTGTCCCAAGTGCCTTCTGAAAAAAAGTGTTGGATGGATATGTGGTAGGTGGTGAGAGGTAGAAATGCACTTGGATAGTTTTGGAGAGAAAACGTTTATAATATCTATTGTTAACATCATTGTCTTTGTTTCTCAGGTCGATGTGTACCTCGGTCAGATATGAGAGACATGAAGCTAACCACATCGTGTTCTAGTAAGTACAAGCTCGCAATCTCAGCGAAAAGTGTTTTGCTCTGTTCTGCTGCACTTGCTCTTTCTCTTTGAGTTTTATTCAAATTTCTGCTGAGAAAAGTTTGTTTTATTTAAATAGAAATTGTTTTTAAAAAAAAAAGTTTTGCAGGAATGTCCTGCTTCACAGTCACTGAATCCTTAACATTGACACTTCCTTAAAACAACAGCAGTCTTTTTATGGCCACTAAGCAGCTACAGTAGAGGGACGCACCGGCATAGCTGCTGAGGGAGTGGCTCCCTCGCTCTCTGAGATGTGAAAAAAAATAAACAGATAAATGTATTTCATTACATCACATTTGTTTGGTAGATGATTTTCTGAAGCCATTCACAGTAAATGCATTCAAGCGTAGTTGGATTTTCAGTGACCCAGGTTTTGAGTTTTAATTATGTGACTTTCTTCATTGTATAATTCCCCTTTATACTCTTAAAACTCAGTTTTTCCCTGTTTAATATCTTGTGTATTTACTTCTCAAAACTGTTTCAATCTTTGACATGTATTGGTGATATTCTATATTTTAGTTATTGTCAACAAATCCAAAACCTGCCTGCCAATACTGACTTCCCCCTGTCTCACAGCTCGAATCCCGTTTGTTGGTACTGAAGATGTAAATCTTTAAAAACAGGTCACAGTTATACAGTTTATTCTCTTTTTAAAAAAAAAAGTAAAACTATTTCCTAAAACACCTGGGAAGTAAAACAGGAACAAACAGTGCATTTGTGCCCGTGTTCATGGTGATGAAGGAACATGTCAACTAGTGTAACCATGAGACTCACTGATGTGTTTCTAATAGTTTTTGGACAACAGTGGAGGTCAGTGGCACAGAGGAACAAGCTATGTCAGGCTTTCATTGGTACAATTAGTCATTGGTTTTGGTCCGTTAATGAAAAATACCGAATATAACCAGATGTTTTCTTTAAAATGGCTCGAAACAGGCAAAATTCAGCTATTTCAAACAGATATTTTAAACCATTGTTAAACAATAACACAATATTGTATTTTCAAGCAACGTCTTGCTTTTTATAAATACATTTCTACAAATTTGCATCTGAGGCAGTATTACGTTGTAAAAGTGGCTCACGTGGTTGTTTAATGATCCATATCATGTACTGCTTCTTAAATAAACTTGATAGCTGCCCAGTAAAGCCTCACATCATTTGCTGAAGGTGTTTTCACTCAAGGTTTAAGATACCACAGACAGGATGAGAACGCTGATCTCGAGCCAACAGTAATGTTGACAGAAGCGATGATAGCGTGTCTGCCTTCCTCTCTGCCAGTCTGTCAGGGCATGTGAATAAATGGACGCTGAGATGGATGAGGCTGACTGTAAGAAAAAATTCATTTCAGCATCATGCACAGTGTGGAGTCAAGAGGAAGGTGGAGCAGAAGTAGAGAAGAGGAATGAGAGGCTGGCGAAGGAAAGAGAGGGGTAATGGAGGGTGTTGAAAAGAGGAGAGGAGATTTATGAATTGAAAAGACATATGATGACAGGAGAAGAGAAGAAGTAGCAGCAAATTAGAGATGTAAGGAGTTTTATTATAAGGGAAGACATGAAGAGGAGAGGACTGCATCGGAAAAGAGAAAACAAGAGGCGGATTCGCTACAGAGGAAGAAGGAGGAAAGGATAGCAACGCCAAGAGGGAGGAGAGATGAGAACATTAAGCGAGGGGAGGAATGAGGAATTTGAAACAAGGTAGAAGAGTGATGAGGGTGGCCGAAATGTGGAGGAAGTGTGAGAGTCAGAGGGAGGACAGACTGATGAGAGGATGAGGAAGAAGCTACGCATGCTAAGATGTATTATCTTGCTGCCTGGAATCACATTAGATACTCAGCGGTTTAATTTCCCATCAAATAAACACACGCAAAAGATCTCCTGCTCTCTACCAGGGGCCAGTCTCAAATACAAAGCGCCTGCCATAGGCCAGTTAGTCCGCCGCTTCACACACACACACACACACACACACACACACACTACAGACAAACATACAGTAATAGTAGTTAATCATGTTGGCCTCACTAAATGTCAACAATGCAACAAGAGGTTCATGTTTTCTTGTTATTCTTTTAAACATCATTATTTTTGGCTCTCTGACACAACATTCAGTGATAAGAAAGCAACAAACAAGATGGCAGAAATGGCTTGTTGTACTCCTCGAATGTGACTAATGATTATTCTATTATATTCTCTTATTTCAATATCTCTAAGCACTTGAGTTACATTTCTGAACAAGCTTTTACTTGTTTGTTTGAAATGGATTCACTCCCAGTTTTGGATGATGTCTAGCTGTTGCTCTGACATTTTTTTGTATGCACTTATTGTATATTGCCTTGGATGGAAGTGTATGCTAAAAAAATGTTATGTTTATTGTCATTATCCTGCAGTTTAAGAATTAGTTATTTAACTGGTTAGTCTGTGAAATGTCTGAAAGTAGTGGAAAAATCCCCTTCACAATTTTCCTGCACCCAAGTAATCTTTAAAGTGCTTGTTTTGGCCAGCCAATATTTGGAATTTATGTCAATTAAATGATCGATAAGCTGGACTACACACGGCTTTATAGCAAGTTTTTATTTATTTGAATCAAGGGTGTACGGATGGTGTGTAGCTGTACCGACTCTAAAGCCCCCCGAGGCAAATTTGTGATGTGTGATATTGAGCTACACAAATAAAATTGACTTGACTTGACCCATGAGTGACAGACAGTGTGTAGAGAGTGTAGCTAGTTTATTGAGGTTTTTTATTTCCTTGTGGGGCCGTACATTTTAAAGTGTGAGGCAACTGTTTCTGTTTTTTTTTTTTGTTTTTTTTTTGCACTGCACATACTGAAATTCACCTTTTTTATAAGACTGGTTCTCAAATATCTCTCTTTCTTTGTTCCGCAAACCACTGCAGCCAATTTTACTTCCTCTATGTAAGCAAAGAAGAAATCAGTTGCTGCTTAACATGAAGTATAAAATGCATCAATATAGTTTATAACATAGTGTTTGGCTGCAAAGACTTTCCCAACCTCAACATACTGAAATAGCTGCTGTCAAACTGTCACTGTGTTGATAAATACTTTGTGAATGTTTTTCTTCTTTAAATGTGTAAAAAAGTGAATAAGCTGTGCTTGTGTATTTAAATGTGCATAGAAATTGTTAGTTTACATACATCACACAGAAAAGCTGAAGAAGAGGTCATATTAGTCTTTTCACAATGTGTTGCTCTTCCCGCTATGATGATGCGTCTCTTATTCTCGCTCTTCAAACACTCCTCATTTCTCTGTCTATTCCCAGTGTCTGTATTCATGACCACAGGCGCACTTTATCATTCATTTTATGTTCTGACTGACTGACTTCTTTATGCATGATCACATCTTGGCTCGCTGCTGACTCGAGCACCCGGTTTGTTATGAAGTTAATTGGACTGGTGTTGAGGGGTTTATGGATAAAATGTATACATTAAACAGCGTGAACAGCCACATACACCATGTTTTGCATTTGTTTATTTTCAGATGAAAGAAATCCATGTTGCAGCTGTTGTGAATGGCGGGCCAGATTATGTATCTCTTTCAGCGCTGTTCATTTCAGTCCTTTTAGCATGACTGCCTGCCATTAATGGATTCTCTCCACCTTTCAGTGATGGCACATTATGTCATGCTTCTATAGTGCTTTACATCCTAAGAATACATTTATGTTGATGCAAAATGTAACACTTGGGACTCAACGGTTCGCATGTGCACTTTACATTTTAGTTCAGACATCTAACCCCCCCAGTTCTTCTTACATAACTACTAAATTTATCAAAGCCTTCAAAATGTCTCTGTAGAATCCTGGTTTGTATCAAATCGTTCTGTCTAGCCAGCTCAGCCGTAAGTGCACAGATACCAATGATGACAAGAGTAAAATAGACTGTTTTTGTCTAGCTGGGCTTTAGCTCAGCAAGACATAAATCACCACAATAATGGAAAGCAGAACATATAGCAGACACGGAAAACCATCAAAGTGTAGCTGTGGCGACACCTGAAATGAGGCTGCAGCAGAGGAGGTGAAAGAAATCTTAATAATTAATCAATTTTAACTTGAAGAAACTTTTCCACTTTTTCACCAGAAGCACCACATAAGCTTTGAGAGGAACGTGGACTCCTCAAATATGGCTGAACTTTGAGTAAATAGATTTCCTTTACCGCTTCGACTGACTAATGACACATTATTTGATGCCTGGTTATCCTTATCCTCAAAAGGCACTGTTCTTCTTGCTTCTATTTTCAGCCACAAATGTTTAAAATTGCAAAGTCCGGATGTTAACTGAAGTCACTAGACTGGCATTTATTTAAAAAATACCACTGTTTCACACCAGTGTGTTTTCTCTTTGTTCCAGCCCAGACAGCATCGCTACCTGTTGGTACATCCTGCTCTCTGGATCAGTCTTCGTCAAGGAGCACATGTACCTGGCGAGGTGCTGGTATGTAACAATCAGCAACACACACACACACACACACACACACACACACACACACACACACACAGACACAGAAAAAAGAGAGAACAATGTCATGGCGCACTGAGACAAGGAGGTGTCATATACAGTGAGAGAAGGTGAGATTTGTGTGACATTACACATGACACCAGCTTATCTCGCCACCTAGTCGGATGGAGTGTGTATTTGTGTGTTTCTGTGGGTGTGTGTGTTCAGCTGTAACATGAAAATGCAGACGGCGTGACACAGAGCTGTAAGGTATGAAGTAGACTGGCGGGTTTTACTGACATGAATGGTAATGGGCCTGCACACACAAAAACACCCACACTTGTATATCACACTTGTGTGAAATAGTACCACGTTGAGCTCCACAGAACAGATTTGTAGTTTCACATGAAGTCTCACCTCCTTCGGCAGGGTTGACTTAAAATGAGGCAATACCTCAACTGACCCAGTTAGCCTTGATTTATTTTTTTAAGAGAAATTTTAATTTAAGCACACAGTTGGGCCTCGACTGCCTACTTCTCCTGTTGGAAGCACTGGCTCAGACCTGAATAAACAATTTATTTAGCATTAATTAAATATTAAAACACGCTTAAAATGATATGGGGAGGTTTACATGGTAGTCAAACAGGACATATTGAGCACCACAACTGTTAAATAAATAAAACCCAAGGATTTTGTTTACTCTTTTAAATGCCAGAAGATAAAGTGTAATGCAACCCAACAAAGCCCTGCAATAAATTCTACATTGATCAAGTTTTTCATATTAAGTTACCATATTATATTCAGAGTGATGTTAATTTAAAGGAATAGTTTGGCATTTCACGGAATAATATTGAAATACTTTAGAGTTAGATGATGGATATCTGTCTCCTCAAAATGGAGCTACAGAGCAAAGCTAGTTAGCTTAGCAACTTCCTGGAGTCTTCACCTCTACTGGCTCATTCTGAAGGGTGTAGTTTGTTGCATTAGGTTGCATTGTACTAAAATGTGTCTTAAATATATTTTCAATCAGGCCATATCTATTCAAAATTTGCAACTACATGACTTGAATGCAGAGGCAACTTACAGTTACTTCCAAAAGGAAACTTTTTTTCTCCATTGTTCAGTTTCAGCTGCTTAAATGTTAGTCAATAGTCTTTGTCCTGTCATTGGTTGGTCAGGGAAGAGTTCAGAGTTCTGGGTGGAGATTCATTGGGAACATTTGATTTGATAAACCCAGATTGTCACGCTCTTCCTCTCGTTCAGCCAGACTGTTTAATCAGTTTTTGGCAGAGATGTTGCACCTGTTTAAACACTGGAATTAATTGTAATAGGGAAAGCCATAACATAAATTGCTCGAGGTCGGCCCTCGGCTCCATGTTTACCATCCCTCCGTTGTTGTGTAGTTGGACTGAAACAGAATCAGCACATGCCAGGAACGGAAAAGGAGAGAAGGGCAGGTCCCGTCAGTCCAGTCATTTCTACAGGGCGTTGGTCTCCCATTAAAAATGATGGTTCGCATACCATCATTCATTCACATTAACAGAGTTATTAATATGAGTGGAATTCCTAGAAAAGATAGCAGCTTTTCTAAGTTGTATCCCAAAGAGGGAAATTCAGTTTAATACATTCTCAGGAGATTAATGGACCACATTACAGGAGTATACTGAATGAATGCAGTACATCTGTTTTATACAAAATGTCTCCCACTCTACCGCTCTTTGAATGTGCAATGGAGGCTTGGCTAGGTTTCCACTTCTCACTCGTGCAAGTTGCATATTAGTCCACGATTGGCTTCCAAACTAGTTGTGATGTTACAAATCATGCTCATAGGGCCCACGCCTTAAACTCAGATTTCAGATGAGCATCGAGAAATGTTCCCGCCTTCAGCAAATGAATGTGAAAACAGCATTCTTGTGTTAAAATCTGCAAGTATACCATCCTGCACAGCAACATCTCTAACATCCAAGTGTAGGTTCAAGAAGAAAAACACATTTTTGAGTAGATTTTGGATGCCCCTCTGGAACTGGCAGTGACTGATAACAAGTTTTGGCTAAATGGGCAAAGCTGACATTAAGTAATTGAAACCTTAAAAGATAGGTTCACTTTCAATTTAAGTGCCAAGAAGAAAACTGTCTGTTGAGACACTAAGAGGGAATGCTTTCTATGCTGAGGCTTCATGTTATATAATAAACAAACAAACCTTTTAATAAACGTTTAAATGTGTTTTTGCTTGAAACGAGAACTGCAGATTTTGTCCCACATCACTTCAATTGTAAGCATGTTTGGAAGGAGAACTTCTAATGGTCAGCATGAACAGGAGGAATGTTAATAGCAAGAAAAACCTGTTTCAGCGTTCATATGGACAGGCTTAGTCGATGCAGTTGCAGTGTTGATGCAGTGAAGGCTGGTTTTACAGAGATTAAAAGAACAATGAGGTCAAATTAGCCGGTGCGACGATGTGTCCAACAACAACAACACGAAGCACCAACTGACCAACTGTAGCAGCGAGAGTAGTTAGCCAAGTATCAATAACCTCGGGGCAACTAGCGCTCTGTGTATGTGTGTGTGTGTGTGTTTTCATTCCAGTGTGGTTCAGTTGATAACAGAGTAAAGGGCGGGGTGGGGGAAGGTTGCTGCCAAAGGACCAGAGGGGTGTGTATGTGTGTTGGAGTACTAGTAGCAGCAGGGGGTCTTGGAAAGGGTCACAGAGGGAGCTAATAGTAGTGGGGAGTGGTGTGTGTGTGCGTGTATGCTTGTGTGTGTGTGTGTGTGTGTGTGCGTGCGTGTGTGTGCGTGTGTGTGCGTGCGCGTGCGGGGAATGCGGAACCCCTGGCAGAACAGTGGCTGGCCATGTGTTCCTGAGCAGCCTGCCTGCCTGGAGCCCAGAAGCACATCCAGGCAGGAAATGAGCAGGCTACACACACACACACACACACACACACACACACACACACACACACACACACACACACACACACACACACACACACACACACACACACACACACACACACACCTCCCTGGAGCCAGCGGACAGACAGACAGACAGACAGAACAGAACAGAGTAGAGCGGGAGGGAACACACACACACACACACACACACACACACTCCTCCCTCAGTTAAAGACAAACTAAAAGCTTGACAGTCACCTACTTCTGTTTTCTGAGGAAACTTTTCCCTTGTTTCACACTCTGGAGTATGAAGCAAGCACACTCGGATCTATACCTGGATTTTAGTGGAATATTTGACTTTTCCTCCGACTCATTGTGGATAATATGCTGGATTTTATTTCACTGACAAGGAATCCAAAGAAGTGGACCCCTAAAATTCCTGTTCCTGGTTAGTTATCTTCAAGTTTTTATTTCTCTTTTGAGCTCATTCTCACGTTTTAATTTAGTGGCCGTCACCACAAACATAACAGCAGATTGTGGGCTAATTCAGTTGAGATTTTTCAAAACTCCCTCTCTCTTTCTCCGTGCATTCTTCTACCCAGCGTGCTCCATTTCCTGCCTGCCATCGTCTAACCAACTGCATAGCCAGGAATTCCCCATGGCACTGTGGCAGGATAGCTTACCACCGCTGGGCCCCACAGCTCTGAAAAACACGCCGCTAACTCTTGTGTGTTGTCGTTCTTTATCTGCACTGATTATCTTAAAGAGAAGCAGGCTTTGCTTTTACATTACACACACGCACACACACACAAAAAAAGGTCTGAAGTGAGCTCAAGGCTCTGGGTTGAAATGTTTGTGTTGGCAGGTTTTATTCTGTGGTTCTTGATAAATTATTAATAACTTAGTGTGAAGTTATAATATGAAATAATCTGAATCAAATCTGGATTTTGATGCAAAGTCACTAATTCAGGATACATGTTATGTGCTAGATCAAACTATATATGTATCCTTGATGATTTTAAAGATGCATAAAGAAGGATTGCTCATATATTAGTGTGTTTACTCTGAATTTATTTGAATCTTTTCTTCCTTGAAGCTTCACATGTAAAACACTGGCAACACTGTTTTTCAGGGAACGTTCTGCACTTAAAGAAAGATTACAGCATTGCAGTACATTTACATCCAGTCATGTATGAACGGGTCATCTCTCATCTCTCTCTAAGCTATAAGGAAACTTAAACTCGCTGCACTGGAGTTTAGCAGCAGCTGTCTGTTCTGTTTGGCTCTGAAACGCTGAGGTTTGAATCGGCCCCTGAACTGATCACTCTGTTGTTTTGCAAATGAATTGTAATGTTTCTGAATGACCCACTACGTCATTCCTTGGAGTCTATCTGGCAGTTTGTGTGTGTGTGTGTGTGTGTGTGTGTGTGTGTGTGTGTGTGTGTGTGTGTGTGTGTGTGTGTGTGTGTGTGTGTGTGTGTGTGTGTGTGTGTGTGTGTGTGTGTGTGTGTGTGTGTGTGTGTGTGTGTGTGTGTGTGTGTGGTCTCGTCTGTAGTGTTGACTGCTGGCCAACTCTCCAGTCTTTCTTACTGTATATGACTCAAAGTGGTTTGAGTTACTGCGAAGAAGAGCCAGAAGAATGAAGAAGTAGAATATTGTGTGTGTGTGCCTGTGTTAGACTGTGGTCTGTGGTTTTCTGTCTTTGCTGTTGGTCATCATAACCATGGAAACATGGTTGCTAAATGGGTCTGGATCTCTTTTTGCAGATTTTGTACCAAAACTCTCTGAAACTTTCTATTGACTCAAATTACACTCTGCTGTCTACGCACTGTGCAGCATAATGTAGCTCTTCATTTTAAAAATGATGCTCTTGTTGTTTAGAGCAAGCAGACGGTTCATTTGTGGCATTTTTTTTTTTGCAAACAAAGTAATTGATTATGACACTTTTTAACAGGTTTGCAGATCTTTAACAAGTGACTGCAAATGTGTATCATACATTTTATAGAAGCGATTATTTTCCACCTTTTTAGTTATAGTCTCCAACAGGGCTGCAACCAATGAATATTTTCATTATTGAATAACCTGCAGGTTATTTTCTTCACTCGACTGATTGATCTATAAAGTGTCAGAAATAAGGGAAAAATGCCTGTAATTATTTCTCAGAATCAAAGATGACATCTTCAAAGTGTTTTATTATTTATTAATTATTATAAAATATTATACCAACAGTCACAAACCCAAAGATATTCAGTTTCCTATCGTGTATGACAAAGAAAAGCATTTAATAGCCACACTAAAGAAGCTAAAACCTGCAACTTTTTGGCATTTTTGCTTAAAGAATTTATAACAAATAACAAAATAGTTGGTGTTTTATTTTCCATTGATCGGCTATTTGTTTAATCAACAAATCATTCCAGGTTTAGTCTCTAAGACCTTAACTGGGAGGCTGTGTGCTGACTAGAGAACAGAAGATTTGTTTCTGGCTTATGTAATATCTTCCCCTGTCAGTTAACGCTCTAGTGTTGCTGCACCTTTCTGCTCTGACCGTTCAAAAAATGAACATGTATGCAGCTCTCAGACGGATGTGAGTTTAGTCAGATTTAACCGTCAATTACACCAAACGAATGATAAAAATATTGTTACACATCATTTATACATCACAATGCCATAATGTTCAAACTCTGACTTAAACACTTGTTGCCTTGCAAATCCAAAGCCTATTTTAAAATTTATATAAAGTATCCTGATTTTCGTTCATTTTTCAAGACATCTCCCTTCATTAATATCAAAGTTGTGCACTTTTGCTCACATCACTGGTTTTTCCAGGCTTTTGACACCGGCTCAGAGTGTATATATGTGTGTGTGTGTGTGTGTGTGTGTGTGTGTGTGTTTATGTGTTGGTCAGTTCGTGTGTGGCATTAGTTTCTGTGCCGGCTGTCATGGTTTATTGCCCAGGGTGCTGCAGCTGTCACTGGACGAGAGCTGAACCTGTTCCCCCCCTCTGCCGACGATCATCACCTGCTGAAATCTAGCACAGGCACGGCTTCAATGCTGTGGGAAGATCACTGAAGGAAGCGACTTATAGGATAATTAAAGCTGTGAAGTTGTAGCAGATGGGGATAGACTTAATTGTTTCAGTGATTTGAAATTACTTTTTTTAGATGAGTCTCTTTGGGTTGAATATGGTGACGCCAAAATAATCACGCATGGACTACCAAGGGGGGGGGGGGGGGTCAACAAATCTTAAATTCGTTTTTGTCATAACAAAGTTTTGCTGTTTGGCAGATGAAGTAAACTAAAAGTTGTTTTCAAACCGTCTGATGTTGGTAATTTGGTGTATTTTGTGGCAGTTAATTCATCAGGCACTACTTGATATTGATTGTCATCATCGATCAGATATTCTAAGGTGGATATCTAAACATAATGTAGTTATGTCCCTGAAATTCAAACTAACAAAGTTCACAAACCTCTAATCTAAAACTGCAACTAAGGATTATCTATTCTTTTTGATCATTCTATCATATATTTTCTGATTAGTTGATTAATCCATTCAATTCACCAATAAATAATAACCATTAATCTTTAAACCTTTTAAACATTTTCTCCTAAAAATACTTTGCCTATTTTACAAATAAACATTACCCAACATAAACAATTAAATACAATCAGTGACATATGTTAACATGAATAACTACTATACTGTGATCGCACCTCTGTGGTACCAGAACAACGCTTTTGCCACAATGTGGTTTGTCTGATTTCCTTTGTGAAACTAGATTCACACCAGCCGCAAACAGAGGCACCAGCATCATTTGGTGGGTGTACACTCACACAAACTCATTTACTCACTTTTAGTTGAGTAAATAAATTGATTTTGCAACTTTTGTGGGGATGCAGTAGGTCCATACATCCCGGTAAATTACTGGAATAACCTTTCGAGCAACGCTAGTGAGTTTAACTATTCACACATGCAGCTACATTCAGGAACATTTCTGTCTTGCACCTTTTTCACACATGTTATGGTAATGCTGGAACTGATAGAGCAAGAGACAGTCCAACAGACGGCCGTTATGCAACATTTATGGATGACAACCAATATAAAACTCAACAGAAGAAGATGGGGCAATGCCAGGTACACAGCGGAAAACTCCTCTTATGCACAGACAGAGAGGAGCTCCTTGTTTCGGAATCTGTCCAAATACCTATCAAATACGCCGTTAGCAGTCTTGCGACCGGTTCGCTCACTCCACATGAAAGAGTCTTTCGTTAGATGGACGCAATCTTTTACGTGCCTGTCCCTGCAATGTTCATTCAAACTGCTGTCATTCATAACATAGACATACCTGCATTTACCCTGAAATGTTTCAAGCGCTTGAGGTGGGCAATCAAGATCTGAATATCAATCCCTGCTCACATTCACACATGACCCAATGCAGGAAATGTTCCTGAACATTTCACAGATAGACTGCATGTGTGAAAGGGGCCGTGCATACAGTAGGCATGAAAGTCTGCAGACTGTAGCTCTCCTTCTGGTCCTTTATCATTGACAAACTGAATTTCTGCTTTGTTTGTCTCACACAACCTGTCTCACTACCCTACACACACACACACACACACAAACACACAAACAGTGAGGAAGACAGGCTTGGCAGGCTTTGTGCGGCGCTGACAGGGACCATGCGTCTCGCCTCAGTGGAGTGTGGAGAGATCTGTCAAGAGTCGGGCTGACCTCCAGGCTAAGGGCTTTGAGAGAACTCTGAGCCCGGCGGACTGCATTCCTCCCTGGGAACTCTTCAAATCATGCCTGGGTGTTCATGTTTAAGATAGGAAGTGTTTCATAGATAGTCTATGGATTTTTGTTGTATTTATTTATTCACTCACTTAAGTTTTGGCTGGCAGCACTGTGCGTTTTTTTAAATATAGCTGTTCTATTTAAACCCATTCAGGATGTCTCAAGAAACGTATTTTTACAAGTAACTAACTGGTGGTTGTTCTCACCCATGTGTTGGCAAGCATCTTTCTCGCTGAAGTGTCATTGACAGATGACAGAAAAGCCCTCGCAGCTACAGGAATGCCTTCTGCAGCTGACACTGACCTCTGACCTCAATGTAGGCAAGCAAGCAAAAGCAGAATTTCCCGAGAGCGGGTCAGTAAAGTTGTGAGCTGCTAATTGACGCTGATACAACAAATTTATGTATACTGAAGGTACTTAAGAAATATTTGAAATATTGAATTGAAAACACAGTAACACTTTCTCTGTCAATGCTATAGAGGGTTGTATAGGTTATAAAAGGATAATGCTTTTTACTGTCTTTGGATTCACCTGACCAATGCACTTTATGAGAAGAATGAGTGTTTGTACATACAGTAAATGATTTAGTTTCATGTAGAAAATCTAATATAATCTTTAATTGTGTTGCCAAAACACAGTAGTGCTTCATCAGCAGGGATGGATGCTCTAAGGTGAACTGCAGAACATGTGAATACAGAATGTGTTTAAGTATGTGTGGCGGCAAAGAGTCAAATAAATCCAGTCACAGCTAATTTGGCCCTAGTTCAGCTGCATGAGATATGGTTGTAGTTGTCTCCCAGCGGCTGTGGATTTTGCTCCTTCGTGTGATGCCCCGAAGCTTTAATGTCTGCGCCGGTGTGAAACTGATTGGGGATGTGATGAGATTAAAGTTTGCTTCTTTTTTTAATTTGAGAAAGGACCATCAGTAAGAAGAGAGAAAGGAATGATGAAAGGGAATGTAGAATGAGATGAGGGAAAAGAGGAAGATAACAGCAATGCGAAAGGGAGAGAAGTAAAGTGGACAGGACGTTGGGAAGGAAGTGAAACAAGAACAACAGGAAAGAAAAGATGAATAAATGAGATTGAATGGGGTGAGTCGGAGAGACTGACGTTAAAAAAAAGGCATCATCAGAGGACCAGAAAAGAAAGTGGAGACGAAGGGGAGCAACGAAAATAGCTTCAAGAGAAGGAAAGTAATGAGAAGAGCAAAAAATAAAAATAAAAAATTAGAAACCAGAGGGAATGAGAGACGTGAGAGACGTTGTAAAAACGTAACCAGAGAGGAGATGTGAGAGTGAAAGTTGGCTCTCTCCCAGCTCAGCACGCTTCCATAATTAAAACCAGCCGATTCCCCCAGTCCTTAAACAACGCTGAGTCGCCACTTTCGCATGCCAAAGGGAGCGAGACATGTTCACAGCCCAGTCTGTTCTCAGGGAATCCTGAACACAGTGATTGAGCTGTTCAGACGGGGGGTATCTCTTACACTCTCACTCACTTGCACAGTAAGGGAAACACAGAGACATGCTTAATTAGTGTGTGCATAAACACAGATACCGAGAGTGGGAGGGAATTTTCAAAGATGTCTGAACATACATCGTGGGTGGTGGCCCATGACCACAATGTGACAGCATTAAAACCACAAGTCTGATGATGAGAATTGATCAGAAAAACATTGTAGCATACATGTTCAGCACTTTCTTTCTGCAGTGTCATCAGCCATGAGAGTGTTTGGTGAAGTGTCAGCTGTTTTTTTTTGTTTTTTTGTATGATAGTAAATCTTTAAGTTTTAGACTTGTTGGACTAAACAAGCAATTTCACCTTTACCAAACTGTAACAGACTAGAGCCACAACTAATGATTATTTCCATAACTGAGTCATGTGTCAATTATTTTCTAAATTAATTTATTAGCCGGTAGACCTATAAAATATTAGAGAATGTCGAAAAATGTCTAACACCGTTTCCCAAAGCCCAAGATGCAACATAAAATATTCACATTTAAGAAGCTGGAACAAGAGAGTTTGAGCATTTTTTCTTATTAAAATGACTGGAAAATGATTTGTCAAGATATAATTGACAGAAAAATAATCAACTACTTAATTAATTGACTAATCAGTGCAACTCTAAGTCTGAACATTTCATCAGATGTCTTCAGATTCTGATTCATATGTTGTTCATACCAGTAACAAGAGGTTAAAATAAAAAGAGAACACGACCTCACCACAGCATCAGCTGCTCTCCTCCCACTTATCAGTCACCACAGCAGCCAACGGCCCAGCAGACTGGGGCGAAACCTGCAAAGCCTGCAGACAAAGACCCACATTGTGCAAAAACATCATGTTCGCTGGTAACCCGGTTTGATCCTGATCTTGGCCAGTCCTAAATGGTCCTCGTGAATGAGGCAGTTTGGTATTTCGAAGGCCAGTGAGCTAATTACACTAAACACAAACAGATGGTACGTATGGAGTAAAAGTCCAGCGCATCTGGTGAAGTTTTCATCATTTGTGGCACCACAAAAGTGTCTTTATTTAGAGAAAACATGTTGATCTTATGAAATGCAAACAACTCTTCTCTATTATGTTATCATATGTTACGGCAGCATATTGTACCAAAGATTTCCCCCCAAGAAGTGCATGTTAAACTGGAATTATGGTCATTTGAGCTGGATGTAACTGTTTCATTAATATTACTATGTAGCATGTTCACATTTGTTTTTGTTGCCGTTTGTTTGGGACCTCAGCTGTTAAATCCCACAATCAACTTGCTTGAGAAGCATAATTCCAGTTTAAGTATTAAAAACCTCTTCACTTAGGTATGAAGACTGAAAAACATAAATGACCAACATTTATTTGTGACAATTAAATAGGTTTTCCGTGACCAAAAATAATTTGCTGGTTGATTAAATTGATTAGGAACTGACTGTGTTTCTAATCTCTGTGGATTGTACACAGATATGTTGGGGTGTTAGCCTCAAAGGCTTATTGATTTACTTAAATCACTCTCTTCTTTCAGTGGTTAGGACCTTCACCACAAAACTGTTGTTTCAGCTGTACTGCTCTAATACCCACAGGTCCATGTCAGAAGACTGTTTTATCTTTGTTACATCCTTGATTCGCTTATAGAGTGTCTGCCACATGTTGGAAAGGTTTTATAAAGATGTTGTGAATCATATAAACTGCTTTGAACGTGTCATAAAATATTGGAGGCTTTCCTTTTATAAAAGTAACTCTAAAACATCTGTAGCAGTTTGACAGATAATTAAAGCCTCCTCAGTACATATGGAATTCTGTCAGTTTAATACTGTAGGTAATTTGCCCAATTATTTTTACTGGATTTAGTGCTGTTAAGTGACAGATACTGATACACAGTACTGCAAACAGATGTTACTTCTCACATAGTGTAAGACTACACAACCTTGGTATCGTTTTACATTTAATCCCAGTTCCTCTTTGATTTGGGAAATTACCACGTTTCAATGGCCTTTAATTCTGGTGTTCACATGTGTGTGGGCGGATGTGATTGACTGCATCTGTCGCCACTGACAGTGTGTGAGAATTGTCTTTTCTTAGCCTTGGGTTTGTTTCTGTTTTAACACTTGTGTGTGTGTGTGCGTGTCTGCTCTCTCCGCAGTTTTGGAAAGCAGCTGGGGGGCAGACGAGGCTGTGAATGCATCACTTTGGAGCCGTCAGAAATGATTGTGGTGAGTAGACTCTCTCTCTCTCTCTCTCTCTCGCTCTCTCTCTCTCTCTGGCTCTCTGGCTCTCTCTCTCTCTTCTAAACACCTCCCTTTTCATCCTCACACCTCTCCCATCTTTGTCCTTTGATTTTATTCCTGTTTTTCCATCTTTATTTGATCTCTCTGTCATCCTTTTTCCCCTGTACTCTTTTCTTGTTTGTCCTTTTTCTCACCTTTTCTTTCATCTCTCCACCTCTCCCTGTCTGTCTCTGCCATCTCTGTTCTTCCCCTCGATATGTAATGTTTCTCTGTTCTCATATTCAAATTCAAATGATCTCCTTCAGCAGGATGTGAATTAATTGCTAAAGCATTTGCCAAATATCTAATGTAGCAACAATCAAGTTCAGGGGAACAGAAAATTGCGTATTCAGTTTCCTGTCTATCTCTACAAGGTGACTTATTAAATAAAGGCAAAAATACCCCCCAGAAACACGCTCTAACAGAGAGTCTTGCATTATTGATTGTTTGTAGCCTTAATGCTGCTAGGCTAGCAAGTCTGTTCACAGTCGTCTTTTAGAATTAGCCAGCTCTAAAATTGTTCAGGACGTCCCATTTAACCTGCTGGAGTTTCTGACGGCTTGTGTAACGAGTTTTTTTCTGTCAGAGAGGAAATAAAAACAGGCGAAAGCATCTCCCAACCTCCTTTTATTGCATCGACCGAAGCATTTGTCAAATCTGTCAAAGAATGTCACGGTGACAGTCTGAAAAATATTAACAGCCAGATAAAATCATTCTGTCCGCTCTGAGCCTGACAGGACAGTATGTGAGTGTGTGTCTGATAGACAAGCTACACAAATGTGAGATTTACATCACGCTTTAATGGAAGTATTTCATGTTTCTGTTTAATGCTTGAAGGATGATCGTCTTCTTGGAGTAATTGTGTGTCCAGGAATCTTCCTGAACAGGACCAGTGTTAAAGAGTTTTGTATCTTTAAAAAGTGTTCTTTCCATAATGTCTTCGATTCCTTCAATTTAAGATTATCATGCACTCATATTTGCATATAAATATGTAGTGTGTTTCTGTCTGTTTCCACAAGGTTGCAATGCTTATAAAGTCTCAATGCCCCTCCTCTCCTTTCCCCCCCTAAATGTCCTTCCTGCTCTCCCATCTTCCCTCCTGAGTCTTTGTGTCGGAGGGACTGTTACTGAGACTGTACTGAATAACATAAGTGTCATTACTGTAGCCAGGGGAACACTGATAAAAACCTTATCACCCTCAAACAGAGCGTCACTCTGTTTACTTAAAGAGTGAAACTGAGGCAATAATGTGCAAGTGAGTGATTCATAGATACATTGATAGATACAGATGTTCAAATTCACTGTGAGCAAAGTTATTGAAGAACCAAACAAGAGTGGAGTTTGGTTAAACTATAAAGCTGCGAGTTCTCTCTTAGACTGAAGTGAGGTGAGAGTTAAAATGCTGCTCCCCCAGCTGCAGTTTTACTTGTCTTCATTGCCGATTGTTGTAACATAATAATGATTTACCCAGTTTCACTCTGAAAGCTTTTACATTTGGTGCTTCAGGCAGTTTTTACAACGAAAAATCCCCTGGTGTGCGGGAAGTCATGTTTCCTCTACAGCTGAAGAGAACAAAAATAGTTTCTCTTGCAGCAGTTTGTAACCTTTCTCTGCGCAAGTGATTGTATTAATTAACTGTCATCAGTCATTTAGCTCGAGTTGACACAATACATAGTGATGGCATGTCAGCACATCTGAAATGCAACAGTCAAAAAGTGAATATCATATTCACACAGTTGTTCTGACTTATATCGAAATGCTTTTTCAGTGAATGAATGAACATCAAATAAAGTAAAGCAACTCATACATAGGTCTGTCACACAGTATATAGAAATGTTTTAAATCAGAACTATTATGTGTGGTGTTTGTTTTAGGTTGTTGACAGTAAAGAGGGAGAGAAAGAAAGAACGACATGGTGAGTTTCTGACGTGTTTGAAACAGAACTGCAAACAGAAAAAGGGAGAAAGTAAATGCATGAAATTAGCTTCTCGTCAACTGATGTTTCTTTGCGATCACGTAATAGTCCTAGAAAACAAGAGCCGCAGCGATTAAACTCAGGAACGAAAAGTCCCTTTTGCTCATTGCATAACTACAACATCTGAAGTACCACGCAGAATTACATAAATTAGATTGATAAAGAAGCAGCGACAAGGAAACAACTGTGAGTCGTCATGTTGTTGTTTGTTATTTCCTGCTGCTTGACTGTGATGTCTGAATACTGTAGATCTTGGAGGGGAGACGTGCCAACGCAGGGAGACCGCTTACTCGTATATCTCTTTTTATCACCTCTTGTCCTTTTTAGAATATAAGTGCCATACTAATATTGTATCAGCCTTGAGGTGTGTTAGTCACTGGCTTTGAGGGCCGCAAACTTCCCCCCCAGTAGGTCCAGGAGCATCAGAACAGGAGCTTTTGGCACTTAATCCTTAACTACCCCTGTGGGTCCATTCAGTGGCTGTTGCTGCAGTGAAAGGGAGTGGTGGTACAGGCCATTTTCCAGGTGTGATGACGTGATGTATGGACGTTGTGGAATTAGCAGGAGCAAAAAAAGCCTACATGCTCAGTTGACTCAGTTGCCTGGGGAACAAAGGATGAAATCAGATTTAATTAATAAAGAGTTTTTGTCTAAAGGGATGATATGGTTTGAATAAAACTTAGCTGAGTTTGTATTAAACCGTCTCCTGCATCGTCCTGGAAGATTAGAGAGAGATGTTGGTGATGAAGAGGGGGAAGGAGTAGATGGATCGGCACTTAAAACCCTTATGAAGAACATGATGTGCCTTTATGTGTCTACACATGTCTGTTTTCATGTCTAAGCAGTTGCATTTTTGTCTGAGAACTAGGAAATGAGATTGTGTGTAGAGGCCATTATTAATATCCAAGCATATCCTCATCTTGTCCACCTTTTTAAATGGTCTCTAATGCTTATACCAGTCGTGGCCCAGCAGAGCAGGGTGGGGCCTTTGGATCTGAAGTATCACATTCAGAGGAAGTAAACAAGTACAAGTACAATACACCAAAGCGAGGAGCGAAGGTTGGCACACTATAAAGCCAAAATCCCTCTTCACTGCCAGGCTAACTTCTGCTGAACAATTTCAACTACAGCTCCGACGAGGCTTTGACAGCACTTCTGTTTTTAAGACTAATAGGAGATGTTTAGTCCTACAAATTAACAGTTGTTTTTATTTTGACCAGTAAAGGAAAACCTCTAGAATATATATTGTTTTACAGACTGGTAGAACAGCCCCGTTTTTGAGTTTTCTGATGTGTTTATGTTGACGTGTAGCATTTAGATCAGTCATTAAACACAGAGATTGTTATTTTGTTGATTATGTGATGTCTGACAAATGTTTAATCTTATTTCCTTCTTCAATATATTATGTGACGGTATAAAGAAGTCCAGCATTAATTTTTTTCAACAGATTTTAGCTTCACAGGCAGTTTGGACTTTAACTGTCAAGTCATGCAAATCTCAGGTCAAGAGATTCAAAAGGTCATGTTCATGTTCTTCTTCCGAGGCTAAGAAGTTGTATGATTTTGAATATTCATATATTTAAGTGCTGCTCGTGTTCATATAAATCGTTGGTGCAAGAAAGAATAAAATCGCACTTTTGCCAGCTGTACAACATCATTGAGATGAGTTTTTCCTGGGAAAATCCTTGTGCTGGATAGTAATTAAGGCATATTACATTTCAGGCGGCAGCAGGAAATTGTTTGTTATAGATCTGAGAAAATTCCTTGAATAGCCTCACAGACAAATAAAAATGTGGCATCTCTTCTCCGAAATCCAAGAAAAAAAAAAGACACCAGTAGTGGACAGAGTGACTGACTTGAATGATTTCTGCAGCTCAGCAGTGAGCGTTTGTCTTCAATGATGCCTTAAAAACATGAAAAGGAGGAATTTTTGGATAGCCTGCGTATCACTGAGGACTAAAAATGACAAGAAAAACTGTCAGGAACGCAATACACACAAACATGGAACACACATGCACGCACACACACACACGCACTCCCAGATAAATGCATAAGCACTAAAGAGCAGAGGGACTCGACTGTTCGAGTCACACTGCATTGCAGCCAATCAGCTAATTAGGTCCATGGGAATAGTAGAGGTAGTGTAATCTGTGGCTGTAGTCATGACTCTGGTCACAGGAGTGACATTCACAGACTGACGGGGTGGGGGTGTTTTAGAGTGTGTGTGTTTGGTGGGAATGGAGGGGAATGAAAAGAAGTAAGCAGTGAGAAAATGGGAGTAAGGAATGAATGACTAGAGCAAGCTAGAGAAGTTACGGAAAGGGGATGATGCACACTGGCAGGCATGCCATCAGATAGACAAAGGAATGTAAACTGACAGATGAGTACATGAGAAGTTAGTCACACACACATATTTAAATGGATAGAGGAAACAGGAAATATGGTCACATTATGGGCCATGACCGTCTGTCAGGAAAAAAAGAAAGGCAAGAGGTCTCAATGGCTGACAGAACTGGTGGTCACAGGATAGATGGTTTAGTAGCCAAAGAGGCACAGACACAGTGAGACAGAAAAGATGGTTATATGGTCACAGTAGAGACATGAAAGTCTGGTACATATCTAACCTCCCCCTCCCTGAATTTCCTCTGTATTATCTCCCAGCTGTTTGTCTCATGAGGCTCGTTAAAACAAGATGACATGACTTTTCTTTTTTTTTGCCTTTAAAAAGGGACACATCGATACCAATCCCTGCACCTTTTTACAACTTTTATTTGGCATTATAACTATCCCTCACGCAGTTGTTTCAAAGTCCATTACAGTTCAGCTACCATGATGATTTATTTTAAAGATGTTTTCTGATTAATTTGCACGATTGATAACACTGAGACAGCTCTGTGATTTTTGCTTTTAGGAATCATAGTTGTTGTCTTTTCATGGATCTTATTGTATTTGTTACATGTGGGAATACAGGAAGGTGGACACAGCAACAACGTCAGTCCTGGCTGTTTTTATACCTCCCTCGAAACACACACACACACACACACATACAGACACACACACACACACACACACACATATACAAACACAGTCATCATATCTCCTCGTAACTTTGTTGCAGATCATGGGTCTGTATATTTAAGACCTCTGTGAACACACATGACTGACCTGAGGTCCTGGGGGAAAAACACAGTGGCCACTTACAAAAACAGTCTGTGGAGTGATTACAGTGTGACAAAGTCTTATTCTTTCATACCATGTGCACTGTAAGTTTAAAAGGGGAAGTTGAAAGACTGAGGAAACATCCTTCCTAACCATTTTATACGGTACCATTTTAATACTGTGGCCTCATAACTTTAAATGTAGCCCATAATGGTTTTTATATTTTTGGAACTGTCCTTTTATAATAATGTTATTAACTTTATTTATAATTTTACAGCTTCCAAAGTTAAGAAGGCTTTCGTAACTCTGCACAGTTTAGCTTATCCGCTATTTAACCCTAACCCAAATATGTATTGTTTTTAAAGCATGGAGTTTGCGAAGTAACATAGTGAAGATGTGTAAGTCCGAGAGGGCCAGACAGAAAGAAATGTGGCAAGGAGATGCATTTTAAAAATGTTCAAACATTAGCAGATGAATCCTGTTAATTTTGGCAGACATGCTGACGGAAAGCTTGACAAACTGGAAGGCTGAACATCAGGCAGTGGATAAAGTGACCTGACAAGCAGAAAACTTGAGGCACATTCGTTGCAAGGCGCAGAGTTATCCAATCAATGCACTGGACACAGGCAATGATGGAGTGTACCGAGTGAAACTAGGCTTTGACAGTGAACAACAAACTCACAATAAACCTGTCATGGAGATCAAGTAAGATCTGTGGACCCCCAACTGATATTTGAATGGATAAATGAACAGACACACAGAGCCAACAAAGATAAAACATTTTAATGCATTAATCTATAGATGCATACATGACAGTTTAGTTAACAAACTGATTTGAAAGTAATAATACTAAAGAAAGAAGCATCACAGAAGAAGATTTAAGTATTTTAAGACAAATTATTTAAAATATCAGTCATAAAAGATTCAGCTGGAAACAAAAAATGAATAAAAGAAGAGTTGAAGCAAAAAAAAAAAAAAAAATGAAATCAACTCTCAAATACACACATATTTCCAATAAAACATGTTATAAAGTGAAAAAAGTACACACACAATGAAACACTTGACAAAAGTCAGTAAAGAAGTTTTTTTAATTTATTTATTTATTTTAATTTTTTTTAAAGCGCTGTCATTAGTGACATAATGAGGCTGTTGACTTACTTAACGTTATGCAATAAAGAAACAAAACAAATTCCTCCCTCAACAACAGACCGGCACAAAAGATTACTGGGAATGAATTGTATGGCCGGAATCTGTGTGCTGTGCTGTTTTTTTTCTTTTTTTTCTGCTTGGCGAGGATACTTGTGTATTTACGGTTTCCTGGAGGAAACTGTGGGCTCTGTGTATGCTCTGTGCGCGTGTTACACAGCCAGAGAGAACAAGCAAGCATGTGAGTAAGTCAGTGAGTATGCAACGTGTGGAGCAGCTGAAGTCTTAGTCCCTCAGAAGAAGACAACTCTTGCCAAATCAGAGACAAAAAAGACAGACGACCCTCGTTTTTCTGTCCTTGTTAGCGATCTTTTTGTTTGTTCATTGCTAATTTGGTTCTTTTTCCTGTCTTTTGTTTTGGATACTTGCCCCAAAGGATGTAAACGTTACAGGATCCCCCAGGATTTTAGAACTTGTTTAAAAAATTTGGACGCAACACTTCTATTCATCTTTTGTATAGAAGTGTTTCCCTACTGGGTTTTTTTTTCCCTCCCCTCTCGTGGTATTTCCTGCTTTTATGTGTTGTTCTGATCCCGTCCTCTCGTCCGGATGAGTGTGCTCCGCTGGAACCGGCTCTCTGCGCTCTGGAAGAACTGGATGTTCAACCAGGAGCCAGCAGAAGAGCAGGGCCAGATCCCAGAATCTCCAACACGTGAAGAGGAGCCAAAGAAAAAAGAAGAGGACATATCAAAGGATAACAACTCCGACTGTCAGACCTCAACTGAATTAAAGAGCCAAAACTTGGATTACAAAAAACACAAATCAGAAAACAAGACACAAAACTTGGAGCTTACAAATTGTAATTCAGTCTCTAAGACCCAAAAGTCTGAATTATTCAAACGTAGCTGCTCTGAGCCGAGCTCCCAGGTTCCCAACAGTGAGGATCAGTCCTGCAGCTGTCCCCACACGCTCAAAGGTTGCAGGTGTGAATCCCTTAGAAGCTGCTATTCTGAGGAGGGTGTTCACTGTGTATTGCAGGTGGATAACGGCAGCGAGGGGGACGACAGCTTCCTGCAGAGAGAGGGATCCCAGCGGAGGTCCAGGCGGCGCTTTAGGAGGGTCAACCCCAGGGGAGAGCGGGAACTCATCACAGACGGCCAAGAACCCGCCAGCTACAACACGGTAAGGGTAACATCACTACTAAGAACAGAAGCTAATAATAACCCTGTTTATTATTTACTTGTTGAATGCAGTTGTCAGAGGTATTGTTGTCACATGTGCACTCATGGATTGATGTAGAACAATAAGCAGCTTTCATAGTTGGACCACAACTAAACAGTTAGCTTTTGTGCTCCATAACATTCAATTTATTTTACTAAACATGCATAGATGTTTAGATTCTGTATATTTAAATTACAGTAAGCTGTTTTCAGGGGGGTTTAAAATAGATTGTTAGTAGACAGTTACTGTTTTTTTTTTAAACCCACTGACAATTTGACTAAGTATCTCAGCTGTGGCAGATCTTAAGCTGGAAAGTGTCCTCAGTCTAAAGCTTATCAAGTTCATCAAATCCTGCAGCTTTTTCTGTAATACTTAACATTACATTCTTAGTTCACATTAGTAGCTGACATATGCAAAGATCTATAGAGCCAACATCAGTAGTTTGTTCATTCTGTTGATTCAGGAAGAATAAGATTTAAAAGGACTGGTGGATGACAAAAGCTGGCAGAAAATGCTTTGTGACCGTTTATATTTATAGCACAGCGAGGGTCTTGTTACATTGCTCACAGGGACAAAAAGCCCCAAACATTATAATGGTACCTATATTTTATATCCAATAATGGGGAAATAGGGATTTTTTTAGTGATAAGTAAACTATAACTTAAGGCCATTTTGACACTGTCAGTTTCAAGTTTGTGGTGAGTAGTATTGAAACTCTGCATGTGTGAGTCTGTCTTTCCTTTTGAATGACTCTGAGTTTCCCTCCCTTTGATAGTATCAGAGGGGCCAGCAGTGTGTCAGTTACAGTTTCTAGTAATCACCAGTTGCCACGCTTTAACACACACAGTCACAAATGCACACACACACACACACACACACACACACACACACACACACACAGTCACAAAGGCACGCACACACACAGTCATAAAGGCAGGCACACATAGTCACAAATGCACGCACACACAGTCACAAAGGCACGCACACACAGAGGCCCACAAACTTCCACACTTAGCTCACACACACACACACATACACACAGACACACACACACACACACACACACACACACACACACACACTTTCCCCGCTCACTCAAACTCCCCAGGGCGTTACAAAGGAGCTTAATGGAGAGCTTTAAGTGTCCTCTGCCGACCCTACCTGCCTCCATATTCTCTTGGTGATTGTTCCACTTTTTTAAATTACATTTCTAGCCTTCAGCGTCGCCGAATCCCACCACATTCTTTTCTGTGACTGCATTTATTATGTAAAGGCTAACCTCGCTCGGATGTGCTAGCACAGCACTACCAGCAAGACAAAAACAAGTGGAACTTATAGCAAAAAGAAAAAGTCAGTGACACAAAATCATTGTGCCGTGACATGTGTTACAATCTGGTGATTGTTAAGTGGCTGCATGGGACTTTTGACATGCTCACTTTTCTCAGAATATATATTTGAAGAGTATGATATGCTTCACTGTAGACGTTTCACACTTGCCACGCACAGACATACAGAGCTTGCATACTGTCCAATTATGACTGTATTTTGTTTGTTTCTTTTCCCTTTTCATGTGTCTGCTGATGCCTTTAGGATTATGTCAACAACCAGGTAGGAGGAAACAGAAAATGACACACTCCCTAGATTCATGTCTGTCTCTCTGCTCCATCCTTTTTTCTTTTTTTTTGGAGCATTTCCACATCTATCAGGTTAATGCGTCTGGTGTGCGTATGTGTGTGTAAATGTATGTGTGAATCACTCCTGGTTGAAGCACTTGTTGTTTAGAAACAGGCAGCGTTGGGAAAAGCGGGTCATTGCAAGGCTGCCACACACACGCACACACACACACACACACACACACACACACACAGACACACATACACACAAACTGCTCTCTGATGACACTGTGGGTGGCAGTTAGGAAGGAGGGCTAACTGTTGAATAAACAGATGCATGCTGGGAACGACAACTGACTGGTTAACAGATGGAGGACAAAGTGTTTTTGTTTTGACATTTAAACCTGTCAGGACAGACGGCTTGAGACAACTTGAATGTGTCATTTCCAGGTTCCCCTTCCAGATTTGGGTCAGATTGACTTTAATAGATCATATTCCTGAAAGTGGATATTAAAAATGTTACCTTGATTTGTGAAACACTAAAAAAAACATGACCTCTGACTGTCCCATATGCTTGCGGTTGTTAGGTGACACACAGTAGCACGAAATAGTGGATCTACCCCTGATTTCTGTGTTTGTAGAGATACATCAAAACAATTTGGTAGAGTTTATTTGCACCTACTAAATCTTGTATTTTACAGTTTTTTGATGTGTCAGCAGTGAAATTTGTCATTGGCGTTACATAGTCACAAGGATCATTCTTTGATTATGTGTCTGAATATTAGCAAACAGAGATGTATGCCTATGCAAATCAAACACTTGAAACTGATATTGCAGACTTTCAATTTTAAAGTAAAGTGTTTTGTGTGCTGCTGTTGAGACGGGGGCACGCTTAAAGAGGTCATTGATTGATTGGTTTATCATTTGATTCATTAACGACCTCTTTCCTCACTCTTATTAACAAGCCATCAGAGCAAGTAGCTGGTTTTGGTGGCATAACCCTCTTTAAAATGTCATAAAAAACCTCCACCTCCAGGCATTTTTTCTTTTCTTATTTAATGCATGTTAGGGGGTTGCCCATTTGTAATGACATAATGTTAATGAGTGGATGTTACACAGGCTATAAATGTATATTGTACACACACTCACACACATGTACACACTCAAGGAGAACAGTTCTGGCAGTGGATCAGAGGATGTTGTTTAGGGGGCCTTATTGAACCATAATAACATCAGTGATCCATTATCACTGGTGTGCACTGGTGTTTCTCTCTCCGTCTCTTAATGGGTTGCTCCGGAGTGAATGGAGATCCTAAAGCTATGAATTGAGAGGGGAAAAAAGAAAGATGATAAAAATGATGGAAATATACAGGACAAAACATCTACTACTGACAAATCACACCAATGAGAAGGTCTACAGGCTTGTATTTCTCTTAATTTTCCGAAGCAGAGAAAGACAAACTGGCTGATTAGTTCAGGCTTTATTTTAGCATTTTATCTCACATGTTTTATATTCTGCGATGACTCTGGTTGTAATGGATTCTCATTGATCCAGAAACCTGATTCTTCTTCCAGCAGGATGAGAGACAGAGGATCCTGTGCATTCTCTCACTAACACAGCAGACCACTGGGATTCACTTATGACTCAGAGTCATACTAGACATGCACACATACACACACATACATACAATTTGCACACACACAGACACACAGTGCAGAGCAACACACAGAGAAAGTCACTTTATTAAGACATCAGATGCCTCACTGGGTTACTGTCTTTCTCTCATTGGACAAACCAAGATAGATAGATGAACCCATCACCTCATTTGCCTTGCAGGGGGAAACCTGCTCAAAGGGCTTTTTCAGCCAGGCTACTCCACAGCACCCCAAGATCATTAATTTAACATGATGCGGGGTGAGCCATCTGCACATGATAGTTCAGTATGTACAACACTAGAATAAAATCTTCAAAGTGTGACGTTATGCTCTTTTAGGAGTTAGTGTTTGGCTAAATTCTGAATTTAAATACTTCTGTCAGGAGAAAGACGGAAACAGGCCAGTAGTACAGTATGAGCCATGTGATTTTTAGATACAAAGATTTGTCGGATTTGACTTGTTTTCTAGAGATTGTCCATTGCCGTGTTAAGCTCTTTGTGTCATATGAAGCTGGGTTTGACTCGAAACGAGGTTTTGGAAACATGCATCTTCTCCACCGGTTTGAAGAAACTGAGTGTCGGTACACACCGGAAACATTGCAAAAAGTCTTGTGGTTAGCTTGCTTCCTGTCAGAAGGCAACACGTCTGATGTCTGCTTCTCCTTTCTCCCTCCACAGCTTAAGCACTTGTATTTTGCGCCGGCTAATAAGGGACACACGTGAGCTAAGTGTGCGAACCTGCATTAATAATGTAAAGCATCAGGCACGTCTAATGAAATTCCTTTAGGCGGTGGAGGAGGTTAGTGAAAAGCTGCTGTAGGCAAGATTCCCTTCTAAAAGTACACAACAGCTCTTTAGCGCAGTCATTTCTTGCTTGCTTGCCCACATGAGGTTTGAGGTGATATGTTTAGTCGCTGATTGGAAATTTTTGCATACAGGGAGCAACAAATTACAGCTTTACACCAGACCTCCTCCTAAACAGCAGAGAGAAAGCGTGGATAACTTTCTCACTGGTCTCAACCGTCCAAGGCTGAATATGCTTTAAAAGAGTGGTTTCATTTCCCTTGCTCCCACCTCTCACTCAGAGAGCTTTCCCACCTAATGTGTTTGGTTTTGTTAAAATGAACTCCCAGCGACACGAACAAATAACCAGACACCTGAAAACAAAAATATACAGATACAGTATTGAAGTGCTACATAACTTGCTGCCAGTCACTGGAATAAGAAATCAAAGTGGATGCTTAATTTATATATTACATAAGCTTTCTGTTTAGAGATCCATTAGTGATGACTTCACCTTGATAATGCTGACTTTTGATGGTATCATATGAGCTCAATTTGATGAGCTTGTGCTCGTCATGCAGTGACATTACTCAAGTTACCTTCACGTCACCACTTACAATCAGATTAAACCTCAGTTTGTATTCATCATGCTGGGAGCAAGTCGTCGTGTGACTCATACAGACGCTTTCTCATAGCAGTGTTAACCTGGTGTGAAGAGCTGCATCATCTTTCAACCCCTCCTCAGGTTTGAATGTCACCATGATGTGCTGATGGGAAGAAGCACTCTGTCTATTTGCTGTTCTTGAGCCATCAGACAAATTTCATCCATATTAGCTGGTAAAACTTGGTTGTTCAGAGGTTTCTTGTATGAAACAGGCTGGTTAGACAGTGAACAGACTGGGAGATCAGTGGAGTATTAGCCACTGCAGTGGTTTGTTGAAAAAGCAAATTCCCTGCACTGATTGTATTGGAATGAGCTCACTAGTGTCGGTCAGTTTTATAGAGTTTTGCTTGGCATAAAATAATGATGAAGTTGTTAACATTCCCGTAATGTTCCTGGCTTCATTTACATTGTCACTAGTGTGTGTGTGTGTGTGTGTGTGTGTGTGTGTGTGTGTGTGTGTGTGTGTGTGTGTGTGTGTGTGTGTGTGTGTGTGTGTGTGTGTGTGTGTGTGTGTGTGTGTGTGTGTGTGTGTGTGTGTGTGTGTGTGTGTGTGTGTGTGTGTGTGTGTGATAGTGGGTGTGAGTGGGTGAGTGCATATTTCTTTAAAAAATGTGCGTTTAGGCAAAAGCACACATGTAATGTGCGTGTGAATGTCTCTCAGTGTTTGGGTGTGTCTGGCTTTTTAGTGCATACATAAGCTCCATGTGTGTTTAAAATGCATACAGTATTAAGGTTTTACGTGAATCTGTCTCGCTGTTCATCGTCTCTGTGCTGGTCCAGAGCGAAAAACATTCATGTCTGCTTAGATTTTAAAGCCCCTCATTGCTTTAATGCATTCAGTCCATTCCTGGGCTCATCTGGTCTCTTTCTATTAGAATGCAGGTGGGGCCAGCTGAGCCTCAAGGGCCTCTAACCAGCTCTGCCACTGCTAAACCGAGCAGGGCCCCGGGGAGAGAAGGAGAGCCAGGAAGGAGGAGAGAGGGAAAGAATAAGGGACAAAAACTATGTGTGTTTTCAGTCAGAAAAAATTGTGCGACTTTAAAGTAGAGCTGCATGATCATAACTACAATTGTTACTCTGTTTTTGTTGGATTTTGTGACCATGGCAAGAATAATTCTTCACTCCTATTGATGACAAATTATATCAAGTAAATTTTGTCCTAACTATGTCAAAAAATCTAATCAAGTATCAAGTTATGGAATTGTTGACCTTTATCAATCATAAGGATATATCATTAACAGGTGACATGAATATTAAATTGACATGAATGAGCTGTTTAATTTGAGCAGTGATTTAGGGTCATGAGGTAATGCAGGAGGATGATACCTTATTATAGCCTAGAAAATGAGTTATGGGGCACTGTGGTAGGCAGATGATTACAGCATGTCATGCAACCACATCACCCCCAGTTCGATTCCCTCTGCAGAACTTGGTTGCAACTCACGCCGCTATCTCATTGCTTCCTGTTTGCCTCCTTGCTTCCGACTGTGTAATTAAGGCAAAAAAAAATCTAAAAATAAAAAGGGA